>NC_080544.1:50383210-50983210 GCF_028640845.1 Ahaetulla prasina | reverse complement strand
CACAAGACATGGGAAGTAGAGCATGGGGCACCTTGGGCAGGCCTTGAGAGGGGCAGGGCAGGCAGGCCTGAGCCTGTACTAAGTTTTCAACAGTCTCCCCCACCCAAGAGACACACATGCTCTGCTTAATGACCTACACATTCATTTAACGTTTCATTGGGGAAAGCAGGGATGGGGAGGGCCGTTAAGTGACATGTATCAGCTAACGACTGCTGTGATACATGACTATAAGGCTCCATTACATTAATATTTTGAGGACTACCTGTATTCACATATCTTATGTCAGTTATAGTCATTTCATAACTAATTATAAAAGCATCAGACTCTAATCATGATAATTTCACTATTCTTTCCCAAAACAAATATGTTTAAATAATTTCTCATTCATTAAAATGAATAGCAATTGAAAAATAAACATAGGATTATTTTTCTATAGATCTTTGGCTAAAACTATAATGTTACATTAGATTGAACTGGCTACTGAAGTATGCTCTGCAGGATTTAACATGTGGGTAGAGGCTTAATTGCATTATAGATCAACTCTTTCTTATTTCTAGGATTTAGACTCACATTACTTCTACTTTCTATGGCATATCGTTCTGCAGGACATACAGTTTACAGTTATATTCTCTGCCTTTATCTTTTCAGTAACTTTATTAAAAAGTTTTGTGAGCTTTCATTTTTATGAAATACAGCCCAGTGATTTTGTAACAGGAGACAATGCCTGATCAGAGTAGTATTCATTTCCACAGGCGATTTACAGTACAGTAGTTTGAAATTAGTTCTTTTCACCACTGAATTGTCTTAACTTTCTCATGAGCATACCTGGCATCTGTAAAGAATGCTTAAGTGCAAGGAATATTTAAATAACAATATCATGTGGTGTTCTCAGATTGTCTTTCCTGGTAAACAGCTTTAGAAATTTCTCCTGTACTCCTTCATGCTTTAAATTGCCATCTATCTTTTTAAATCACTCGCATATGCAGACTCTCAGAGTTAGAAATATAGGTGAAAAGTGTTTCAAGGAGAGTGTTTTAGCAGGAGGGATCATTCTTGTGAATATTTTAAGAAGATTTCAAAAATTCCATTCTTTTTTCAGAACAGGTTGGGTTCTACAAAGCAGTGGAAAAAAATATACTTCTGAGGGTCCCATCACCTGATAATTAATAATTAATAGGGCCATAAACGACTTTGTATCTGGCCAGAAGGCTAATTCAGGAAGACGACGATATAAGCTAACTTACATATTTAGGATTTCTGTAGATTCAAATCATAGCTTTCCCTAAATTATGGAATTCATTCCATTGGGGAACTGACCTTAGATTTCACAATTTCCATTTTTAAAAAATGAAGAACTTCATCGTTGTATCTAAATGGACAGATTTAATTTAATAGGAATTTAACCATTTTATGATATTTTCACTATACACACAAAGACAGACATCACACAAACACACATACCTGTATATATAGCCATAGATGCCCTATGGGCAAAAAATAAGTTATATATTATAGGGGGTGGGAATGGAAGGAGGAATTTGGATATAGTCTAGAACTGTCAGTTACAAATGTATCTTGTGGATGAAGATGAACAAGCCAAAAAAGTGATAGATTAGAATTTTTTCTTATCTGGATAGAAATATTTATCTCCTTCTGAATAACCAATTAATGAAGCTTTGGGTTTCTTGAACCCAGCATCAATAATGGTGGGTAATCTGGAGTGCCAGTTTCATCTGGCTCATTATTTATTACAGTTTATAGAGTCAGCATATTCATCCCAACAATTTGGGTCCTCAGTTTACCCATCTCAGAAGAATGGAAGGTTGATTCAACCTTGAGCCTGGTGAGATTCGAACTGCCAAATTGCAGTCAGCAGTGCTTCATTCTAACCAGTGTGCCATTGCAGCTCATAAAGTGTACAGATCATAAATACTATAAAAGAAATAGCCAGAATCCCATTATTTTAATCAAACAAGTAATAAAATATATCCCCATTTTATTTCAGCAGTATAATATCTGCAATTTTTATGCAAAGGTCCACCTGTAAAATGTTTGACAGCTTCCTAAAAAAAAAACATTCCTTACTTGTTCTTGGAAAATCAACCTCTAATGTTAAAGTGGCATGTTCTATAATATTCTGTTTCTTTTTTTAGCAGATTTAGCAGAAACAAATTTGGTTTTTGTTGTTATTTTTCAGCTTACTAATACTTAATAGATCAAATATGGAAGATATATAGAGAGAAGACAAATTATTATCTCAAAGTTCACTAAAATAGCTCTGCAAATAATACGATTTGCCTCCTATGGCCTACTCTGTCTTGTGGAAAAAGTAATTAAGGCTTATACCCATTGCAGCCTTTAAACTGAACCTGACAATAGGCAAATGAAGTATTCTAACAGAAATTGAAGCAGTAGCCGTAGAATGGGTCGATTACTGTAATGATTTGGGATTTGTGATGAATTAGAACACTAAAAGCTTTCATGAAAAATGCACAAGGCTGTCAATTGCTTGTGCAAGACTGATAATCCCTGAAAAATATTAGGTCTCATCAGTTGGTGCTAAGAAAAATGTTCTTAGGTGGGTTGTTTTAGTTATCTTTACTTCATTGCTAAAAATACAACACATTTCTGAAGAGATCCTGAGGGTAAGTGGCTACTTGATTAAGTATGACATCACTGGCACATATCACAAGGCAGCAACGAATCATGCCAGATCCAAAGCCAGAGTGGAACACCAAACAGATGGATTGTTTCAATTATTTGGGCCAATGAATACAAAGCACATCTGCCATCAGTGAGATCTGATGGAAGGCAAGTAATAATAACTGCATTGCTGTGACATCATTTAAAAATCTGCAGGCCTTAAGTACTTCAACAGCTGTAAAGCTTGGTTTATCCAACCATTGATTTTAACCCACAATTACCTTTTAGCAATGAGAACAGAGTCATAAGAGAACATTTTGGGGTAGCATTTCAAATCCCTTGAGCTATGGGACTTTTCAATATATTTTTGACTGCCATGCGAGAAACAGCTTCTTTGGTCTCATAGTAACTTTAGGGTCTATTTCTGCTGCTAGGAGATGAAGTTTATTTTTGTTGTTGTTTAGAGGTGTGATTACTCAGAAACTACTGGAGATTGTACTGAAAAATGTGCATCAGGCACATGCAGGTAAGAACAACAGAAACCAGCCCACATTAAATTTCCTATTATCTTAGACAATTCATAATGCATTAGTGAATTATTAAAAAAAGCACTTTTGCTTATTCTGAACCTTGCTTCATAATTATATGATTCAGATTCCATGTTTTTAAATATATATAAACATATATTTGCACCAGTACCGTATATGTGGTATATGTGGTACCTTGCTCAATAGTAGTACCTGTGAGAGGGATCTTGGAGTCCTAGTGGATAACCATCTAGATATGAGCCAGCAGTGTGCAGCAGCTGTTAAAAAAGCCAACACAGTTCTGGGCTGCATAAACAGAGGGATAGAATCAAGATCACGTGAAGTGCTAGTACCACTTTATAATGCCTTGGTAAGGCCACACTTGGAATATTGCATCCAGTTTTGGTCGCCACGATGTAAAAAAGATGTTGAGACTCTAGAAAGAGTGCAGAGAAGAGCAACAAAGATGATTAGGGGACTGGAGGATAAAACATATGAAGAACGGTTGCAGGAACTGGGTATGTCTAGTTTAACAAAAAGAAGGACCAGGGGAGACATGATAGCAGTGTTCCAATATCTCAGGGGCTGCCACAGAGAAGTGGGAGTTGGGCTGTTCTCCAGAGCACCTGAGGGTAGAACAAGAAGCAATGGGTGGAAACTGATCAAGGAAAGAAGCAACTTAGAACTAAGGAGAAATTTCCTGACAGTTAGAACAATTAATAAGTGGAACGACTTGCCTTCAGAAGTTGTGAATGCTCCAACACTGGAAATTTTTAAGAAAATGTTGGATAACCATCTGACTGAGATGGTGTAGGGTTTCCTGCCTGGGCAGGGGGTTGGACTAGAAGGCCTCCAAGGTCCCTTCCAACTCTGATGTTATGTTATGTTATATGTATAGCTTCTTCTGATAATATTTAGATATATACTTTACAAATTATACTATCAGGTAAAATTCAGAGATTATATTGATACCAGTTTTAAATAGTAGAAGATCAAACTGGAAAGAAATTAATATCTACACTGATGCTCGAACATCCCCAAATAAAAGACATTTAGTGTTCTTAGCCTTCCTTTCAGTGAGTTTAAGCTTCATAACATTGCCCAAAGTGACTTTGACTTCAACCCTTCACTATCACTTACAGCAATAGACACACAGTACATGTGAAGATACGCAGTTTTTCCTCCTCTTGTCACCTAATCTCAGCCTCTGGATTCCTAAAACAGTAGTGGGCCTCCTGGCAAATAGCCAGTTCCACCAATTTTTCTATCTATTTGTGCCAGGAGAAGAACACTTTCCTTAACATTGAATCCTTGTCAGTATCACACCAGGGAGTGGTATCACTGCTGTTGCAGGAGAAACAAGCTTCTTGGAATGTCAAACTTCCATGCAGGTGGCAGCCTTCCCAATTTTTGATTTCAGCAGGAGATCTTACCCCAATTCTTCTTCTTAGTACTAACCCCTGCCTATAGCTTCTGTTTTGCCTTCATGGTATGTTATGATTTGGGAAATAGAAAGCGGTGATATCACTGGTGAATTTCAGGCAAAGTCTCATGGACTGGAATTGTTAATTATCAAGTTTTATCTATTCTAAGTTGTTCATTTCTTGATCCTATCTTTTAAGCAGCAGAGCAGAATTTACAAAATATTTTCAGCCTGCTGTTTCTGTTGCTTGATTCAAATCACATCACCCAGTCCAAGTCAATATAGCAGTTGCTATATTGGAAAAATATATACATATACATTCTGAAATATGAGTTCAGTTAGAATAGAATAGAATAGAATAGAATAGAATAGAATAGAATAGAATAGAATAGAATAGAATTTTTTATTGGCCAGGTGTGATTAGACACACAAGGAATTTGTCTTGGTGCATATGTTCTCAGTGTACATAAAAGAAAAGATACCTTCATCAAGGTACAACACTTACAACACTTAAAAATAGTCATAGGGTACAAATAAGCAATCAGGAAACAATATCAGTATAAATTGTAAGGATACAAGCAACAAAGTTACAGTCATAAGTGGAAGGAGATGGGTGATGGGAACGATGAGAAGATTAATAGTAGTGCAGATTTAGTAAATAGTTTGACAGTATTGAGGGAATTATTTGTTTAGCAGACCGATGGCATTCGGGAAAAAACTGCTCTTGTGTCTAGCTGTTCTGGTGTGCAGTGCTCTGTAGCATCGTTTTGAGGGTAGAAGTTGAAACAGTTTATGTCCAGGATGTGAGGGGGTCTGTAAATATTTTCACAGCCCTCTTTTTGATTTGTGCAGTATACAGGTCCTCAATGGAAGGCAGGTTAGTAGCAATTTTTTTTTTTGTAGGTCTAATTATCCTCTGAAGTTTCTGTCTGTCTTGTTGGGTTGCAGAACCAAGTCAGACAGTTATAGAGGTGCAGATGACAGACTCAATAATTCCTCTGTAGAACTGGATCAGCAGCTGCTTGGGCAGTTTGAGCTTTCTGAGTTGGCACAGAAAGAACATTCTTTATTGTCCTTTTTTGATGATGTTTTTGATGTTAGCTGTACATTTTAGATCTTGAGATATGGTAGAATCTAGAAATTTGAAAGTCTCTACTGTTGATACTGTGTTGTCTAGTATTGTGAGAGGTGGAAGTATCAAAGGGCTTCTCCTAAAGTCTATCACCATTTCTACGGTTTTGAGTGTGTTCAGTTCCAGATTGTTTTGGTCACACCACGAGGCTAGTTGTTCAGCCTCCTGTCTGTATGTGGATTCATCATTGTCTCGAATGAGACCGATCACTGTTGTGTCATCTGCGAACTTCAGTAGTTTAACTGATGGATCATTAGGGTTAGGGTTAGCCTCTCTGCTAATTGTACAGGTATCTAATGTGATTCTACTTAGCTTCACCTGCTGCTTCCTGTTTGTTACAAAGCTTATGATGCACTTACAAGTGTGTTCAGGTACCTGTAGCTGGTTTAACTTAATTAGAAGAGTGTCTGGAATGAGGAATTGAATGCTGAACTAAAGTCTACAAAGAGGACCCTTGCGTAGTTCTTTGGAGATTCAAGATGTTGTGGGTTGTATAGCAGAAACATATTAACAGCATCATCTGTTGATCTATTTGCTCAGTGTGCAAATTGCAAGGGGTCTAACAGCAGATCCATGATGGTTTTCAAGTAGGAAAGCAGTAGCCTTTCAAAGGTTTTCATGACTACAAATGTTAGAGCAACTGGTCTGTAGTCATTCAGTTCCTTGATAGTGGGCTTCTTCAGCACTGGGATGATGGTAGAGCATTTGAAGCAAGAAGGAACATAGCACATCTCTAGCAATTTATTCAAGATTCGGGTGAAGATGGGGGCCAGTTGGTCAGCACAGACTTTTAAGCAAGAAGGAGTTATCTTGTCTGGACCTGGAGCTTTTGACTGTGAAATAGGCTTGCACTTCCTTTTCTGTGATCACTAGGGGTTGTGAACCCAATGGGATGGGTTCAGAAGGCTTGGCTGTTGTTGGTGTGTCTGAGATGGGGTTGTAGAGATAGGTGGCTGTAGTTTCCTTTCAAACTGCAGTAAAAGATGTTCAGGTCATCTGCCAGTTGTTGATTTCCTTCAGCCTGGGAAGGAAGTTTCGAGAGAATAGAACACTCAAATACTGCTTGAATAGGGAGACACAAAAATGTTTTATTTCAAGTTTGAAACAAAATTATTTGGAACAGTATTTTGCCTTCAGCTCAGAACAGCCGTGTTGAGCTTGGAGTGTTTCAAGCTTGGAATGTTTTGCACACCCCTAATGGCATTTCATGCTGTAGCTGTGCTCTGAAAAAGATTAGGAGAAAGCACTGCATTGGGTAATATATAATGAGACATATGTACCAAATCAAAGCCCAGGTTCTAAGGGTTAGATTGGTTCTAGGGGGTTTAGTCATCTTGCGCATTTGAGTATGCTTTAGTTAAATATCCTTAGGTACGATGCATTAGATTTATAGTAACCTCTACAACATGGGTGGCTTGTCTGTAGTTTCTCAAAGTACAGGATGCTGGCTTCAGATTTTATTTGCTTTTTAAACTAAGTTAGCCTTTCATCCCAATGTGCCATTTCTTAACAATTTTAGTATATGGTACACTGTGAAACACACTGTTAAGATATTACACTTGAATTTATGAGTGCAGGAAATGTTGGACACCATGGTAAAAATTACTCCAATGTCACTTAAGCAATTAACAAATAGTGTGTTATTTCTTATCCTAATGTTACATTTGCTTAGTTCTTCAGTAATTCAATATGCTACAGGTGTTACACGTTTAGGTTTTTTATTTCATATATATGCTTTCATGTGGGGAAACCCGAAGAGAAGAAAATTAAGCCTTCACATTTGATCATCTTATTAGGCACTGAACAATGATAAACTCATTACCTGACTCCATAGTCTCTACTCAAAATCCCAAAATCTTCAACCAAAAACTGTCTACTATTGACCTCACCCCATTCCTAAGAGGACTATAAGGGGTGTGCATAAGAGCACAAAAGTGCCTACCGTTCCTGTCTTATTGTTCCCTTTATTATATCAAATTAATATAGCTGATGCATATTCTTTACATATATATATATATATATATATATATATATATATATATATATATATATATATATATATATATATATATTCATGATATGTTTTTTTTTACTTATGACAATGTTTGCGTATACTGTTGTGACAAAATGAAAATAAATATTGTTTGTCTATTTTCTTGGATTTTTTAGTGGAACTGGAATGACCTAAGTCAGTTTGAATTATAAATAATGGGAAAATAAGGAAAAATAATATTAAAAATTTGCTGTGCTGGTCATTTTTGTACTTAAACAAAAGCACATTTCTTGCAAATGTCAAAACACCTCATAAGCCTTTGGCTCTAAACATGGATGCTAAGCCTATTTCTCATTGTAAGTAAATCTAATGACACTAAACAAACAAAAATGCACTCAATTTATTTTTAAGAACATTTTTAGCAAATAAGGAGATAGTTGCTTTTGTTGTTTTTAAGTTTTTAAGTTGTGCTTCATTTTGAGCCAACACTTATGTAATCAGAAATGAAATAAAAGGCCATTTCCTATTGATTTACAGCACCATCCAACTACCAATATGCCAGCGATGAAATGCTACCAGTTCACACTGATTCGGGTGAACCGGTAGTGATAAAAACTACAAGTTCGGGCAAGTTCAGGTTTAAAAAAAAGCTACCGGTTCATCCAAACCGGTATTTCCGATGATCAGCTGTGCCGTGCGATTTAAAATCGCTAGAAAGCAGGAAATCCTGCTTTCTAGTGAATCTAAATCTCACGGCACAGCTGTTCCCCCCCTTGCTGTTCTATTTACTTTCCAAGCCTCCATTTTCTACGTAAAGCGTGCATTTGGCCAGTACTGTGCATGGGGGAATGCAGCGTGCATTTGGCACAGTATGCATTTGGCGTGCACTGTGCATGTGCGGGCAGCGAACCGGTGGCAAACCAGGAAGGATTTCACCACTGCAAAGTGCCAATATAATTGTAATGAAGACTTTACTCATATTATCACAAGGGTCCCATAGGCGCTTTTTCAAGAGGCAACTGGACTTTCTGTTTTTTCTTTGAAGATGCTTTGCTGCTTATCCAAGAAGCTTCTTGAGGAATGGAAGGAAACCACTGTTTGGCTGAAAGAAATTGTATGCCAATTCAGTCAGTATAACTATAGCATTTAGACTTACATACTGCTTTACAATGCTTTACAGCCCTTTCTAAGCAGTTTATAGAGTCAGCATGTTGCCCCTACAGTTTGGGTCCTCATTTTACCCACCTCAGAAGGATGAAAGGCTGAGTCAACCTTGAGCCTGGTGAGATTTGAACTGCCAAATTGCAGTCATCCAGCAGTCAGCAGAAGTAGCCTGCAGTACTGCACTCTAACCACTGTGCCACTGTGGCTCTTAATATTTCTTGACACTTTTAGTATATGTCTCTAGTATTCTGCCCATCCAGTCAGACCTGAAGAAGCGGAACGTCTTCAATGAAAAAACAGAAAGTCCAGTTGCCTCTTCAAAAAGCACCTTTCGGACAACCATGACCTGGATGACTGAGAATCTCCATAACTGGTTATACTGGATAAGGTACTGTAAGACACTAATGGGGAAACAACGGTGTCAATTTCTGCCACAGATAGCAAGGCATTAATATACAATTGAAAAACTTGCATGACAGCTTCTTTCTTTGGTAAACTTTGGTTTGTTTCTAGATTTTGTCTCATCAGTAGTTCATTTTCAAGAATGCAGGGTCCCTCCACCCGCTTCATGGCCTTCTGTGTCCTGAAGAAAAGATGAAATGGTATTCTAGATATTCAAGAATCATATATACTCGGTAGCCTTTTTGAACTTGATGAATTTTTTAGCTCTAAGTAAGGAAGAATCAACATATAATAAATTATAGCTTTTATCTTTCTTTTATTAATTGTATAAATTGAAAATGTTAGAAAATGATGGTTCATAATTTAAAAAATATGGTACCTACATCTTTGAAGGCTCTGTCTTCATATTCCTCTCTAGTGAAATCATACTGATTTTTCATTATCCTGAATTTTTTCCTTTACTATTTTAAAAACTTGAATGGGGATATTAAAAAAGTATTTTCAGTTTTGAGAAATGGAAAGGTTATATGTTGACATTACCACCTCTAAGATTTACTTAGTGTATTTTTGTAAAGATAAGAATTTTGCTCAGATAAAAATGCCTTGCATTATTTCTGACTTACTGACTTAATGCCATATGATTTCTTTCAGCCAAACAGTAGTTTCATAGCTGTATTTTTTGTCATATTTAAAAATTTATCCCAGTTTAAAATGCCAAAAGTTCATTAACTGCTTTGGTGAATTGATATTCAGTTTAAAATATGATCAGACAAAACAAATAGTTGATAGTTGATTGTTCAGATGGATTTATTTTTAAAATATATTGAATGACTATTAGGTCAGTATGAAATCTTAGTAAAACAATTTCCTGAGACTCCGTGTATTTTGTCCAACTGTCTCTTGTAATTAATATTGTATATGGTGCTCTTCTGTCTGTCTATGTGCCTATGTGCATTTGTGCATATATGTGTGTGTATTGATATGTATTCTGTCTGTCCATCCATCCATCTATCCATCCATCCATCCAATAATTGCCAATCAGTATTTCCTTTGATGAAATAGTTTTATATTGTGCTATACAATTATTACAAATTATTATATAATAAGATAGTATTAGAATATCACAATAAAATAAATAATCTATTTCTATTTATGCATGCCATTTTATAATAATAATAATAATAATAATAATAATAATAATAATAATAATAATAATAACAACAACAACAACAACAACAACAACAACAACAATAATTTCAGAGTTGGAAGGGACCTTGGAGGTCTTCTAGTCCAACCCCCTGCCCAGGCAGGAAACCCCATACCATTTTTGACAAATGGCTATCCAACATTTTCTTAAAAATTTCCAGTGTTGGAGCATTTACAACTTCTGCAGGCAAGTTCTTCCACTGATTAATTGTTCTAACTGTCAGGAAATTTCTCCTTAGTTCTAAGTTGCATCTCTCCTTGATTAGTTTCCACCCATTGCTTCTTGTTCTACCCTCAGGTGCTTTGGAGAATAGTTTGACTCCCTCTTCTTTGTGGCAACCCCTGAGATATTGGAACACTGCTATCATGTCTCCCCTAGTCCTTCTTTTCATTAAACTAGGCATACCCAGTTCTTGAAACCGTTCTTCATATGTTTTAGTCTCCAGTCCCCTAATCATCTTTGTTGCTCTTCTCTGCACTCTTTCTAGAGTCTCATCATCTTTTTTACATCATGGCGACCAAAACTGAATGCAGTATTCCAAGTGTAGCCTTCCCAAGGCATTATAAAGTGGTATTAACACTTCACGTGATCTTGATTCTATCCCTCTGTTTATACAGCCCAGAACTGTGTTGGCTTTTTTGCCAGCTGCTGCACACTGCTGGCTCATATTTAAATGGTTGTCCACTAGGACTCCAAGATCCCTCTCACAGGTACTACTATTGAGCAAGGTACCACATATCCGGTACTTGTGCATTTTGTTTTTTTGGCCTAAATGTAGAACCTTACTTTTTTCACTGTTGAATTTCATTTTGTTAGATAGCACCCAATGTTCAAGTCTGTCAAGATCTTTCTGTAACTTGAGCCTATCTTCTGGAGTGTTGGCTATTCCTGCCAGCTTGGTGTCATCTGCAAATTTGATGAGTTCCCCATCTATCCCCTCGTCCAAGTCATTGATGAAGATGTTGAAGAGTACTGGGCCTAAAACAGAGCCTTGGGGTACTCCACTGCATACTTCCCTCCATGTGGATGTAGTTCCATTGAGGACTACACGTTGAGTGCGGTTGGTCAGCCAGTTACGAATCCATCTGGTGGTGGTGCTGTCTAACCCACATTTTTCTACTTTATCTAGTAGTAGGTTATGGTCTACTTTATCAAATGCTTTACTGAAGTCCAAGTAAATTATATCGACAGCATTCCTCTGGTCTACTAATTTTGTCATTTTGTCAAAGAATGCAATAAGATTAGTCTGGCATGATCTGTTTTTGACAAACCCATGTTGGCTTTTGGTTATTACTTTGTTTGCTTCTAGTGTTCGGTGATTCGTTGCTTGATTATCTTTTCCAGAATCTTCCCTGGTATTGAGGTCAGGCTGATAGGTCTGTAGTTTCCTGGATCTGTTTTTTTTTCCTTTTTTGAAGATGGGAACTACATCAGCTCTTTTCCAGTCCTCTGGCAATTCCCCTGTGCTCCAGGATCTTTGAAAGATATAGTTCAGTGTTTCTGAGATTTCGTCTGCCAGTTCCTTCAGAACTGTGGGGTGTAATCCATCCTGTCCTGGTGATTTGAACTCGTCTAGGGTAGACAGGTGTTCACTTACCATTTTCCCCCCTATTTTAACTTGTGTTCCTAATCTGTTTTTTGTGGTGCTGTTTTTGATAGGTTGGATTGTTTTTTTCCCTGTATCTGTAAAGATACATGCAAAGACAGATGCAAAATATGAGTTAAGTAGATCTGCTTTCTCCCTATTGCTTGTCACCTTCTTGCCACCTTCTCCCAGCAATGGGCCAATTGTTTCCTTGACTTTTTTCTTGTTTTTAACATGTTGGAAGAAGCTTGTTTTGTTATTTTTAACTTTTGTCGCTAGCCTTTGTTTGTTATGAGCCTTAGCTTTCCTCATTTCATCTTTACAGGCTCGGGCTATTTGCTGATATTCTGCCTTATTTATTTGCCCCTCTTTTCACTTTTTATACGTGTCCTTTTTGTCTTTCAATTTGTCAGATAGTTCTTTATGCATCCATGCTGGTTTCTTTTGAGATTTATTATTTTTCTTTCTCATTGGTATTGTGGTAGACTGGGCTTTTATAATCTCACTTTTCAAAATTTCCCAAGCTTCTTAAGTTGCTTTCCCCTTGAAGATTCTCATCCATGGAATCCTTCTCAAGCTCTTTCTGAGTTTATTGAAATTAGCTCTCTTGAAGTCCAAGACTCTAGTTTGACTTTGTTCTACTACTTGTGTTTGCATAATGTTGAATTCCAATATTGCATGATCACTTGCCCCCAAGGTTCCTGTAGCTTCAACACCTTCTATCATTTCATCTCTGTTAGTGAGAATTAAGTCCAATATGGCTGATCCCCTTGTTCCCTTCTCTCCTTTTTGGGAAACAAAGTTGTCTGCTAGGTTTGTTAGGAACCTGTTGGATTTTCCACTTGGTGCAGAGTTTGTCTCCCAGTTGATGTCAGGGTAGTTAAAATCCCCCATTATTACTGTAATGTGCTTCCTACATACCTTAGTTAGCTGACTAGCAAAAAGTTCATCTACTTCTTCTGTTTGGTTGGGTGGCCTATAGTATATGCCTATGGCAATATCATTTTCCCTCTCTTAAATATTGACCCAAATGCATTCAAGATAATTTTCGTCATTGTTGTGCTCTATTTCTGTAGAGATGTAGTTATTTCTTATATATAGTGCAACTCCACCTCCTCTTTTATTTGGTCTATTTCTTTTAAATAATTTATATCCCTCTAGCTTTATGTTCCATTTGTCAGTTTCATCCCACCAAGTTTCCGTAAGGGCAACAATATCATATCTGCCCTCATTTACTTGAATTTCTAATTCACCCTGTGTATTCCTCATACTCTGTGGATTGGTGAATAGACATTTGAGTCCATTTTGATTGACCTTGTGTTTACTGTCTACATAATCTGTGTTGTGCATGACTTTCTTGTCACCTGTTTGATTAGTACACATTCCACATTTCAAAATTATAATCCTGTCTGTTATTTTCCTTCACTATTTATCTATTAATGCTTCTACATGCCACTGAAAATGTCCAGCTTGATTGTGTCCTGAATTCCAGCTAGTATTATCCCCAAACCTTTCCATTTCATTGTTTATCCCAGTAAGATTTATGAATAAATAGAACAGACTAGTTTCAAAAGCGATAATTGTTGGAGTCCTGGCTTTCTTCCTTTGGTGTCAAAATTGCCAATAAGGGCCTCATTTCATTTTTCTATTTTTGGCAAGTTATAAGTTGATTAAAGATGGTAGCTATGGAATAATGTTACAAGATAAAAAAGCAAGTGTCTACATATTTGTGCTGTAAGAAAAAAAATCCATCTGTTATTTAAGCAACATTGACTGATCAGCAGATAATTAGTTTATTGTGTTGTTGTCTAATCTCAAATTGTTGCCTAGGCTTATCTTTTGGCTATGTTGTGATTAATACTAAAATGCTTATATGTCTTCTTGTTTAGATGCTTTTTGTTTTTCTCTAAGATTTACTATTCTCCTCTTCTGAAGTATAAAGAAAGGCATAGACTAGTTCCATATACTAACTCAAGAGTCAAAATTAGGGTGGGTTTTTTTGTCTGCTTATGGTGGCAAGTGGAACATCATACTGCCAAATATTCTTCTTTGCAATGTTATGTATATGAAAGACATATAGATAGACAGACGGTAATATTCCAACAGAAAAGAAGATATATATAGCTCAGGGTTGAACTGTGGAGATTTTGGTGTTCTCTGACTTTCATTATTTGCTTGCAGATGATTTATTAACTGACTGGGTAGCATCATCAGTGCTAGTCAATTTGGGGTTTGTTATCTGTTTACACACAGTAACTTGCCCTGATGGTGTTGGTGGAGGTGTGGTTTTCTCCTTGGTGGTTCCTTGATTAAGATATTATTTTCTGCTTGATTGTTTACCTGGTGTTAATTCCTGCTTGCCTGAGTATTGGCTGTGGAAAGGACGTGCTCTGATCTTTTTGTTTCTTTAGCTTTTTTATTGTCTCCTTTAAATGGTGTGTAATATTGTATGTATGTATGTTTACTTGGAAATGGTAATATGAGAAATAGTAATTAGCATGGCTTGAGTTCAGCAAATAAATACCACAACACCAATACCCTACCATTCATCTATCTCTTTAAATATTGAATTTTAGGCCACAGATAATTCTGATAGTTAAGCAATTTATTATGTTAGTGTCAGGAAAGAAAATTATAGAGTTGGAAGAACATATTGATCAGTCACTATCATTAAAAAATGAACTGACTAATTTTGAAGAAGACTAGCAAAGGCCAGAATTATTGGATTTTTACACCCATTATATGAATTTTAAAGTAGTTCATTATACTTTGATTTTACTCATCGTAAAGCCATTCTGTTTTAATATTTTATAACATACGATATCTGGCTATTTTTCTTTTCATTTTTATTCTTGCCCATTCTCTATTTAGTGCAAGAATTCCCATGAAGATTTGCTTGGATCCAAGTTTTAGCATCTGCATCACACATAGAAGTAGACGAGTTCTTTAGATATTTAGTTAGTGCACCAAATGCTTGTGTAGATATTCATGTAGCAGCTGTAGTAGCAGCTGTACCCGCACAGATAAATACTAGTAAATAGTATAATCATATTGTTAGTAACCAAATGGAACATCAAGTTGCAAAGTACTGTACCCTTATATTTGTATTTTTTACATTCATCTTCTAGAATGTAACATTTTATTTTTAGATTAATGCCATGGGACCTGCAGTCTAAACTGTGATACTGGCTAATTTTTTTCTGTGTCTACAGCTCTAATCTAGAAGCATTTGAAAAGAAAGACATATATATTTTATACTGAAACTAAAAGGATTTTATTAATACAAATTGTAGGCGCCCCACCCAGTCTGGATAAACTCATGCTTCTCATGTTATTGTGCTGATTTAAATCAGCAATCGCACAGGGGCAATTCCTGGGGAAAAAATCCTTGCATTCAAGAGCCAAAGCATGCAATCAAGGTTATGTCCTTTGCTATTCTACTTGGAAAAGATAATTAAAGTTCTTGTCTAACCTCCTGCCTGTGGAGAATTTTCTCGACAAGTGTTTTCAGTTGAACTATATTTGAAATGATGTCCAAGCTAGGATCAAAGAGATAAACAGAAATGCTTCCAATACTTACTAAATGAATACTAATTTTCTTTCAGTGAGAATCCTTTTTCATGGTAATGAATAACAGAAGTACTCATTTATTAAGAATTATGTGGCTCCTTTTTATTACAAGATTTTCTTCAGTCTTCCACTTCAGTTTCTTTATTTGACACATCATAAGTGGCATTCTTTTAATAGCAATATTCCTGAAAATAAAAGAGGATATTCATGTACTTAGTTATACCAGGTCAACTAGCTTTTAGAGAGTGAGAGATTAGTCAACAAGTTGACACTATGAACATTGGAATGTATTAAAATCTGTTGTTAAGAAAAATCATAAATCATTCTACGTAATAGCACATTTCAGAACTAACACATGCAAGCAAATCATAGGGTGTTTGTTCCCCATATAACATACTACAGAATGTTCTTATGAGCATCTGAAGTTAACTAAAGTTAACTACTAACTAAAAAAGCTTGGTGTCAGGCCTGGAAGCCATCTTTTGCATTATGCCTTCAGACCTTCCACGTTTACTACTGTGGGAAACTGGGAGGGGGGATTGTATGGAGCAGGAGTAATGTATAGTCATAATAACATTCCTTTCTCAGAAAGTCAAGGACAATTTGCCCTGCTCCTAGAAGGCTGGATCTGGGAGGCATCTTTAATTGGGACGATATTTGATTGGACCATCTGATGGACTTGTGGGTGTTGGGCAAGGACTTGAACTTATCTTTGGATGGGGAAAACCTGGAAACTTTCAGATTCGGGTTTTCCCAGATGTGCTAATATGACATTTCTAATAAATGTAACTTTGAGGAAACTCAAGCCTCAGAGGTTTATTTTGTTGGGGGTGTTACTTGGAACCCTGACACTTGGTTGTCTTTCTGTAAGAAATTTCTATACTTTCTCTTATTTTGAAAGCTCACGTTTGAAAGTAAACTGGGAAAACAAACACAAAAGAGACAATTTGTAATTCATTTGTCCAGGGCAAATAACAAAGCTGCACAATGTGGTTCTGAAGAAGGAAAGTTTTTTTTCCCAAGAGCTTTGGAGGTTTGTTTAAGATCTGTCCAAAATTTTCAGAATGTTTCACTTTAAGGAAATTTGATTAATGCAGTTGCTGAAACAGATTAGGGAATCTATGTCAACAGAGCAATTTGAATCAGATGATTACAAAACATTTTGTCAATTTACTACTTGTGATTTGTAATCAATATAGATTGTTGTATTTTACTTCCATGAACAGAGAAAGGAGAGAGCGCTGTGATGATGTTTTTGAAACTGATACACTTACCTAGGCAATGAAATGAATTGTCTTAACAACCTCTCTAACATAAAAAAAGAGATGATATATAGCATCCAGTAATATCTGAGGAACTTTCTCACCCCAGTGGGATTAACCCACTCCATTCATTCCAGCAGAAAGGGCTTACTTCAGATCCCATTGGCCTGAAAATTTCAGTTGGCAGAGTCCAGGAGAAGAGCTTTTTATGTTGAGGCCCCCATTCTCTGGAATATTCTTCCATGGGAGGTAAGGTCTGCTCCATACTTCTGGTCTTCCAAAAGTTCATAAAAACTTGGCTCTGCTACCTGGCCTAGGGCCCCAATAGGGGCTAGCTACTCTGAGGAGGGCTGATGGGTAGAGAAGTTCTTCACCCCTAGGCCAACCAGAGTCATTGTATCAATGAGATGGGCAGCATAGAAATTTAAGAAATGAATAAATAAGTATGTCTTTCTTTATTTTTGTTATACTTTCTATGTTGGTAAAGGAAGAAATGAACTAAAATGTAATACTTTATTTGGCCAAGTATGATTAGACACACAAGGAATTTGTCTCCAGTGCAGAAGTTCTCAGTGTACATGCAAAACAACAGAGTAATAATAATCATAATAATAATGATACTAATAAGAGAAGAATAGTAGAATAATGGTAGAAAAGATGAGAAGGATAATAGTAATACAGCCATACCACATGAGTAAATATACTTAGACATAAGATAGGACTGTGGGACGTAGGTGTTTAACAGAGTGATGACACAAGGCAGTGGTGAGTTTCAAAATTTTTTACTACTGGTTCTGTAGGTGTGGCTTGGTGGTTGTGGCAGGGGAAGATTACTGCAAAATTGCCATTTCCTACCGATCAGCTGGGACTTGGGAATCAGAGAATAGGTGGGGGCGGGGCCAGTCAGAATTTTTACTACAGGTTCTCCGAACTACTCAAAATTTCCGCTACCGGTTCTCAAGAACTGGTCAGAAGCCCACCTCTGGCACAAGGGAGAAATACTGTCTCTGTGTCTAGTTGTTTTGGCATGCAATGCTCTTTAGCAGCATCCTGAAGGGAGGCATTGAAACAGTTTATATCCAGGATGTCAGGGATTTATAGATACTTTCTTAGCCATCCTTCTTACCTGCACAATACACAGGTCCTCAAAGAAAGGCAGGTGCTTTCAGTTCTTTTTTCTGCAATTCAAACTATCTGTTGAAGTCTGTACCTGTCCTCTTTGGTTGCTGTACCAAACCAGACAGTTATAAAAGTACAAACAACAGACTCAATAATTCCTCTGTAGAACTGTATCAACAGCTCCTGTGACACTCTGAGTTTTAGAACCAGAAACCTGAAGGACTCTACTGTTGATACTTTGTTGTCTCATATAGTAAGAGTAGTAGAATAGGAGGGCTAATCCTGAAATCCACTCTCACTGCTAGACAGACAATTTAAAGGATTTTTAAAACATTTGAAATATTAAAAAAATAATAGAAGCTGTTATCTTTGGGAGACTTTTCTGAACATTCAGTAGAAGATGTAATAAGTTCTCTTAATTTTGTTAAATGGTCTGTGTTTATCAAATGAGGAAGTCACCAAAGCATTGCCTTTCAAATAATAGAATAGAATAGAATAGAATAGAATTTTATTGGGCAAGTGTGATTGGACACACAAGGAATTTGTCTTGGTGCATATGCTCTCAGTGTACATAAAAGAAAAGATACGTTCATTAAGGTACGGATGGATAATAAGGATTAAGATTAATTAATTAAACTAAATTAATTAATTAATTAAACCCCAGATGATCATAAAATGGCAAGAAAGGGTTACTTGTCAGCATCAGTTGGCTTCCATCTACTGGGCTATTATATTTTTAGAACCTGAATATGGTAGTCCTAATTTTATTTTATATTTTATATTATTTTTAAAAAGCTATTCTGATCAGTTTGAGAGGCATTAGGCTAAAAATATTATAGCAAAATCACTTCAGATCAAAACAAATGTATGATAAATTATGCACTTTAAAAATATCTTTTTTATATTCTCTCTGAATATAATTTTTTTTATTATTTATTTTGTCACAACATTATATACAAACACATATAATGAAAGAAAACAATAGGAATAATAGGAATAGTAATAAAAAATAAAAAAATAAGTTTTTTTAAGAAGTATACACATAGTCCATCAGGCCCAATAGATAAAGATGGAAGTGTCTTGGCGACGTTTCGAGGAAGTCCCATTCGTCATCTTCAGGCTGGGTATTTACAGCTTCGTGCTTCTAGGAGAAATGTTTGATCGCAGCTGTTTCTTCCTTTTAACTGCTAGTGGGGATTTGAACTGATTGGTTGGGAGCTTGGCTGTGTTCTGATTGGATGGAGGTGTGTTCTGATTGGTTGGGGGTTTGGCTGTGCTCTGATTGGATGGTGGGTTTGGCTGTGCTCTGATTGGATGGGGGTGTGTTCTGTTTGGGGGGGCTTGGTTGTGCTCAGGTTGGTCTGAGTTGCAGGGGGATTTGAGTTGGTGAGCTGCATTGCTGTTGTTTGGCTTTGCGTTCGTGGTTGTGCTACATCTTCATGGTGGGTGTCAGTCTGCTGCATGTATGGATTGGAGGGGTTTGAAATGGCTAATGATGCAGCTGCGGTCTGGCTTCTGGTCCGTGGTCATGCTTCATCATTGGTGTGGGTTTGAGTTTGCTTTCCGCGTGGATGTGTGGTGGTGACATGCTGTGTGGCACTCGTGAGTGTGGGTCTTGCATCATTCTTCACGTTAGGGACTCGTTTGTTGATAAGGGCGGGTTTCCAAATGGCTGGTAGGCGGGAGGTATCATCTCATTTATTCATGCTGTGTAGGAGTTTTTCTATCTCGATGGTTTGTCTGATTATTCTGTTGTTAAAGTGTTCAGTTTTGGCGATAGTTCTGGTATTTTTAAAGTCAATGTTATGTCCTGTGGTGTTAAGGTGTTGGACCAGGAAAAAAGTTGGTTCCTCTTTTTTGACTGAGTTCTTATGTTCTTCAATGCGTGCACTTATTCTTCTGTTGGTTTGTCCGATGTATGTGGTGCTGCAGGCGGTGCTTGGGATTTCATATACTCCTTGATTTTCTAACTCAATTTTGTCTTTGGGGTTTCTTAGGATGTTGGATATTTTTTGGTTTGTGCAGAATGCTGTCTTGATGTTGTGTTTATGGAGGATCTTGCTGATTCTGTCTGTGGTACCTTTTATATATGGGAGGAGGGCTTTGCCGTTTTCTTGTTCTCTGTCTTGGATTTTAGTGGAGGTTTCTTTATGGATTAGTTTGGTAATCTTATTTCTTTGGAATCCATTGGATGTTAGTACGTTAGTGAGAGTGTGTAGTTCGGTTTTTAGGTGTTGTTCGTCAGCTAAGCGTTTTGTTCTGGAGATGAGTGTCTTGGCTACGGAGTTGATCTGTGCAGGGTGGTGATGTGAGAGTGTGTGCAGATAGCGGTTTGTGTGTGTTTTCTTCTGGTAGATGGTGTGTCCTAGGGAGCCATTGGATTTCCTATAGACTAAGACATCCAGGAAGGGAAGTTGGTTGTTAGCTTCTGTTTCCATGGTGAATTGTATTTTGGGGTGTAGGCTGTTGAGGTGTATGAGGAAGTTGTCCAGTTTTTCTTTCCCATGTGGCCAGATTATGAATGTGTCGTCTACGTATCTGAGTCAGAGTTTGGGTTTGTGGTCAGATTTTTCTAGAGCTTGGGTTTCAAAGTGTTCCATGTAGAGGTTTGCAATGACAGGTGAGAGGGGTGATCCCATGGGTGCTCCTTCTGTTTGTTTGTATTTTTGTCCGTTATAGATGAAGTATGTGTTGGATACGCAGTGATTGGTCAGATCTAGGATGTGCTTGGGGGGGTTATATTTGTTTTGGATGGCTGTTAAGGCTTCTTTGATTGGCACTTGGGTGAAGAGAGATATGACATTGAAGCTCACAAGTAGATCGCTGGGCTTTTGTTTCTGTATGATCTCTATGAACTGGAATGAGTTTTTTTACGTGTGAGATGATGGATTCTGCATAGGGCTGTAGTTGTTTGGCGAGAAATTTGGCTAGGTTTTGTAGAGGTGAGCCTATGGAGCTGACTATGGGTCTAAGTGGGATTCCTTCTTTGTGTATCTTGGGGAGACCATAGTGTTTAGGGCATCTGGATGATTTCTCTCTGGGAATGATTCTTTGTTGGATTTCTTCGCTGATGGGGGAGGCTTTTATTTTGGATCTGGTGGTTTTTTTCTAGGTAGGTGGTGGGGTCTGTGTTTAGGAGTTTGTATGTGGAGTCTTGGAGTAGGTTGGTTAATTTGGTTTGGTAGTCAGATGTGTTCATAACCACCTGGTAGGATTATTATGCTGATGTCTTCTTTCAGGTTAAGTAGTGCTGTCTGTTCCTCTTTGGGTAAGTTGCTTTTGGGTGGCTTTCTGGTGCAGAGGATGTTGGTGATTTTGAGTCTGATTCTGCTAGCGTCATCAGGGTTGATTTTGGTCAGGCTGGTTTCAACTCCGCATATAATGGTTTCAGTGGGGATGTATTCGGGAGCGACTGCAAAGTTGAATCCTTTGGAAAGGACATCGGTTTCGGCTTTGGTGAGGATCCTATCTGAGATGTTATGCACTGTTTGTTTCATGTGTGGCTGTGAGGGGGGAGGGGTTTGGTTCTGGCGTTCTTGTAGTCTTCGGAATTTGTTGGTGTGTGTCTCTGTCTTGAGGGTGGTCTGTGTTTCAGCTCTCCAGATGGCGAGTTGTTTGGATTTGTCCCAAAGTGCGGGGTGGATCTTGTTGCTGAGTTTGAGGTGAAGTTTGAGGAGATCTTTGTTGATTCGATCTAGGAGGAATCTTTTTGTGTGAAGTTCATTTCTGATTAGGGCCAATTCTGTTCTTTTTAGGATGCGTTTGGTGGCTGCAGAGTTGGAGTGGAATTTCAATTGGAAGCATGTGGGGATTAAATTTTGATCTCGGCAGTTGCATAGGAATGCGAGGTCACTTAAAATGGAAGCTCTCTGGACTTCTAGTTTTTCATAGGTCCTGGTCAGATGGTGGATTTCCTCCCCATAGAGGTCACAATCACACATTTCTCCTAGAAGCACGAAGCTGTAAGCACCCAGCCTTAAGATGACGAATGGGACTTTGTTGAAACGTCACCAAGACAGAGAAAACCCGAATAACCAAAGACCTACATACAAACACCCGCAAAAACCTCAAAAAACATATATATATATATGTTTATATATAGTTTATATATAGTCATTCATTCACCATCTAACCTTATTGGGAATAAATAAATATTAAGATTACATGACTTTTCAAAAAACTACCTAAATGAATGTTGACTCAGAATTTTTTCATTTTTTAAAATAAATCTGAGTTTCAACAGAGCAGCATCAATGCATACTAGCATCTGTTTCCTGTATCATCAAAATAAAAATACATCACACCCTCTAACATGATTTGAAGAAAGTTAATAGAAACGAAAGATTATTCAGCTGCATCATTGTATTGCTTTTATTTTTACTTCAGCGGAAGTGAATTCTGCAACAGAATTATAGCAATATTTGTATAAACTGCATTCTTTGTATGTCATTGCCTATGGAGTAGAAGCAGGAAAAGAAATCAGTTTTCAACTTTGAAGATTAAGATAAAACTTGTTAGAATGAACCCATCTGCAGTGTCAGAAGTATGATCTTATTTCCATAAGTGGAAGATAATGCAAGATTTCTCTCTGGTTTTTTTCATATGTATTTTTATTACAGCTTTTAATCAAGAAGATAAAAGCCAACACAAACTAATAGAAAGTTAGAAAGGAAAAAAGAAAGAAATCAGAGGAAAAGCAAAATATGCAAGAAAAGGTCAACATTATGCAAAAACACAAAAGAAAGGGGAAAGGTATAAAGAAATGGCTTCTGATATTTATACTTATAACTGCTCTATTCTAGAGCAGTTATAAGTATAAATATATTTAAACTTTTATCTCCAGACCTATATCTTTTTATAATCTGTCCTGTCTAATCATTAAAACCATAGGTCACAAGCTCTTTTTTTCAGTTTTACGCAAAAATGCATTTGACAAAAATGTAGACAGTATCTTTCTCTAATGAAAGAAGTTACTTGATCCATTTAAGTAAATTCTGTCAACTTGTCCAGCCATTCTTCCATAGTGGATAGTGTCAAATCTTTCCATCTCTCTGCATATATTAATCTTGGTGCTGTGATCATATACTGAAATAATCTTTTATGTTTGATTGATTTCCATTTTGATTGTTTTAAAAATTTGTATATTTTATTATTTTTAATGCTTTTAATAGTGTAAGTTTCCCAGAGTCACTTAGAAACAAAATGAATTTAGTAAACAAACAAACAAATTCCATAGGTTTTTCTGTTTATTCATTAATCCTAAAAGAAAAGTTCTGGCATCCATTAAGTATTATTTTTTTAAATTATCTATATTGAAGCATGTATTTGGAGCCAGAATTTTTAAAGCTTTTTTACATATCTACCCAAATATCTCTGAAATCTTTTCTACCCAAATATCTCTGAATATCTTTTCTCAGTATAAGTGGTGTCATATATTTCTTCCATCCTACAAGGAAATTCTGCTCTGTTAATATTCAGGCTGAGAAGACATAGAAATGCCCAGACAAATTTTACTACTAATACTGATTATGTAGCTGGGAGAGACAAAGTCAGGTCATTTATTACCATAATATATTGCTTTAATGTATCAATGTGCTATTTATCATCACATATATGTATGAAGCTAAAGTTCATAACTATATTTGTCTGCTAAATTATTAGATCAGCTAACACTATAATATGAAAACCAGATAGGTTTGAGAAAGTCTGTGGAATATATGCTTTCTATATTTCCTGGAGAGAGTTTTATAACATCTGCTTTTTGCTTGCTATACAGTTATATAATGAACTTTCTATACTGACTGCTTCATATGTCAGAGCAGACTTACATTCACTAATGTGAAAGTTTGCTAAGTTTCTATCAAATGTGGTAATCAGGTGAGTAAAAAAATATATACCAAGATGTGAGTAAAATAAGACTATTCTTTTTGAGTGATGGTTCTAAAATAGAATGATAAAAGTTTAGTTGAAGATTCAGAGTTAGGAAGTATCCCATTTAGACCTGCAGCTATATTATTTAATTTAAAAAAATTAACAACTTTTTAATGGCAGGTTAGGAAGCCCTTATTAACCGAATGGAAGCACATTGGGTGCATACAGATTTTCTTTACCACTGGCACTTTTGAGAAGTCATTAAAAAGCATGGAACTCCAAGAAACCAGTGTCTTTACTGTTTCTCTTTGTCAATAGTAAGAAGTCTGACCCTAAGCATAATGCAATTAAATGAAAGAATACCAGAAGCTAATTATCAGGGCACAACATGAGAGACTGTTCATTACTCTAAGAAAATTCTGCCTGTCTGAAATATTTTTAAACCATAGAGGCAAGATATAATGTTTGCATAAGTAGAGTCAAATAGAAGACTGTTCTAGCTACTTACTCCATCAAGGATCAAAAGGAGCCGTACTTTTTCTCTACATCTTTTATTAGGAAAAAAATGTTAATAATCAAATGCAAATGCTATCTGTTTTCTAGTTTGCTCAGTTTACTTTTTCCCTTACCTTGTAGTTTAAGATTGTAAGGATGGAGAGATACCAGTACAATAGTTGTTGTATAGCTAAGACTATATTTGTAACGCTGAGGAAGTATCAGAAGTATCAGTTAAGATGGCTTTATTGCAAGTGTGGCTCTACACAAAATGACTACCCTGGGAGCATGACCTTTTGCAAAAAAATGTGTTTCCAAAGTTTTTATCATAAACCTACAAAAACCACAGCGACATTAATGTACTGTAGATATAACTATTCATTTTTTATTTCTTCTCTGCCAGAAACCTATTGAAAAGGGATGTTCCCATTAAAGGTTTTTGAAATAATATTAACTTTAAAGTGGAATGGGCTTTTGACCTCCTTTACCAAATTTCTGGCAGAACTTTAATTTTCATCCTTCATGAAAATTAAAAAGATATTGTTCCAGCTGGTAGGGATGAAGAGAGATCTCTGTTGCTATAAATTGGAGACAAACAGCATCCTTGTGTGCGGGGGTTGGGGGGGGGATGAAGCTTCTTGATATTCATGGAAAGAAAGCTCCCTTCACTCTATGTAAGTCATTAGATCCACCTATTGGCTGATTTGGGAGAACAAAATGTATCTCCTGCCAAAATTTTGAATTCTACACTAAGTATCCCTGTTACAATAAGGCATTTTGATGAAGATGGATTTCCATTGTCCTCAGATCATTGGAAAGCTGGAAACATCTTTTCATAAGATTTCTTAGAAGGCATTAACTAAAATTTATTTCATGATGCATAGAGTGGTTAGACTAATGTAGTTGGGTGATGTGGGAGCCAAAGATGGGTTGAAACCAGCATGCAACTTTATGCCTTTTGATAAAATTTATTACAAAGAAAATATGCTATTAGAATTTATATTATTAGATATTATATTCCTGATTGTTCGCCACCATGGACTATTTTTGGACTAACATGGTTCTCATCATATAATGTCCTTAAATCAGTTTTTGACAAGAGCTAGACATACCTCATGTGCTGAATTCAAGATGTCCAGAGGCCTTAATTTCTGAGGAACAATTGTTCCATCTTCTCTTTGGTATCTATATTACTCTTTAATCCTTACTACTACTATAATACCATTTCTTTATACTAAAAAAGATGGGTTGTTTCTTTTCCTTTGGTGTATTGCTTGCTTGCTCACTCTTACAAACTTTCTAGACGTTCCTTCAGTTTTATCTACTTTCTAAGTATTTTTTTCTTTCCTTGGCCACCTCTGTGTTGTATGGATGGTGAGGAATAATTTTAGGTTCATCCATTTTCTTTCCATCTTTTCCTCTATCTATTTTCTGGTCAGGGAGTATTTATTATGCCTCTTATCCCTCTATAAATGTTCTCACCTCTCTTATCAGGAGAAGGGAAAAATATTGCCTAGGTCAAATTAAATAGAAGTAGTCTTCTAGAAAATTGTCTATTCCAACAATGAGGAATCATAACACTATCCTTGATCCCTTAACATTGAAGAGGGGAGGGAGTGATCAGATTTTCTGATGAACATTTTGCTTCCTTTTACTTCAAGCCATACTCCTCAATTTATTTATTTTATTTTATTTATTTATTTATTTGTCATAACAATATAACAATATATATATACAAGTGTTGCATAAAGGGTTATATAATATATGAACGTATATATGAGGAGAAACGAGGTACTAAAACATATATATACATAGGGGAAGAAACAGTAGGACAGGAACGGTAGGCACGTTTGTGCTCTTATGCACGCCCCTTAGAGTCCTCTTAGGAAAGTGGTGAGGTCAACCGTGGACAGTTTTTGAGTAAAGCCTTTGGGGTTATGAGAAGAAACCACAGAGTCAGGTAATGCATTCCAAGTATATACAATTCTGTTACAGAAATCGTGTTTTCTGCAATCTAAACTGGAGCGGTTGACATTGAGTTTAAATCTGTTGATAGCTCTTGTGATATTGTTATTGAAACTAAAAGAGTCATTGACAGGAAGGACATTACAACGGATGATTTTAAATGCTAAACCCAGATCTTGTCGAAGGCAACGAAGTTCCAAGTTTTCTAGACCCAAGATATCAAGTCTGGTGGAATAAGGTATTTTATTAGTTTCGGAGGAGTGGAGAATTCTTCTCGTAAAATACCTTTGGACACGCTCAACTGTGTTGATGTCAGATATATGGTATGGGTTCCAGACAGGAGAGCAGTAATCAAGAATTGGCCTAACAAATGTTTTATATGCTCTGGTCAGTAGCGTGGTGTTTTTTGAAAAGAAGCTACGTAAAATTAAGTTAACAACTCTTAGAGCCTTCTTAGCTATATAGTTGCAGTGGGCTTTGGAACTTAAATCGTTAGATATAAAAACTCCAAGGTCTTTGACAGGGTGGGGGTCATCTGCGAGGCAATGTCCATCAAGCATGTATTTTGTGATTGGGTTCTTTCTTCCAATATGCAAGACTGAGCATTTACTGGTTGAGATTTGTAGTTGCCAAATTTTAGACCAAGCAGTTAGATGATCAAGGTCCTTTTGAATTGTGGATGTATTGTCAGTGGTGTTGAAAAGTTTGACATCATCAGCAAAGAGAACACAGTTACTTGAGATATGATTACAAAGATCATTTATGTATATTATAAAGAGAGTTTTATGTATATTATAAAGAGAGTAGGTCCAAGAACGCTGCCTTGAGGAACACCACTCTTGACAGGAACAGGATTTGATAGAGCATTACCAATTTTAACTATTTGTTGTCTGTTTGACAGAAAAGCAGATATCCAGTTGTGTAAGGGTCCTGAAATGCCATAGGATTTTAATTTTAGGAGAAGTTTATCATGTACTACTGAGTCAAAAGCTTTACAGAAGTCTATGTATATTGCATCTATTGATTTTCCTAGGTCAAGATTTGTAGTCCATAGATTTTTACAGTGGAGAAGTTGTAAATTGCAAGATAATTTTTTCCTGAAGCCAAATTGTTTATTTGAGAGAAGGTTGTGTATTTCTAAGTGTAAGGTATATTAGGGATATCCATCTTCTCCAGGTCTCAGCATCTTGGTTCCTATGTATAGACAGACCTAGCATGATTCAAGGAAAGTGCCTAAATCCCTTAAAGGCCAGTGAGAAAGTTTTACTTTGGGTTTTCAGTCACTCTATTCCATTTTTTTTCATGTCAGTTGATATTTAGGGGTCACTGGGCATGTCCTATGCTTGTTAGACACTTTTATGTTCCCAACACACATTTGGCAGCTTTTTTCCTATGTAGATTTGCATTTGGGGGAAATGTTGAATAGTGGGCTTGAATGATGTCATTTGCATTGCACATGGATCTTTCCTAGTATCATTAGTGGGATAATGATATAGTTTATTTCTTCAGCTTGAACTCCAGTTTTATCTAGAAACTGACATATGTGGCCCAAATCAATAAAATGGCAACAAAAATCAATCAACACTTATTTTTCCAATTGTCTAGCTATTTCTATGGGTTTTACCCATATGGCTTCTGGGGCAATATAGAACTTGCAAAACATTTGCAGACAAGCTCTTTGTTGTATTTTATTCCATTATTATAAAGTTTTAATCCTTCAGTGCATTTGTTACAGTTATAATAACTAGCTGAAATTATGCTGTCACAAACTTAACATTTCTGATGAATATTGGAGAGCATGCTGGCAACAAGTAACTTATTTAAACTGAAAGCCATGCACTAATTAGGCAAGAAATCGTAAGACTGTCAAGTAAGAGTTATAATGAAAATAATTTTGGATATTTCCAGACAATTAAAGTTTCTTTAAAGAATCTTAGATGGGCCATTCAAATAACTCTGGACATTTGCCAACATTCACATTTAGTATTTCTCCTGATTTGTCCTGACAATTCTATAATTGTTAATCAGTACACTCAATTGCTATTATATCAACTGCTGTTCACAATTCACAAGTAACCATCCCAAGCATTTTCACAAGCATGGTAAAATATGAACATTTATTGGAAATTTGAGAACAAGCTATATGGGAATATAATCAGAAACTACTTATAATTGAGTATAATCATAAATTACTCCCCAGCCTAAGAAAATCTCAGGCATCCAAGATGAACAACAGTGCAACTATGTGTCTCATGTTGTGTACATAATGTAGTATTAGTTACCTCTCCTTCTTGTCATGACACCCATATTGAAGACTGAGAGTATCTTCAAATATATTACTAGTCATTGAACTGTATCATTTGTCATATAAAAATGTACCAAATTACTTTCTTAGTTCCATTTTTTCAGTAGTTCAAAAGACAAAAATATCCCTAAAAGATTTCCATGTTGCAAGATTTAAAATAGTCTTAAGATGTTTCAGGAACATCTTACAAATTAAATATAAGAAACGAAAGCTTTTTTTTAGAAAGAGACACAATAACCTTGGCTAGGGTTCAAGTAGCAATTCTGTTTCAATTACCTAGATTCAGGAGTTTAATTTTTTTTCAGAAAGATAACCGGCATTGATATGGATATTCGATATTAGATTGGGCCTCCTATTCTAGATGCATACCTTTTAAAAAAACTTACAACTTCAAATGAGACACATATTCAACATTCAGCTCTTTTAGATGGTTCTTCATGTTTCATCAAGATTATTAAAATTAATAATATCTAAATGTAAGTAAAAGAATTGCCCCCCTTGTTAATATCAGTTATTCAAATTATTTCATTTATTTCCATGTAATTGGAAGTAGATGGCACATGAACTTTGTGATTGTACTTTTATTTTCAGAGTCATTTTCAGGATTGCTCAACCACATAGCATTTAATTTCTGGAGTTCTTCAAACTCCTGGTTTGCCCCTTTTGATTTTAGTGATTATTATATTATATTATATTTATATTAATAAGACTTTTCTTTTTATCTCATTAATCACATATTTCCTGCAGAATTCACCAACCGGTTTACTAGAATACATTATACATTGGTTAGTCCCAATACTGCAGAAAGTAGCTTTAAGAACTGTAACTATCATTAGACAGATATTTTAAGACATTGAAATAACTATCTGTTTCTAAACTTCAGTGTGCTGATTATTTTCCTCTAAAGCCCTAAAAATTTGACTTGAAGAATATAACCTCTTGTAATTTTATTGTCCATGCCAAGATGATTAGACAAGCTTTTTTTTTACAAATTTTCCGAACCATGATAAGCTTTTTCTGTGGAATTGTCAGACATCTTTATTTGATTGCTGTATCCATAACATTCAACTGCTCCCATCATTTTTTCAATAGTAAAACTATGATGTTGGATTCAATTTAGTCTGTCCTGCTTAGTGTATGTCTAATCTGTTTTTATCGACTTTTAATTATAATTTATGTTTTTATTGTAGGTTGGATTTTGTAAAGTTTGCTCATTGTTTTGGAATTGTAAAAAGGAAGGAGAAGTTTGAAATATATCTAATAATAAACAGTATTGCAAATTTCAGGAAGACAAACTGAGTGATTACCAGAAGTGCCTTCATACTTCTGCAGTATTCAGTTTGTTAATGGAGTAAGATAGATTAGAGAGAGCTTTTAATCTGTTGCAAGTAGTCCATTTTTGCTTTGCTTCTTTCCTATAAATATTCAACAGAATACTGTGCTTTGGATCCGTGCCCTGGAGAACCCTTCAAATGACTTCAGAAAATATCCCTTAAAAATTCTTTGATAGATTGCACATGTATAAACAATTAGCAAGTTAACAGAAGTGGGTTAATAGAAGCCTTTTATCTAAGAGGGAAGGTATTTATTTATCTATCAAATTTATAAACCTGCCCATCTTACCAGAAGTGAATCAGGAAAGCATATAACAATCAAATAAAATCACAATCTAAAAACAAAAATTATAAAAACAAATCATTATAAAGTATAAACAAGTTAAATTAGTTAAAATTAACAAATAATTTTTTAAAAAAAACGAGTATACAAGCCAAAATGGCGAAAAAAATATAGCAATCATATATCAGCCACAGTAGGGGAGCCAGCTTAAAATGTTGCATGTTCCCTAGCACCTCAAAGCCCTGTGACATAACAAGGTCTTTGGGAACTTCCAGAACATTAACAAAGATAGACCTAACCAGTGGTGGGTTTCAAATTTTTTTACTACCTGTTCTGTGGGTGTGGCTTGGGGGGGCGTGGCATTGCTTGTTGGGCGTGGTAGGGGAAGGATACTGTAAAATATCCATTCCCACCCTACTCCAGGGGAAGGTTACTGCAAAAACCCCATCTCCTCCTGGTCAGCTGGAACTCGCAAAGCAGAGAATAGATGGGGGCGGGGCAGTCAGAGTTTTTACTACCTGTTCTTCAAACTAATCAAAATTTCCACTACCAGTTCTCCAGAACTAGTCAGAACCTGCTGAAACCCACCTCTGGGTCTAATTAACTTTTGGGGGAGGAAGGAAAAAAATATTCTATAAGGTGAGTGCCACAGCAGGAAAGGCCAGCCTGTAAGCAGATGAAACCTGAAGCATTCCTTCTCTGTTGGATCTAATGAGTTAGGTTTATTAAGTGGGGAGAGACTGTCCCCCTCAAATAACCCAGTCCCATATCTGGTGGATTTTGTTCTTTGCTGAGCACCAGTGACACTTTAGACATCTCTTGTTTCATCTCTCTCAGCTCCTCTGGGAACCATGGGGAGTGATGAGATGTCTCAGAGAGGAGAGGTTGCATGGGAGCAATTGAATCCAGTGCTTCATCTACCCCCTTATTCCAATACTTTATGACCAAGGCTTCAGATGGACCATGCAGCCACCAGGAAAACCCCTGCCCCACTCTGGAAGCTATCCAAGTCCATCTATCAACGGGGTGGACCAATCTAATGGTCCCAACCTCCCTACAGTGGATGGCAGCACCAGAAAATCCCATTGCAATCAGGGCAAGGTCTGACAGTGACAAGGGGGACACTAAAAGCTCCCCCATTTCAGATCACATAGCCATTACTTCAATAGCAACACCAGATACAGTGTATTACTATTTTTCCATGTTGGCAACTGGATAACCTGAGATAGGGTCTTTGGCTGTGATACTGTCCATGAACTTCTAGAGAAAGCAGGTTGAAGTCGCCCAGAACTTCACCACCAACCAAGAAATAGAGTAATGGAACTGAGGCACAGACTTTGCTATGTAGCAAGGAGGCTGTTACAATAGCAACAAACCTGACTGAAGCCTACAGCCCGACTTAATGAACAGGATCTCATACTCAGCAGCCTATGGTCCAGTGAACCTGAATGACCCAATGTCCAATAGCTAAGAAGCAGGTGATTAAGAAGGAAGTGTCCAGCAGCATTAGCAACTAAAAACAAACAAACAAAAAAATAAACCCCAGCAACCAACAGTATTCAAATATACAAATGGTGCCAGAAATGACCATCTCTAAGCACCATAAGGCCATAGATTCCAATGCAGCAGGAGAACAAGGACAACCTGTCTTCTGGCATGGCCTCTTCCTAAACCTGCTCTTCCAAACAGCAGTTAAAAAGTCCAAACACAGCCAGGTCCAGTTGCTATTGATTCGAGTTCAAAAAAGTCACTGCTAGAAGAATGTATTTGCTAATAGCGGATCTTCATGAAAAACTGAAAGGACTTCTCATCTAAAAATGAGAATAATGAGTAAGTCATTGCCAGCCCAAAACAGAGCATTTGGCAAGTTACTTTATTAACAGAAGGCAGCCAATTCTTTCATCACTGAAAATAAGCTGTTTTCCCAGAGTTTTGCACAAAAATGCCCTTACAAAAAAGTAACACATGGTTTCCCAGAATTATTCTTTTTCAGAACAATTGAGATTTATGTTATGTCTAATTACTATTTTCCATCTATTATATATGAACCATGTCCCTAAATATTATGCAGATTTAGGGCCTATCAATTATATAATGTATATTGCAGTGACTCAGGAAACCATCAGATTAATTTATGGTAGTCAAAACACCAAAATGTTATTCATAATAATTGATCAAATGTAGCATTAGAAGTGGGAAACTTTGAAAAAGGTCATTCCAAATATAAATTAACATAAAATGCCCTCATATTAAAATGTAGTATAGAATTTAATTGTCAACTTGCCTCATATTTATTAAAATTTATTTAGCATGCAATCCTCATAGAAAAGAACAGTTCTTCTTTAACGCAGTGAACCTTACTTCTAAGTATTTATGCATAGGATCATTCTGTTAGAAATGTATATTTTAAACTACAAAATTTCAGGAAGAATATTTACTTTCGTCTGATGGTCTGATGCTTTGGTCTGATGCTACAGGGCATTTTAAAATTTAGAAATAGACAACACAATTTGTTTCCAATTCTCCTTCTTGACATGTTTGTGTTGATCTTATTCCAAGTTTTTATCTCTGATTCAGCTGCCTATGATTTAATCCCAAGTATACCTTGCCACGATTTAAGACTATGAAGAAGAATGTACAGTAAGAATAAAAATGGACAAGCCTACAACCCTGAAATGCTGGCAGCACACTTTGAGGAAAGTTCTCATGTTGAATTTCCATTCCCACCAATTCCTCATGGTTCAGCTGATGTTGGCACAGTCTTGCACAATACAGGTAGTCCTTGCTTAATGACCATTTGTGTAGTGGCTGTTTGAAATTACAGCAATGCTGAACAAGGGATATTACAACATGCCCGCAAAATTACAGCTGTTGTAGCTGGTTACAGCTCTTTGCCAGCTGGGTGCTTGGCAACCTGTTCACATATATGACAGGTTGCCAAGGGCCCCATAATCACCAGAAAGTCAATGTCAGGGTAATCACCAGAAAGTCAGCAGGGTAGATCACAAGATGCTACGACCTGCCAAGATAACTCCGGGCCCTTGGGGCTGGTTGCAAATGCCCCATGCTAAAATCCTGCTGGATTTCAGGATGGACTTTTTTGACTAGTCTCTCTGAGAATAAAATTACTGCCTACCAGATTGCTTTCACCCCGTGCAGGACATAATTTCTCCACCAAGCAACTCTTTTGTCTCACAAAAATGTAAGTTCTGAAATTCAAGCACGTTTTTGGCATAGGGCATTTGCAGCATGGAGCATTTGCAGCCAGCCTGGATCCAAATGTCTCAAGGGTCATTGGGATTCTTTATCTGGAATTACACTAGATAAATAATAAACAAATGCAAAATATTTTTCAGGGAACACATCTTTAATTATAATTATTTTCATCCTCAAAAGTAAAAAAGTAAGCAATACGCTGGGCAGTTATATAATGATGCTACTGAAATATCTGATCCATCTTATCCTGATTAAAGGTGCCTTAGTTGAACCTTTATTTTAAGAATTTTGGGGTATAGTAACGAATATATGCATTTTCTTCCTTTAATGTAATTTTGGTTTGGACAGACACCTATGGAAATAGAGACTTTGACATGAAAAACAGTTGAATATAACAAGTAATCCGTAAGTGTGATGGTGGAATCATGAAATAAGCATGTTTTGTATGAAATGATGGGAGAAATTATTCTAAGAAAGAATAGTAAAAATACGTAACAATCCTCTATATCATAAAGTGATATTCACTATATCACTCTATGATATGGTGAATGACTTTGAAAGAGACTGTTTCAGTAACATTTTAATCCTATTTAAAAATGCAATTAGATAATAACACACTATATGTTTCTATCACTACTGCCCAGATGCAAAGAATTTGTATTGACAGCTGTGATAAATTACAAGAAACCAATTGAGAAAAAATGAGTAAAGTCTGCCATCACAGAATTCAGGCGATTATAAAAATAACAGAATCCTTTAATTAACTCAGGAAATCAAAAGGTGACTTTAATAAAGCAACTTTAATAGCTGGACACAGTCAGATGAACTCACTCGCATGACGTGTTAATCAAGAACATAAAATAATTTCTGGTAGCCAAATGATTAGGGGCTTATACATAGCAACAAAATAAACAAAATAAAAATACATATTACGTAATAATTCAGATAAATGAAGAAATTACGACATTAAAACCCATAAATACTAGAATAAATTACTAGCATAAATTATATAGTTCCAATTATGAAACGCTGGTGATCGAATTAGGAACACTTGATATAACAGACAAGTATAATGGAGAAGTTTTATCAGCCAAACTGTGGACTTCAGATTTTAACATGATAGCAGACATTACTTTTTTTTTCATTTTATTACCCATGAGAGTTATTTCAACTCTGTGTATCAAATTAAGAAATCCTGTTTTCTTACCATTCAAATTAGAGTGTTTCACTTACATAGAGTAGCAAAATACTGTGTTATAGGTGTAAAAGAATTTCATCAGGCAGCACATGGGTGTCGTCAGTAAGGTAATTACTATCAAGCTTGTACTTGTTGTTTGGGTTCTTTTTTCCAATATGTAAGACTGAGCATTTGCTGGTTGAGATTTGAAGTTGCCAAGTTTTAGACCAATCGGAAACAAAGTCAAGGTCTTCTTGAAGGGTAGAAGTATTGTTAGTGGTATTAAATAGTTTGACATCGTCAGCAAAGAGAACACAATAACTTGAGATTTATTTATTTATTTATTTATTTATTAATCACATTTATATACCGCCCTATCTCCCAAGAGACTCAGGGCGGTTCACAGGCAAGTAAAAAGCACATATAAATACAGACTAAAATAACAATTAAAAAACTTATTCTACAAGGCCGAATTATTAAAAAACAATATAAATAATAAAACCCATTTAAAACCAATAGAATAGAATAGAATAGAATAGAATAGAATAGAATAGAATAGAATAGAATAGAATAGAATTTTTTATTGGCCAAGTGTGATTGGACACACCAGGAATTTGTCTTGGTGCATATGCTCTCAGTGTACATAAAAGAAAAGATACGTTCATCAAGGTACAACATTTACAACACAATTGATGATCAATATAGCAATATAAATCATAAGGATTGCCAGCAACAAGTTATAGTCATACAGTCATAAGTGGAAAGAGATTGGCGATGGGAACTATGAAACGATTAATAGTAGTGCAGATTCAGTAAATAGTCTGACAGTGTTGAGGGAATTATTTGTTTAGCAGAGTGATGGCCTTCGGGAAAAAACTGTTCTTGTGTCTAGTTGTTCTGGTGTGCAGTGCTCTATAGCGTCGTTTTGAGGGTAGGAGTTGAAACAGTTTATGTCCAGGATGCGAGGATCTGCAAATATTTTCACGGCCCTCTTCTTGATTCGTGCAGTATACAGGTCCTCAATGGAAGGCAAGTTGGTAGCAATTATTTTTTCTGCAGTTCTAATTATCCTCTGAAGTCTGTGTTTTTCTTGTTGGGTTGCAGAACCGAACCAGACAGTTATAGAGGTGCAAATGACAGACTCAATAATTCCTCTGTAGAATTGGATCAGCAGCTCCTTGGGCAGTTTGAGCTTACTGAGTTGGCGCAGAAAGAACATTCTTTGTTGTCCTTTTTTAATGATGTTTTTGATGTTAGCGGTCCATTTGAGATCTTGCGATATGATAGAACCCAGAAATTTGAAGGTTTCTACTGTTGATACTGTGTTGTCAAGTATTGTGAGAGGTGGAAGTATGGAAGGGTTTTTCCTAAAGTCTACCACCATTTCTACGGTTTTGAGTATGTTCAGTTCCAGATTGTTTTGGTTGCACCACAAGGCTAGTCGTTTGACCTCTCGTCTGTATGCGGATTCGTCATTGTCTCGAATGAGACCAATCACTGTTGTGTCATCTGCGAACTTCAGTAGCTTAACAGATGGATCATTGGAGATGCAGTCATTGGTATACAGAGAGAAGAGAAGTGGGGAGAGCACACAGCCTTGGAGGGCCCCTGTGCTAATTGTACAGGTATTTGATGTGATCTTGCTTAGCTTCACCTGCTGCTTCCTGTTTGTTAGGAAGCTTGTGACTTTAAATATAACTTTAAAATCTAATCCAGTCCTGCGCAGATGAATAAATGTGTTTTAAGCTCGCGACGGAAGGTTCGGAGGTCGGGAAGTTGGCGAAGTCCTGGGGGGAGTTCGTTCCAGAGGGTGGGAACCCCCACAGAGAAGGCCCTTCCCCTGGGTGTCGCCAGACGACACTGCCTAGCTGACGGCACCCTGAGGAGTCCCTCTCTCTGAGAGCACACGGGTCGGTGAGAGGTATTCGGTAGCAGTAGGCGGTCCCGTAAGTAACCCGGCCCTATGCCATGGAGTGCTTTAAAGATGGTTACCAAAACCTTGAAGCGCACCCGGAAGGCCACAGGTAGCCAGTGTAGTCTGCGCAGGATAGGTGTCACACGGGAGCCACGAGGGGCTCCCTCTATCACCCGCGCAGCCGCATTCTGAACTAACTGAAGCCTCCAGATGCCCTTCAAGGGGAGCCCCATGTAGAGAGCATTGCAGTAATCCAGACGAGACGTCACGAGGGCGTGAGTGACCGTGCATAGGGCATCCCGGTCTAGAAAGGGGCGCAACTGGCGCACCAGGCGAACCTGGTAGAAAGCTCTCCTGGAGACGGCCGTCAAATGATCTTCAAAAGACAGCCGTTCATCCAGGAGGACGCCCAAGTTGCGCACCCTCTCCATCAGGGCCAATGACTCGCCCCCAACAGTCAGCCGTGGACTCAGCTGACTGTACCAGGATGCCGGCATCCACAGCCACTCTGTCTTGGAGGGATTGAGCTTGAGCCTGTTTCTCCCCATCCAGACCCGTACGGCTTCCAAACACCGGGACAGCACTTCGATAGCTTCGTTGGGGTGGCCCGGTGTGGAAAAGTACAGCTGGGTGTCATCCGCGTACAGCTGGTACCTCACACCGAAGCCACTGATGATCTCACCCAGCGGCTTCATATAGATGTTGAACAGAAGGGGCGAGAGAATCGACCCTGCGGTACCCCACAAGTGAGGCGCCTCGGGGCCGACCTCTGCCCCCCTGTCAACACCGTCTGCGACCAATCGGAGAGATAGGAGGAGAACCACCGATAAACGGTGCCTCCCACTCCCAATCCCTCCAACCGGCGCAGCAGGATACCATGGTCGATGGTATCAAAAGCTGCTGAGAGATCTAATAGGACCAGGGTGGAGGAACAACCCCTATCCCTGGCCCTCCAGAGATCATTCACCAACGCGACCAAAGCTGTCTCAGTGCTGTAACCGGGCCGGAAACCGGACTGGAACGGGTCTAGATAGACAGTTTCATCCAGATGTAAGGGAAACTGATATGCCACCATACTCTCTACAACCTTCGCCGCGAAGGTTGGAGACCGGATGATAATTACCTAAAACAGCCGGGTCCAGGGAAGGCTTCTTGAGGAGGGGCCTCACCACCGCCTCTTTCAAGGCGGCCGGAAAGACTCCCTCTAACAAAGAAGCGCTCGTAATCGCCTGGAGCCAGCCTCGTGTCACCTCCTGAGTGGCCAGCACCAACCAGGAGGGGCACGGGTCCAGTAAACACGTGGTGGCATTCAGCCTACCCAACAACCTGTCCATGTCCTCGGGAGCCACAGGGTGAAACTCATCCCAAACAATATCACCAAGACCATCCTCAGACGTCTCACCTGAATCACCGCAATTTTGGTCCAGACCGTCCCGAAGCTGAACGAGATAAGGTCACAGAGATCATTTATCTATAGTATGAAGAGCATTGGTCCAAGAACACTACCTTGGGGAACACCACTTTTGACAGGAACAGGATTTGATAGAGCATTGCCAATTTTGACCACTTGTTGTCTGTTTGACAGACAAATTGGGCCATTTGCCTTTTGAATTTCATTAGTGTCGATTAGTTGGCTCAACAATGGAGCCCTTTAGCTATAGAAATATGCAAACTGAACAATTGTGAACCCAATTGCTTTGAAGCTTGTAAACTCATAGCAAAATGTATGTGTTTTGAAAGTGCATTCTTCAGTTTATAATAATATTCCTGGATAAACTGTAAACCTGAGCTCAAATAGTTGCCTGGCATAGTTCTGGTAGGGGGAATCGCAGCTAGAAAGCTTGTAAAAGTGGTTGTAACTCATGTAACAAATCTGAAGTGGATTTGAGTGAATAATACATAATACATAACCATATTTGATGACTGCAATCATTCATTTGCAAAAATTCTGTAGAAAGTCCAAAACAGATGCTGGTCCCTTTGAAATTCTGTTGTGCAGTAATGAGTAGAAAGGAAATGCAGAGGCAGGACATCTTGCAATGTTGCTTTAAAGGGAAGCTTCACTTGTCTGTCCAGTGAAACCCTTCAAAGATTTGTTTGCCATTGAATAAGGAGTACATATTGATGAAAGGAAATAAAATTTATCTTTTTATTTTTACCAAAAGGAATGAAAGTGTAATTTGGATGAGATCCATAAAAAGGATTGTTTACATTGATGGCATAGTGCACCTGAAAAGTACCAGTGTCACTTTATTTATACCAGGTAGGCTGGATCTGCAATCGAGTTTTATTGCCCATTTATCCTAGAAAGACTGGCTACAAGCAGTTGTAAAAGAATGGAACAGTTGTGAAAAGCAGTCTGGAACAGATACTCCCCCTTTTTGAGCAATTCTGTATTGGAGTGGCAAGAACCAGTACAGTTATTTTCTGAATTCTCTGTATTTCTCTATAAGTCTTAGTGCAATATATTTAAAGTACATCACAAATGTTTAGATTCATTTTCAATAAATTCAAGTATGGAATTTATCTAGGCATGTTTCTTATTTCATTCAAATGAATTTTGGCAATTTACAGTTATACTATCTATTTGCAGCAGCCATTCCTCCCAGTTTACTCATTTCCTAAAGGAAATTGCAAGTTAATAGAAAAAGCAGCACTGGAACTGCCTCACATCCTATAGTTATTAATTAAGCAAAGTCTGGTTTAGTAATTCTCGGTACTAAAAAAAAAAGAAAGATTGAAAAAATAGAGTTAAACAAAACCCAGGGCTTCTTGAAATGAGGTTTCAACTTCAGTAGTTATTCTGTAAACATTTATGCGTTAAAAAGTATGTCACTTTTGAAAAATACATATAGACTTTGAATAATATCTGCAGCAGTAATAACTGATAAAATTTAGACACTGCACTGATAACACATTAAATTATTACTATTATTTAAAGACAGTTCTGCAGGACTATGTTAGGAATTTTTTCTCTCTAGTTAATTAAATTGATCTATAGGTAATTAATCACATATAAAAGGTTATAAACTTTAGTGCAACTAATATGTAAGTCTTTCAGATGTTTTTGATAACTATAAATCTTACTGGCTAATTATATTTGTTCCACAGGGGGAAAATGTTAAGTGGTTGGCATGCTGAAGAAAAATACATAATTCCATTTTTTTTACAATGTCTTTTCTCCCCCTTTTTTATATCAAACATTTTATTTAAAGGTAACAGGTTATCATTATACTGATTCTTAGAGTCAGCTTCAACAAAAGATACTGACAAATTTTTCAAATGAGTCTGTACAATCTGGAGAAAAAAAATAAATGTTAACCTTCTGATAATGTAGAGATAGCAAATATTTTATTAAGAAAACGAGAGTTCAAGCTGTCATCGTTACACAAATCTCATACTACTTATAAACACAGCAAATAAAAAAAATCCTTTGTCAGATGGAACAAAACACAGCTGCCATCTAGGTAACTAAGAGATAGGAGAAGCTGTTTAAGAAGTAATATTTTAAAAACAAAACAAATGGATTTCACATTTCATTCGGTTTCACGAAAAGGAAAAAGAAACCCATTCTTTGTTGTCTGATCACTAGCCATTCAAGTTTGCTTTAAGTATACCATTCTTTTTAATAAGGTTTTTCTAAAACAAGAAGAAATTTATTAAGGTTCCACTTGAAACAAATGAATGTTGAAGGTCAGCTAGTACATGAAACTTGCAACAGTGGCTTTGATAGGTTAAGTCTTTTAAAAAATAAATTTTAATCAGAAAGAACTTAAAACAGGCCAAGAAGATTACAGTGATGTATAGCTAATTACAAATAAAAACTATTTAATTGTAGGTTTGCTATTACTGAAAAATATTTTGTTTATTTTAATTTCCTTTTCAATTCACCTTAGATAAAGAAAGACATGAAAAAGCACTACCTGAAAACTGTCAAAATCTGATTTTTTAAAAAACATTTGCTATTTTTAAGAACAAATTCTGATTGGATTAGAATTAAACCCATTGTGCTTTTTAGACAGTCAGTAATCTGGGCCATCTGATGTTTTTTGTGACTTTTCTTATTAATAAGAATTGGGGCCATAAGAATCAGATGGGTCTGTTGATCGCGTACCTGGCTCCTTGCTACGTGACTACAGCCCTGCCTGAGCTGCTTGAGGTGCTTGCCGGGGTGGCGATTGAGATCCCCAAACTTATGGTCATGGGTGACTTCAATCTGCCATCGGCCGGCTTGTCATCGACGGCGGTTCAGGAGTTCCAGGCCTCCATGACGGCCTTGGACCTGATCCAAGTAACTGATGGCCCTACACACACGGGGGGGTCCACACTGGACTTGATTTTTATCTCTGGACAGTGGTTAAATGATCTGGTTTTAGCGGATTTAGTGACGACACCGGTGTCATGGACAGATCATTTTCTCCTCCACCTAGACTTTCAGACCGCCACTCACCACCGCAGGGAGATGGAGCCAATACGTTGGTTCCGTCCCAGGCGCCTGATGGACCCCGAGAGGTTCCTGATGGAGCTTGGGCCGTTTCCCGAGGATCTTCCCCACGGCACGACTGAAGAATTAGTTGCGGCCTGGGAACAGGCCGCGGCTGGGGCTTTGGACCGTGTTGTGCCTTTGCGGCCTCTGACCCGGTGCAGATCTCAATTGGCTCCTTGGTTCTCTGAGGAACTGAGAGAGATGAAACGCTGGAGAAGACGCCTAGAGAGTACCTGGAGGTCCAGCCGTTCCGAAGCTGATCGGACACTAGTTAGGTCTTTTTCAAAAGCCTACCTAGCGGCACTGAGGGTTGCGAAACGTTCCTATGTTTTCACCCTCATTGCGTCGGCAGATAACCGCCCGGCTGCCCTGTTTCGGGTGACCCGTTCCCTTCTACACCAGGGGGGACGGGAATACCCCTTGCAGGGACGTGCTGAGGAGTTTAGTGGTTATCTATACGATAAAATCGCTCAGTTTCGGGATAATTTGGACCAAGATTGTGATGATCCGGATGAGATGACTGAGACACGTCTTGTTGATGTTGTTTGGGATGAGTTTGATTCTGTGGCTTCCGAGGACATGGACAGGTTGCTGGGGAGGTTACATGCCACTACATGTTTACTGGACCCGTGTCCCTCCTGGTTGGTGCTGGCCACTCGGGAGGTGACACGAGGCTGGCTCCAGGGAATTATAAATGCTTCTTTGTTGGAGGGGGTCTTTCCCGCCGCCTTGAAAGAGGCGGTGGTGAGACCCCTCCTTAAGAAGCCTTCCCTGGACCCGGCTATTTTGGGTAATTATCGTCCGGTCTCCAACCTTCGCTTTGTGGCGAAGGTTGTAGAGAGTGTGGTGGCATGGCAGCTTCCCCAGTACCTGGATGAAGCTGTCTATCTGGACCCGTTCCAGTCCGGCTTCCGGTCCGGGTATAGCACGGAGACAGCTTTGGTCGCGTTGGTGGATGACCTTTGGAGGGCCAGGGATAGGGGTTGTTCCTCTGCCCTGGTCCTGTTAGATCTTTCAGCGGCTTTTGATACCATCGACCATGGTATCCTGCTGCGCCGGTTGGAGGGATTGGGAGTGGGAGGCACCGTTGCAGACGGTGTTGACAGGGGGGCAGAGATCGACTGCGAGGCGCCTCACTTGTGGGGTGCCTCAGGGGTCGATTCTCTCACCTCTCCTGTTCAACATCTACATGAAGCCATTGTGCGAGGTCATCAGTGGCTTCGGGGTGGGTTATCAGCTGTACGCTGATGACACTCAGCTGTACTTTTCCACCCCGGGCCACCCCAACGAAGCTCTCGAAGTGCTGTCCCGTTGCCTGGAGGCTGTACGGGTCTGGATGGGGAGAAACAGACTCAGATAGCTCAGGTTGTAAGGAGCCTGTTATTAGAACACATTAGAACACAGCAGCCTGCAATTACTGCAGGTTCAATCCCGGCCCAAGGTTGACTCAGCCTTCCATCCTTTATAAGGTAGGTAAAATGAGGACCCAGATTGTTGGGGGGGCAATAAGTTGACTTTGTAAATATACAAATAGAATGAGACTATTGCCTTATACACTGTAAGCTGCCCTGAGTCTTCGGAGAAGGGCCGGATATAAATGTAAAGAAAGAAAAAAAAGACTCAATCCATCCAAGACGGAGTGGCTGTGGATGCCGGCGCCCCGGTACAGTCAGCTGCAACTGCGGCTGTCTTTTGGGGGGTGAGTCACTGGCCCCAACAGAGAGGGTACGCAACTTGGGTGTTCTCCTGGATGGACGGCTGTCGTTTGAAGATCATTTGGCGGCCGTCTCCAGGAGAGCCTTTTACCAGGTTCGCCTGGTTCACCAGTTGCGCCCCTTTCTGGACCGGGATGCCTTATGCACAGTCACTCATGCTCTCGTCACTTCTCGCCTGGATTATTGCAATGTTCTCTACATGGGGCTACCCCTGAAGTGCACTCGGAGACTCCAGTTAGTCCAGAATGCGGCTGCGCGGGTGATTGAGGGAGCTCCACGGTGCTCCCGGTAACACCTCTCCTGCGCAGTCTGCACTGGCTACCTGTGGTCTTTCGGGTGCGCTTAAAGGTTTTGGTTACCACTTTCAAAGCGCTCCATGGCTTAGGGCCCGGGTACTTATGGGACCGCCTGCTGTTACCTTATGCCTCCCACCGACCCGTACGCTCTCAAAGAGAGGGTCTTCTCCGGGTGCCGTCCGCCAAGCAATGTCGGCTGGCGGCCTCCAGGGGAAGGGCCTTCTCTGTTGGAGCACCTACCCTCTGTAACGAACTTCCCCCCGGTTTGCGCCAAATATCTGACCTTCGGACCTTTCACTGGGAATTAAAAACTTACTTATTTATCCAAGCGGGACTGGCCTGATTTTAAATTTTTAAAATTTAAAATTTAAAATTTTGTAATTTTATATGGGGTATTTTTAGGTTGGGTCAATTGACAGTTTTAATTCGGCCATTATCGAATATGTATTTTAAATTGATATTTTAACTTTGTATATTTTTATTGTTTTTTATGTATGGCTGTACACCGCCCTGAGTCCTTCGGGAGAAGGGCGGTATAAAAGTTTAAATAAATAAAATAAATAAATAAATAAATAATACAGTAATTGTATATACTTATGTATATAATTACTATACATAAACTTTAAAATGATAATGATGATATATTTTCCCCAATTATATTCTTAGTTGTAATTTTTTATTTGCTTTTATTGGGTTTCTTTTACTGTGCAATACTCTGCACAAGTACATTTCTTTTCTGTAAACTCTTTTTCATAATATTTCTCCTTTCTAAACAAAACTTTTGGAATCAATACACTTTAAGCAATTTTTTTTTACCAACAAATGGTATCCTTATAATGTAAGGATAGAAGATACATACTGCTGGTTTTATTTAAGTTGCAGTCCACAGACTGAACATTGCATTCAGATATAGCTAGCCTCTTGAAAATATTGGGATTAGATATTGTATTTCATAGAATATCTGGCTTCTGGTATATAAACATTTCAGGTGCCATATATCTCAAATATTCACTCTTCTTCCTTTTCTGCATTTCCCCCCCCATTTTTTTGATAGCCATTAGCAGTGGATGTGAATAACAAGATGTGATAGAAGCTAAAGAGGTAATTTCAGTGGGAGTATGATAGAGCTTTTAAATGTAGAGATGGTCTCAAGGAAAGGTTGCTTTCAAATTTTCATTTTACTAGGCCAAATTTCAAATAATGTATTGGGGGGGAGGAGTGTTGTTAGAAGGCCAAACTAGTCAACATCAAACTGCTGGAACTGTCATTTTCCTTGTGCTCATGTTTTCAACTGGAAAAATTCAAACAACTCGTTTAAGTCTTAATAATGTAAGGACATATATTGCATTTATATCGACTTAGTTTTTATTTTAAATAGCTAACTAATGTGATTATCAAGAATTATTAGAATGATAAGAAAGGTGAAAGAATATTCAGTTTTCAGAGTCACATGAGAATACAACAACAACACTGTGTTTTTCTTTTTATTGTATAGTTTAGTTAAGTCCAGTGCCATATCTCTCCAGCATCCATAAAAGAGCCTCAGAATTGAATGAGACTCATTCATAATGACCAAAGAACTGACCCTCAATATATTGGAACAGTCTACTATGAGAAGCAAATTTTAAGATCCAAATTTCTAATGCAAGTATTCTTTGCTTAACAACCATTGTTTACTGACTGTTCAAAGTTATGATGCCACTGAAAACATATGACCATCCTTGCAAATGCAACTTTGTCACAAGAATGCAGTTTGGGCGCTTGGTGTCCATAGCACATTTACGCAGTTGCAGGTTCCTGCAGTTATGTGATCGCTCTTTAGGATCCTCCCAGTCAGTTTCTGACAAGCAGAGTCAATAGGGAAGCAGGCAATAAGTCTGCAAGTTGTGGTCATGTGATGCATTGCTTAATGACTGTGAATGATTCACTTAACAGCCACAACCAGATCTGTCATAACTGTGATTGCAAGCTAGGAGACCATGTAAAGTTTCACTTAATAAATGCTTTGCTTAGTGATGTAGTTTCTATTCCCAATTAGAGTAATTAACTGAGGACGACCTGTATTATTTTGATGACTGCAATAAACTTAAGATGAAGTATTTATTTTGATAAGCAAGAAACATTTGTATGTGCACTATTACTAGATGTCTAATAAAGTTAATTTTCCAGTTCATCTTTACATGAGGATGGTAATTCTTACTTTTTGTCATTTTTGTAATAAAATCAGAGATTTTACAGTACTTTTAGTGCCTCAAACTGTTTCCAGTTAGCATTGCTTAGTTACAATATCTGACTCCCTAGAATCTATGAAAAGGATATATAAAAAGGAAAAGGAGATAAACGTTCCTACTTTCCCAGAAAGGAAGTACAGGTCATAGCTGAATAATTGAGTTTAAAATTGATTTGTATGAAACTGGTCTGTCTTGGAATTCAAGGGTTAAAGCTACAAAAATAGCACAGGTTACAGATTGCAGTGAAAATATGTCATTGCCAAAACAAATTAGCAATAATAAATGTAATAGCAATATAATCCTTATCTTGTATCTAACAAATGTACAGTATTAATGTCATAGTTAAACACTGAAAATTTTACTGAGAAATATTATTTGACTTACATGGTCATTTTTATCGTTTCCTAATCAAGTATAGCCATTATACAACAATCTTTCTGCAGTCTGAAAATTAGCTTTTTTGGTTCATTTGTACAACATGCTTCAAACTAAAGTTTTTGGAATCTGTCCTTCAAACAAATTCATGCACAATTTAAATGTATTAACACGATTTTCAGTGTAAAAGGATTGAATAAATGCAGCTCACTCCAAACCTACTTAAATAATCTCACAATATGAATAACTCAGTGTCTATTGTTTTTAGAAAGCACTTCAGTCAATCCAAAACATTCTTCCAGCTGTATACTAGTTTATTATTATTGTGATCTATTTTATAAGTCTTTTTATTGACCCCTCAATAAAATCTCTCTTTAATTTACAATTTTGTATATTTGTGATTGAAACTCTCCCCATCTTTATTATTATTATTATTATTATTATTATTATTATTATTATTATTATTATTATTATTATTATTATTATTATTATTATTATCTCACCCACTGGATTACATTTACTCAATTGTTTTGACTATTTTGATATCTACTGAGACATCACAATATTGTGAGACAGGACAACTTTATACCTTTGTGGAACTAACGGTGATAAAGAACTATTAGCCAATCAGTTTTACCCTTTCTGGCCAATAACTGAGCACAATCAATCAAATGTGCTTTTCAATCAGCTACTTGCCTCTTCAGGTATCGGTCTGTACACAGTGTCAGCGTTCCAGAAAAACCCTCCTGCAGAAAAGACTCCGAAGAATGATCACTTCATTCTTATCACATACACAAAAAGAATACATTGCAAGCAGTGCCTATCTTGCTATGATAGCAAGACTCCATTGCCTTCCAAATTCCCAATTCTTGTAAGGTGGCAATTCTGCATCTGGGTTTCTTTGCCTAATCAAGAAAATTCCAGGAACTCAAAGGCAGATGACTCTTAAATAACTTTCAGTAAAACTATAAATACTCCTGCTTAGCAAAAATCCATTAAGAGTTATCTCCCATTCATACGTAATTTGGTAATCTCACAATTAATATTCTTACTTTAATGAGCTGATAAAACTATGCACGGTCATGAACTAATCCTTTGTTTAAGTCACAACCCCATTTTAAGAAATTGTTTACTTTTTTCACATTGAAAATTGTCTTTGGAAATTCCTTTGTTTAAGAATGGTTATGTTAGGTTCTATAGCATAATGTTTAGTTCCCTGCCCTGCTCTATCGACTGATAATATACTGCTATGTTATATTCATTCTCATGTTAGCTGCAGGTACCAAACATGGGACTGCCATTTTTAATTGCAGTCTCACTTCATAATGAAATGCAGTTGTACTGTAAAATTAGCCCACAATATTTCTACAGGAATATTGTCATATCTTTATGAAAACGTATCTGTAAAATGGAGAGAGCTAAATGGTTATCTGAAGCAGAATCTGTGGGCAGGTGGGTGGATTTAACATGCCCTATTCTTAATACTAGTCTCAAAATCAGCATGCATGATATGTTCATTGATTCTTGTTTTTTTGTTTTTTTTGTTTACATTTATATCCCACCCTTCTCCGAAGACTCAGGGCGGCTTACAGTGTATAAGGCAATAGTCTCATTCTATTTGTATATTTTTACAAAGTCAACTTATTGCCCCCCTCAACAATCTGGGTCCTCATTTTACCTACCTTATAAAGGATGGAAGGCTGAGTCAACCTTGGGCCGGGCTTGAACCTGCAGTAATTGCAGGCTACTGTGTTCTAATAACAGGCTCTAACAGCCTGAGCTATTCCTGCCCTTTTCTGCTCTTTTTGTTTTGTTACAGTACTGAGCAATCAATGTAGCACTGACTCCTATGAAAAATGATAGAATATTTTTATGCTTTTGTTTTCGAGTATCTTTTATGAAATGATTAAGCATCTGTTTAAAGAACTAAATTGAATTATTTTATATATTTATATACTTGGAAGCATCTACTTGTTGTCTTGTACTAGTTTACTCAAAATAACACTTCAAATGGGATTTTTGTTTACCAAAAATTAATATCATAGAATTGGAATCTTACTTGTTTTCATTTAGTATATTATGAGCAATTTGTAGAGTATTATCATTTAAACTCGGGCAGGTTAAACTCATCTCATATTTTTGACTCTTGCTAGGTTGAATTTTGATTTATTTATTAACCAGTTCCCTTGAAGCAGATGGTTTCACTTTAAGTTGCTATTGTGTTTTCAGATTTTTAATAGGCTTGCCACAGAACAAAAAATAATATTTGTTGACAATGATCAGATGCCCTTATTTGGACACAAAATATAATAATCCACAGCATGCAAGGAGTTAGATAAGTGATTTCTAATGAATCTCTGTGTTTTTGCTAGACTTATCTAGATTACAAATGACTTATCGTCAACTTTGCTAGATTTTACTTATATGAAATGAAAATATGTAAATGTGAAACTGACATAAACATGTAAAGTAAAAACTGACATAAATCATTTCTACTGTATGTGCTTTGTGTTTTAAGATGATTCTGGAAAAGGTACATGGCTGGTGAAAATTTAAACAACTGATATATGATATGTGAACTTGATAAAATACTAAGAAAAGCAGTGATATTTGGGGGGAGTATATTAATGCAGCTAACATATGCTTCAAAAAAACTGCAGTGCATATTCTTCTCCCCACTTTTTTCTTTTCCAACTGACAATGCCAATTATGAATTAATAAGTCTATTTCTAAACCACATAGCTCATAACAGTAAGGAGAAAGCTAGAAAAAGGGAAATAGATTTACACCAGTTAATCTATAAAACTATGTCTCAAACCTGTTGTGAATAAGGATACATTTATCATCTTTCCTGTTGATCTGGGTATCTTCTTCAAGGTGATTTCAGAGTCAATAAAAATCTTACAATGGATTAAACAAACATAAACTATTTTAGCAGAACTGGGTTAGAAAAAGTCTTAATATCACGTGATTCATTACTAACATGATTCAATGCTGGATCAGTGATAGGCTAAACACATTGCGCAAAACTATTAACTAGTCTGCTCTGGGGCTGTTCTAAAGTTCTGGTTAGTGAAATCATCTAAGAAAAGAGAGATAAGATAGGTGAAAAGAGAGGCTCTCTAGTATGGTAATGCCCATAGATTTATACAATACTTCTTTCCAGGACTGATAATCTGGGACTATCAGCTACAGTTGCTTGCTTGCAAATAGTAAAAGGGCTAGTGATATAAGGAAGTATTGGTTTCCAAATATTTGCAGATATCTGCATGACATCTGAAGCACAACTATATGGTCACTGACATTTTTTAGAAGTTATTGGTCTAAATGAGAATGAAAGATTTGAAAGCCTAAAATATTTGAAACAGGAAACCACAAAGATAGTAAAAAAAAATGTAATAGAGAAATCTGCCAGGAATGCACCTGCAGTGCAGTCCTATAATCTCACATAACTTTCTTCCATGGCAGCTTTGATGCAAAAAGTGCAAGTTGAAAATTCAAGGCTATGCAGTTAGGTAACTAAGTTGAGACACTTAATTTCATGTAGTATATGGCCGCATCTCATTTGCTGTGTCAATATACTTTGAATGTTTGTGAAATAGTCAAATAATACAAATGTTATGGGAAGAAAATCAGATAATAGTAAATATTGTTCCAGCTTCCCTACATGACTGTTCCCTTTAGTCTGCCTTGACCACTGTTTCAGCAGATTTAAGAGACTGTTAAAATCTCATCTGTAAATGTTGATCCATACCATTAATTCTGGGTTAAAATGTATTTCCTTGTTATTTGCTAGCTTGTTTATAACTGTACTTCAAAGACCAGAATTGTTCCATTAACTTTATTGTTAATACAATTCCCATCAAATATTCCATCACCCTTTTTCCATCCCAAGTGACTTGCAGATTTCCTTTACTCAGTCACTAGGTCTACCTTCGCTGACAACAACCTTCATCAATTGATTGCTCTTATTCAGTTCTTTAAACTGTAAATTTAAAACATCCTTCAGTGTAATAACATTTAAAGCAGCCATAGCTAGCTCAAGTCAAATACTTAATTACATAAAAAGCCGGGCTTCTGCCTGCTTTATTACATTAAAACCTCACAAAAGATTGCTCACAGAGTATAAATATTACAGAATATCAAGCAGTGCTAGATTTCACACTGTAATAAAATCCTTAGCTGTTACTGTATTACAACTGCAGAAGCTTAAACTACAATTCTTTGCATACGTAATTGGCAAATGCATCTCATTAAACTCAGTGATACTTTCACATATAAAGCATCTGCCAGAAAATCAACATTAAATTCATAGAGAAATATTAGATACAGCAGTTGTGCACAATGCATTCATGGATTGCTAGATCAATCTTACCTAATTTTTAAGTAGTTACATGTACGGGGTTACTTTGAGAAGGTAATTCTCAGAATCCCTTGGCTTGGAATTATGGAAACCTATTGTCCCAATAGTTTTGGAGACACCCCCCTCCCCACTTAGGAAAGGTTCAAATAAATTACAAACTCCAGATGGTAAACATTGACATAGTAACTAATGTAAAGGTAAAAGAAAAAGCCCTAGGATTTGAACCTCTCCCCCCTCTCTCCCTCTCCCTTTCCCCCCCTCTCTCTCTTCCTCCCACCCTCCCTCCCTCTCTCCCACACAGTTCTGTTCAGTACAGTAATCAATCTTCAGTGCCTAAGTCACACCATTATCACTTAAGTAAAAACTACTAATAGAGTTGTGCCACAACACTGAAATTACTGCAGAGGATGGAGTTGTGTGTCTGAAGAGGTGAGATTTATGTCTAGATCTGCTGTGAAGTCTGACAGGTCTCTAACTATCTTGGGCGAAAGAATGTTGAAAGGCTTTGGGCTCAGACATTTAATATATCAAGGATCTTTTTGTTGGAGGGAGTACAATAAACGACCCAAGATAAGAATTTTTATAATGTTCTCACATATTGATTTATGTACAGAAATCATGCATGTTATTAGTTTAGACCAGAGGTTCCCAATCTTTTTCGCCCGCGGCTCCCCCGGAAATCCGACCTGCAACTGCGCATGCGCACCAGACGCGCCCGCGGCTCCCCGGAAATCCGACCTGCAACTGCGCATGCGCACCAGACGCCCCAGAAATGGCGCATCAGCGCCGGACCCAGCGGGCGCAGATATTCCGCGGCGCCCCCATGACGATAGCGCGGCTCCCTGGGGAGCCGCGGCTCACAGTTTGGGAATCACTGGTTTAGACTTCAGATGTCTTCAAATCAGAAAGGCAGATAATTAGACTTGAGAAGGTAATTAGATTTTATTACTAAGCAGGACTATCTATAACCTTTCTGCCATGGTGAGATGGAAAGGAGAAAAAGAGAGCCTTTCCATCAGGAACAAAAAGCAAACTGTTAAAGTCTCTGCCTACAGTTAATGTTTCAGAACTGTGACGTTCCTATTACTGATATAAGAAATACAGATAGAAATCCCAGCTGAATGACAATTGTACTGTGAACTTCTGTACTTCTAGGAGAAGCCAGAAAACAAAAGCAGGCTTGCATGAAAAGTCTGTGATAATGAGTCAATTGCTGCAAATAAAGAGACCTTTGTAAACTTTATAGTAATGGGCCTTTTTCTCTTAACTTGTTACTTGTTCTTTGTTTTTGTTTCATGACTTTCAGTTCAACTTTGTTGGCGAATTCTGGATTTTTTGCACCTTCTACTTTATTTGTGATGTGGTGTGGGACTAATTAGGTGAAATAGATATTTCCCTGAAACTGGTCATGCCAATGACTACAAGCCACTGTAACGTAGTTGTAATTGTACAAGCCACTGTAATTGTAGTTTCCAATATCTTTGTTCATATAGTGGTATCACCCATGTTAACAAAGTCTTTTTTCATGATCACAAAACATATTCCACAGTTGTGAGATGCTTGCATATTCTCACTCAGCTTTTACAAAAGGCAGCTGGATTTAATATCCTTTAACAATAATAGCTGATGTCACTGCTGGCAAATGAAACCTACTATTGAGAAATGGGGCCTGTTTGAATCTGGGCACATCTGACAAGAGCAGCTGCATACAGAAGCTTCTTCTTCATTTATTGGCAAATAAAAATACTTAGTGCAGTAGGACAGTTCAATTTGCCTGGTAGGAGACGTACCAAAATTAGGATTCTTATTCATGCTGTGTTGAATGCAATATCTTATATTTATGTTATAAATGAAAGTCAGTTTTCATTTATGTCTTTTTCTCAGCTAAAGAAATGGTCTACTTCGACTATCCCAGGAGAAGTTGCAAAGTAAGGTAGTATTTCTGAAAGTACAGCCAAGGGATCCTGTAGTTCTTTTAAAGTATTTTATTTTGAAAGGCATTATGTTAAGGCAATACAGATAGTCCTTGACTTATGACCATAATTCAGTCCAAAATTTCCATTGCTAAGCAAGACAGTTTTTAAGCGACCTTTGCCCGATTTTTACAACCTTGCTTGCCACAGTTGTTCAGTGAATCACTGCAGTTTTTAACTTAGTAATGCAGTTGTTTAATAAATCTGGCTTCCCCATTGACTTTGCTTGGGGTCATGTAAATACATGCCAGTTCCCAAATGTCCAAATTTTGATCAAGTGATCATGGGGATGCTACAGCTGTAATAAGTGACTTAAAAATAAAAATCCAATTTTTATTCAAAACAGCCTTCTTTACCAACGTTTTTAAAAAATCTAAATTGATTGGTTATAACACACTGTAATAAGCTCAAAGTAGATTTTCTTTAAAAATGGAGCATTCTAATATAGTTTATTATTTTCCATTAATGAAGTACATTACCTTCCTATTGTTGCTTATAATAGATGGTGAAATGCATCATATATCATGTTAAGTATTTAAAATCAGGAAGCTGTTTTAGAACAATGTCCTCCCTTAATAAAAGTTACTTTGAATTAAGAATTAAGTTTTCCCTGCCGCCTTGAAAGAGGCGGTGGTGAGACCCCTCCTTAAGAAGCCCTCCCTGGACCCAGCTATTTTGGGTAATTATCGTCCAGTCTCCAACCTTCGCTTTGTTGCGAAGGTTGTAGAGAGTGCCGTGGCACGACAGCTACCCCAATACCTGGATGAAGATGTCTATCTAGACCCGTTCCAGTCCGGCTTCCGACCCGGATACAGCACGGAGACAGCTTTGGTCGCATTGGTGGATGATCTCTGGAGGGCCAGGGACGGGTTATTCCTCTGCCCTGGTCCTATTAGACCTCTCAGCGGCGTTCGATACCATCGACCATGGTATCTTGCTGCGCCGGTTGGGGGGATTGGGAGTGGGAGGCACCGTATATCGGTGGTTCTCCTCCTATTTCTCCGACCGGTCGCAGACGGTGTTGACAGGGGGGCAGAGGTCGACTGCGAGGTGCCTCACTTGTGGGGTCCCACAGGGGTCGATTCTCTCGCCCCTGCTGTTCAACATCTACATGAAGCCGTTGGGTGAGATCATCAGTGGTTTCGGGGTGAGATACCAGCAGTACGCTGATGACACCCAGCTGTACTTTTCCGCCCCGGGCCACCCCAATGAAGTTGTTGAAGTGCTGTCCCAGTGTTTGGAAGTCGTACGGGTCTGGATGGGGAGAAACAGGCTCAAGCTTAATCCCTCCAAGACGGAGTGGCTGTGGATGCCGGCATCCCGATTCAGTCAGCTGCAGCCGCGGCTGGCTGTTGGAGGCGAGTTATTGGCCCCAAAGGATAGGGTGCGCAACTTAGGTGTCCTCCTGGATGATCGACTGTCGTTTGAAGATCATTTGACGGCCGTCTCCAGGAGGGCCTTCCACCAGATTCGCCTGGTTCGGCAGTTGCGCCCCTTCCTTGATCGGGATGCCTTATGCATAGTCACTCATGCGCTCGTTACCTCTCGCTTGGATTATTGTAATGCTCTCTACATGGGGCTCCCCTTGAAGTGCACTCGGAGGCTTCAGTTAGTCCAGAATGCAGCTGTGCGGGTGATAGAGGGAGCTACGCGTAGCTCCCATGTAACACCGCTCCTGCGCAGACTGCACTGGCTACCTGTGGCCTTCCGAGTGCGCTTTAAGGTGTTGGTTACGACCTTCAAAGCGCTCCATGGCTTAGGACCTGGGTACTTAAGGGACGGCCTGCTGTTACCACATGCCTCCCACCGACTCGTACGCTCCCATATAGAGGGTCTTCTCAGGGTGCCGTCCGCCAAACAATGCCGGCTGGCGGCCCCCAGGGGAAGGGCCTTCTCTGTGGGGGCTCCCACACTCTGGAACGAGCTTCCCCTGAGTTTACGCCAAATACCTGACCTTCGGACATTCCGTCGCGAACTGAAGACACACCTCTTTATCCGCGCGGGGCTGGCTTAAATGGAATTTTAAGGTTAAATTTTATTAATTTTAAACGGGGTTTTTTAGTTTATGGCAAATTTTAATTTTCAGGCTAATTTAAATAAGTTTTTTAAATTGCATTTTAACCTGTATATTGTATTGTTGGTTTTATCTTGCCTGTACACCGCCCTGAGTCCTTCGGGAGAAGGGCGGTATAAAAATCAAATAAATAAATAAATAAATAAATAAATAAATAAAAAAGAAAAATATTAATTCACATTGGCTGTGGAATTCTTTCACAAATTCCTTTTTGCTGTGAAGGCAATATATCCTCAGATGTAAAGCAAGCAACATAATGATATTCCTAAACGAATGGTGAAACCATTTACATGGCCATTCTGTTTATAGCTGGTTAATTAGAGAAGTAGCTGAATCTCATTTTTAAGAGGGAAAAAGGACAGGTGCAAATTGGCTAACACCTATAGTATCTACAGAAATACTCATTAATAAGATGAATGTGCAAAATACTTCCATAATGTGATACATAATTATTAACATCACTTGCTTATTCAAAGTTCATTGAATGAGCTATAGCAGATTAAGAAACTCTCAGAGGATTGAAATAATAAAAACAGTAGTTAAAGACTATTTTAGCAATTATTTTCTACCTGATGCTTATGTTTTCTTATGATTTTTGAAGTGTTTTTATCTCACTTATGTATTTTGTAGTTCAAGATAGTAAGCAAAAGTAAACAAAAAGCAATTCCTTTAGAAGAGGACCATATACAGGGGATTGTATCTGGGAAACTTTAACAGATATTTAACAGATTAACAGAATTGGAAGGGGCCTTGTAGTTCTTCTAGTCCAGGGGTGTCCAAAGTTTTTTGAGTGAGGGCCAAATACAGAAAAATAAGCAAAGGCCCGGGCCACGGGGGGGAGGGGGGGCTAAATTTTTTGTACCAGTTCTGTGGGCGTGGCTTATTTTGGGGTGTGGCTTGGTGGTCATGTGACTGGTGGGCGTGGCTAACTCCTCATGTGACTGAGTGGATGTGGCTATGGGCATAGAAACTACTCAGAGGGCTAAAAAAAGTAATTTTTGACCAGTCCTCACACTTATGACCATCCTCACATTTATGCCCATTGCAGCATTTTTAACAACCATATCACTCATTTCACAACTGCTTCTCTTCACCACGGTTACAAGATAGGGTGCAAAATGTAAAGATAGTTGTAGGTGTGAGGACCAGTCAAAAGTGTGAGGACAGGTCAAAATAACTTTTCAGCCCTCTGAGTAGTCCCTATGCACAAAATGCTGCAACAGGCATAAATGATGACCGGTCATAAGTGTGAGGACTGGTCAAAAGTGCGATATAGTTTTGTCTGGAGACATTCTGCACACTTCCCCACCAACGCTGTTCGGCCCTCGCCGCCTCACCTGTTTCTCGATGCGGTCTTCTTCTTTTCCGCCAGGGGAGTCCCAGCTGCTTTCTATCAGTCTGCAGGGTGCAAAACTGTCACGCTGGGAGATCCTGCAGCATGCAAAGAAGCCCCCAAGGGTCCCTCGGTTTGGGCACAGGTTTGGGAGCAGAGCCCCCAAAGGGCTTTGAAGCTGCTCCGAGGGGCAGCTGGGGCCCATGTACAGAGTGCACACAATAGCCTCAAGCCACAAGAGTTTTGCAGCCAGCCAGTCCTTCTCAGAGGTAGACAAAATGAAACAGAAACAAGCCAAGCGGGTGAGAGACACCTTCAAAGGCAAACAAACAAAAAAACTTTTCTTTTGGGAAGAGGCAGCGCTGTGCTAGGAAGGCCGGCTGTTCTCCCCCTCCGAGGGCCTTGTGGGTCAGCCAGGAGGCTTTGGCCCCTTGGAGGAACGACCCTGGCAATGCCCCATGGGGCACAGGGGCCACCAGCTGGCCAAGCTGCCTTGGGCCCAAAAGACTCTTTGCGAGGAAGGGCTTCATCCCCCTTGGGCATCCCGGCATCCCAGGATGTTGCCATCTTCCCCAGCTGTGGCAACACTGCGGGGGGTGGGGTGGGGTGGGGTGGGTCTCTCCCAGAGCCTCCTTGGTCACTCAGCTTCCCGGACAAGGCCCCAACTCAGCTGCGCCCCCCCTCACCAGGCGTCGAGGGATTCCCACCAACTGAGCCGCATCGCCGGGGGAGGGGGGGGAGGCGGTGGCTGGAGAGGGACAACCCGCCTTCGCCGCCCCGCACCCAGAGGTTCTCCGGGAGCAGAAGGCCCTGCCCCGCTGACCTCGGCAGCCCCGCAGCGGGGCCCACTCAGCAGCTCAACCCTCCCATCCTCCTCCGCTCCGCTCCCCCGCCCGTCCAGCCCTGCTCTGCCGACCCGCCCGGAGAGCCTACCTGCGCGGCGCCGCGAGCCGAGGGCGCCCGGAGCAGCGCCGGAAGCTCTGCCGCCCGCCCGCCTCTTCCTCTGTCTGGTGGGCCGGGCTGGAGCCGTGGGCGTCCCGGGCGCCCCCTACAGCCCAGTGGCGGAATGGCCGGCCCGCAGCCCCGTCTCCGTCTCAGCGGAGCCTCCCCGCATCTGCAACCGGGCGAGCGGCGGCTTCCTTGGGGGCCAGGACGGGGGCCGCACCCCACTGTCCACCGAGAATTTGCTGCGGGCCAATAAAAACTGACCCACGGGCCGCAGTTGGCCCGCGGGCCGTAGTTTGGACACCCCTGTTCTAGTCCAACCCCCTATCAAGCAGGAAACCCTACATCATTTCTCACAAATGGCAATCCAGTCTCTTGAAAGCTTCCAGTGATGAAGCTCCCACAACATCTGAAGGCAAGCTGTTCCATTGGTTGGTTGTTCTCACTGTCAGAAAATTTCTCTTTATTTCTACGTTGAATCTCTCCATGATCAATGTCCATTCATTATTTCTTGTCTGGCCTTCAGGTGCTTTGGAAAATAGCTTGACCCCCACTCTGTGGCATCCTGTCAAATATTGGAACACTACTATCATGTCTTGCCTGGTCCTTCTCTTCACTAGACTAGCCATGCCAAGTACTTGCAACCGTTCATCGTATGTTTTAGCCTTCAGTCCCCTAATCATCTTAGTTGCTCTTCTCTGCACTTTTTCTAGAATCTTTTTTATAGTATGGTGACCAAAACTGGATGCAGTATTCTAAGTCAGGTCTTACTAAGGCTTTATAGAGTGGTATTAGTGCTTCAATTGATCTTGATTGTATCCCTCTATTAATGCAATTTAGGATTCCATTAGCTTTCTTGGCTGCTGCTGCACACTATTGGTTCATATTTCATTGGTTGTCCACTAAGACTCCAAGATCACTCTCACAGTTACTGCTATTAAGTCTGGTTTTATCCAGTCTATATATGTACTTTTGGTTTTTCTTGCCTAAGTGTAGGACTTTGCATTGAATTTCATTTTGTTAGATAGGGCCCAGTGTTCAAGTCTGTCAAGATCCATCTGGATCTTGAGCCTATCCTTGTAGGGTATTGGCTATTCCTGCCAGCTTAATATCATATGCAAATTTGGTAAGTTCCTTTCTATTCCCTCATCTAAGTTGTTTATGAAGGTGTTGAAGAGTACTGGGTCTAAGGTGGAACTTTGCGGTACCCCACTGCTTTCTTCCCTCCATGTAGACATAGTACCTTTAAGGACCACTTGTTGAGTACAGTTTGTCAGCCAGTTACAGATCCATCTGATGGTGATGCTATCTATTCACTTTTTTCTAGTTTACCAAGAAGTAGGTTGTGGTCTACTTTGTTGAATGCCTTGCTGAAGTCTAAGTATATTATATCCACAGTATTTCAGTGGTCTACTAATTTAGTCACTATGCTGAAGAATGAAATAAGATTGGTTTGCTGACTTCTACTTATTACTTTACTCATTTCTAGAAGTTGGCAGATCTGTTTTTATTATCTTTTTCAGTATCTTTCTGGGTATTGATTAGGCTGATCCCCCCCCCCTTTTTTTTTTTTTGAAGATGGGAACCACATCAGCAATTTTCCAGTCCTCTGGTAGTTCCCTGGTACTTCAGGATTTTTGAAAGATGTGGTACAGTGGTTCTGAAATGTATTCTCTACAAAGCCTATGCAAAAAAAAAAGATATAGGCCTGAGCAAAAAAAAAAAAGAACTTTAATGGGTGGGGAAGGTGATGAGATTGAATACATTTATAATCTGTCTCTTGTCCTCTTTACACGCTACAGTTCCAGGTTATGTATACATTTTCTATTTTAATTCTGAAACTATGTTTTCTTCATTATGGAAAAATATACACTATTTATTTATTTATTTATTTATTTAATTTTTATACCGCCCTTCTCCCGAAGGACTCAGGCCAGTTCACAGCCAAATAAAACAGTAAAAAGTGCACAATAAAACAGTAATTTAAAAACTTATTAAATATAAGGCCAAATTAAAATCCATTTAAAACCATAACACCCCATAAAATTTAAATCCAAATATTAAAAACTACTAAAAATTTCTATGCCAGTCCTGCGCGAATAAATAGATCGATCTTCAACTCGTGGCGGAAGGTCCGAAGGTCAGGCAGTTGACGAAGTCCTGGGGGAAGTTCATTCCAGAGGGTGGGAGCCCCCACAGAGAAGGCCCTTCCCCTGGGGGCCGCCAGCCGACATTGCTTGGCGGACAGGACCCTGAAGAGTCCCTCTCTGTGAGAGCGCATGGGTCGGTGGGAGGCAATCGGTAGCAGTAGGCGGTCCCATAAGTAACCCAGCCCTAAGCCATGGAGCGCTTTAAAGGTAGTAACCAACACCTTGAAGTGCACCCGAAAGACTACAGGTAGCCAGTGCAGCCTGCGCAGCAGTGGTGTTACATGGGAGCCACGAGCAGCTCCCTCTATCACCCGCGCAGCTGCATTCTGAACCAACTGGAGCCTCCGGGTGCTCTTCAAGGGAAGCCCCATGTAGAGAGCATTGCAGTAATCCAAGCGAGAGGTAACAAGAGCATGAGTGACCATGCATAGGGCATCCCGGTCAAGGAAGGGGCGCAACTGGCGAATCAGGTGGACCTGATAAAAAGCTCTCCTGAGACAGTCGTCAAGTGATCTTCAAAAGACAACCGCCCATTCAGGAGAACGCCTAAGTTGCACACCCTCTCCATCGGGGCCAATGACTCGCCCCCCACAGTCAGCCGCGGTTGCAGCTGACTGTACCGGGGTGCCGTCATCCACAGCCACTCCGTCTTGGAGGATTGAGCTTGAGCCTGTTTCTCCCCATCCAGACCCGTACGGCTTCCAGACACCGGGACAGTACTTCGACCGCTTCGTTGGGGTGGCCTGGGGTGGAACAGCTGTGTATCGTCACCGTACAGTTGGTAACTCACCCCAAAACCACTGATGATCTCACCCAGCGGCTTCATATAGATGTTGAACAGGAGAGGCAAGAGAATCAACCCCTGCGGCACCCCACACGTGAGGCGCCTTGCAGTCTATCTCTGCCCCCCTGCCAACACCGTCTGCGACCGTTCAGAGAGATAGGAGGAGAACCACTGATAAACGGTGCCTCCCACTCCCAAACTCCCCAGCCGGTGCAGCAGGATACCATGGTCGATGGTATCAAAAGCCGCTGAGAGGTCTAATAGGACCAGGGCAGAGGAATAACCCCTGTCCCGGGCCCTCCAGAGATCACTAGGACTTTTGTATTATGTTGTCAACATAAATTCTCTCAGCCCAACTTAAATCCCAGGATTGCTGTTGTCAGAAAAAATAGGAAGAGGATGGTGTGTTCTATGTTTGCTACCTTGAGTGATTTGTAAAAATAATAAATGCAAGATACAAATAAATAGAGTTGAAGGGATGATTTGGCCAATCTTTGAATCAAAGCTTCCTCTAAACCTACCATTTAGTAATAATTTTTGTTTTGCAAAATTCTCTGCTTATTTCAATTGTTCTCTCACTAGCAGTTCTCCTTACAAGGAATATATTGTATATATTGGTTGTTGCTGGGAAAAATATCAGATACTAAAATTATATAAAATTTATTTCATTATCAGACTACAATTTATATCTTAACTGTACAGCAAGACTGCTGGTTATAATTGACGCCACCAAACCTCATAAGAATTATACCATAGCAAATTCATATTGCAAAATGTCATGATCTACCAAGAACTATTTTATGGGGGGATAGGATTGCTAGACTTAAATGAATTTTTGGGTTGTAATATAGCGAATTCCTCTCCTTTCACCATGGTTTGACTTAATAATACATATTAACTGAGCTATATAGGGTTCACCTTTTTCCAGTTGATAAACTCCTTATGCATTGTGTCTGTGTTAGTGTGACTGATCTGAGATATTTATTTTTAACTGCCATTTATGTGTCAAGGGCAAATTGAATGACACATGAAAAAATATATTAACCAAGTCATCCTGAAGCGTCACTCTGAATAAAAACACTGAAGAGTCATCAGAAGCAGCTCACAATGTACTGCTTACCACTAGAGGTAAGCAGTGAGCCAGTGATCAGGATTTCTTACACATATATAGGTTGGGAATAGTTTGAGATATTTTTCAACCCCAAAACCTCTAATCATTTGCTTAACTGGGTCTAAAACTGCAGGAGTCTTGTGTCTCCAGGCACCAGCTATGCAGAGGGAACCAACTAAGGGGTAGTTCAATTAGTCTTTTATCCCTATACCCAGAATGAACAACCAATTTCTACATGAGGGCCATTATCTTCCTAGAATTGGATATTTACCCTCAATTTATAATCTTGGACCTTAGGATTTACCCTGCTATACTTCCTTAATGCAGCAGATGCTTAGCCTCCTGTCTTCATTATGCCACAGAGCTCTCAGCTCCAGCCTTGTTTCACTTATCAGTAGCAATGAAACTAGAGATACCAAGGAAGACTTCACAAGATTCCCATGGAAAAGAATTGGAGAATCATTAAAGTGAATCTCAATGGGGAAGGGATCTCTACAAGCCACTCGATTATTTATCAAATTTAAAGCTGAGGAGTCATCAAGTTCCAGTTTACTCAGTTTTCTATACTGAAAATAAGAGAGTGATGTGGGCAATTCATTTAATAGGAAGAAATTGGGGTCTGCAAAAGTAAAGCAATAGAATTGTAACTTACTATTGCAAGAAAGCTTTATGGGAAGCAGCGTCCTCCCATCAGTTGTTGAATAATAAACAGCTGCAGAGGAATCTCTTCATTCTGTCATAAGGAAAAAGTTCCTAAATGTTGTACATTTGTATTTGCTTTCAGTCAATATTTCTCAAAAAAAAAAAGGCTGAGGACAATCACATGAACTAGAGATAGAAAAAGAGGAAACCTTTTTGATCCTTGACGTGGATCTTAAAATTACCAACATAATATAATTCAAGGTATTGGTTGTCACCTTTAAAGCGCTCCATGGCACAGGACCGGGTTACTTACGGGACCGCCTATTGCCACCAACAGCCTCCCATCGGCCTGTGCGCTCCCATAGGGAGGGCCTCCTCAGAGTGCCATCAGTTAAACAATGTCGACTGGCAACCCCCAGGGGGAGGGCCTTCTCTGTGGGGGCCCCTGCCCTTTGGAATGAGTTACCTCCGGGGTTGCGTCCACTCCCCGACCTCCGAATTTTCAAACGCGAGCTCAAGACTCTGTTATTTCATCAGGTGGGGCTAGCCTAACGAAATTTTAAATTGGGGGTTTTATGATGGTTTTATGCTAGTTTTAATCTGATTTGGCCAAATTTTAGAATCATTTTTTTAATAAGTTTTTAATGTTTGTTTATGTTTATGTTTTTTATCTTTGGCTGTAAACCGCCCTGAGTCCTTCAGGAGAAGGGCGGTATAAAAATCTAAATAAATAAATAAATAAAATAATGGATAGGCATAAAAATTAAGTAAATCTCATATGAATGTCATCTATCTCACAGGGCAGAACTAACAAGCAAAAATTACATGTGCTTGGTATTAGACCTAATATTATAAAATAATGCCTGTAGTCACTCTGGTCTGGCATCAGTCACCAATAGAGTCTGATTGCAGAATTAGAATCAGGATACAATTTAGTCCAAGAAGAGATTAGGCATTCACAAAAACAAATTAATACAGGTGCATAATTAGGTTTTTAGATTTTACTTTTCTAGAATTTTAATTTATTCTGTGCATTTGATAATTAAATATCTGAGATAATTCACAGTAAAATGTTGAATGTTTTCTCAGCATTTAAAATGTCTCACTGATTTCCCTTCTCCCATGCATAATACAATAGAAATGTTTTTCAGCACCTTTTTCTTGTGATCCACTACTCTGAATTGAGGGACAGGTCTAGTGATATGCTTAGGAGCAAAATGTTATGGAGGATTAGATTCCAGCCTTACTTTTTTGCCTTTGGATAGTCCAAGAGCATGAAAAATTTGCTGATGACTTTGGCTATTTCCAACCTTCAGTTGCTTGCAAGCAGTATGAATATTTTTAGCATTTGATGTTATCTGATATTTCAGAGTACTAGAGGTTGTTTTTTTCCTTGCTGGAAAATCTTGTCCTGTTTGCAATATTTTGTTAGGCAGATGCACTATTTTAGAAAATTAACGTTGTTTTCTTCATGTTTTTCACATAAAGCATATATACATTTATGCCTTCTTATCTGTAGGTCGTATCTTCAAAGCATTACTATATGATAGCATTCTATCTGCCAATGGTTTGAGAATACATTTGTTTTTTATGTGAAGCACCTAATGAGACTCCTTTGCCTATTTTATTCATTAGGAAATAAGGTATAAATTTTGCAATGTCTTCTTGGTTGTTTAATATATTTATGGATAAATATATAAAAGTATGGTGGTGGTGATGTACGTGACTTAGGACATAAATGTACCTGAGCTTATCTAGATGGTACCATGTTATTAGCTGTGAATCTGAATGCTATGTAGGAAATGTTAGCTAGATTATATGGTACAATAAAGCTTATGGATTTTAAATTGCTATATCCAATTTGGTTGATTGAACAATATGACAAAATTCAGTGAACAATGTCAAAGAGAATAGAATAGAACAGAACAGAACAGAACATGACTACAGATGTTAGAGCAACTGGTCTGTAATCATTCAGTTCCTTGATGGTGGGCTTCTTCGACACTAGGATGATAGTAGAGTGTTTGAAGCAAGAAGGAACATAGCACATCTCTAGCAATTTATCAATTTGTCTGACGGATGGATAGTTTGACGGATGGATTGTTGGAGATGCAGTCATTGGTACACAGAGAGAAGAGAAGTGAGGAGAGCAATACAGCCTGGGGGGTGGGCTGTGCTAATTGTACAGGTATCTGATGTGATTCTTTTTAGCTTTACCTGTTGCTTCCTGTTTGTTAGGAAGTTTGTGAGCCACTTACAAGTCTGTTCAGGTACCTGTAGCTGATTTAGCTTAGTTAGAAGAGTGTCTGGAATGATTGCATTGAATGCTGAACTAAAGTCTACAAAGAGGACCCTTGCATAGGTCTTTGGAGATTCAAGATATTGTAGGATGTAGTGCAGAGCCATATTAACAGCATCATCTGTTGATCTATTTGCTCGGTATGCAAATTGCAAGGGGTCTAACAGCGGATCCGTGATGGTTTTCAGCACTGGCCTTTCAAAGGTTTTCATGACTACAGATGTTAGAACAATTGGTCTGTAGCCATTCAGCTCCTTGATGGTGAGCTTCTTTGGCACTGGGATGATAGTAGAGTGTTTGAAGCAAGAAGGAACATAACACATCTCTAGTGATTTATTGAAGATACTTTATTGAAGGTACTTACGGGACCGCCTGCTGTTACCACACGCCTCCCACCGACCCGTACGCTCCCATAGAGAGGGACTTCTCAGGGTGCCGTCCGCCAAACAATGCCGGCTGGCGGCCCCCAGGGGAAGGGCCTTCTCTGTGGGGGCTCCCACACTCTGGAACGAGCTTCCCCCGGGTTTACGCCAAATACCTGACCTTCGGACATTCCGTCGCGAACTGAAGACACATCTCTTTATCCGCGCGGGGCTGGCTTAAATTGGAATTTTAATGTTAAATTTATTAATTTTTAAACGGGGTTTTTAGTGTATGGTAAATTTTAATCCTCAGGCTAATTTAAATAAGTTTTTTAAATTGTATTTTAACCTGTATATTGTATTGCTGGTTTTATCTTGCCTGTACACCGCCCTGAGTCCTTCGGGAGAAGGGCGGTATAAAAATCAAATAAATAAAATAATACGGGTGAAGATGGGGACAAATTGGTCAGCACAGACTTTTAAGCAAGAAGGAGTTATCTTGTTTGGGCCTACAGCTTTTCCTGGCTTTTGTCTGTGAAATAGGTCTTGCACTTTCTTTTCTGTGATCACTAGGGATTGTGAACCCAATGGGATGGGTTCAGTTATAGGAGGCTTAGCTGTTGTTGGTGTATCTGAGATGGGAGTTGTGGAGATAGGTGGCTGTAGTTTCCTTTCAAACCTGCAGTAAAACACATTCAGGTCATCTGCCAGTTATTGATTTCCTTCAGCCTGGGAAGGTTTGCCATAGCCGGTGATATTTTTAAGAGTTTTCCACATGTTTGCTGGTTCATTTGTTGAGAACTGATTCTTTAGCTTTTCAGAGTAGCCTTTTTTTGCTGCTCTGATCTCCCTTGTTGATACATTTCTGGCCTGATTGTACAGCATTTTATCACCTTTTCTGTAGGCTTCCTCTTTGGAACGACGTAGCTGCTTAAGTTTAGCTGTTAACCAAGGTTTGTTGTTGCTGTATATTCGCAAGTTCCTTGTCGGTACACATAGGTCTTCACAAAAGCTGACATATGATGTTACAGTATCTGTGAATTCATCCAAGTCTGCATAGGTATCTTCAAAAATATTCCAATCAGTGCAGTCAAAGCAAGCCTGCAATTTTAAGTTTGCCTCCTCAGTCCAGGTCTTCATTGATTTAATTATTAGTTTTGTGGTTTTAAGTCTTTACCTGTAAGCAGGTACAAGGTGAATCATGCAATGATTAGAGTGTCCTACAGCTGCTCATGGTAAAGACTGGTAAGCATCTTTTAGTGTTGTGTAGCAATGGTCTAAAGCAGTGTTGGAGAACCTTCGGCATTCTCGCATGCCGGCCCGTGTGCCGGAAGTGGCACGTGAAACTGTCCTGTGCCGAATGCATGGCCTGACCTGCTCCTGTTACGTTCCTGTGCTCAAACGCATGCCAGTCAGCTGGCCATTGCATGTGCGGTGCTGGTGACCCCAGAAGAGTGGGGGTCCATTGCGCATGTGCGAGCCACCAACCCGGAAGGCCGGGTGCCAGCTCGCGCATGCACAGTGGACCGCCACACCTCCAGGGTCTACCAGCACCGCGCATGCGACAGCCAGCTGACGCTGACATTTGAGCACAGGAACGCGCGGACGAGCCAGTGAGGCTGCGCATTCAGCATGGGATGGTTTCGCATGCCACTTCCGGCACACGTGCCATAGGTTCGCCAACACGGGTCTAAAGTATTCTTGCCTCTAGTGGGACAATTGACATGCTGAAAGTATTTTGGTAGCTCTTTCCTTAAGTTTGCCTTGTTTAAATCTCCCAAAATAATTGCCAGTGAACCGGGGTATGTGGCCTCAGCCTCCATAATTTGGTCAGCTAGAGTTCGTATTGTCTTGTTTACACAGGCTTGTGGTGGGACATAAACAGCAATTAGAAGAAATGAGGAAAATTCACAAGGCGAATAGTATGGTTTGCAGTTGATAATTAATGTCTCTAAGTTTTTGTCACAGAATTTGTAAATTACAGTTAAATCCTGACACCAGCTGTGGTTAATAAAGAAGCATAAGCCTCCTCCCTTCTTTTTACCAGATGTTTCTGTAATTCTGTCTGATGGTTCAGTCTGAAACCCTAGGATATACAGGCTGCTATCTTCAACTAATTCATTTAACCAGGTTTCAGAGAAGCATAGAACTGCTGAATTGTGAAGATCAGAACTGTATCTGTTTAAGAGGAGTATTTCATCCATTTATTAGCAAGTGAATGTACATTTGTTAGGAAAATTTAAGGCAGAGAAGTTTTATTTCTTCTATTCCTTAATATGTTTAAAATCCCAGCCCGTTTACCTCTCTTTTTTCGCTTCTTCTGTTTGGTTTTTTTTGGTAATCCATGACTCCGGGAAAATGGCTTCTTCTTGTGTTAGGATCTCCTCCGCGTTTGTAAAGACAGGGGTGTGTGAGATCCTAGAGAGCTGATCTTTAAAGAAACATTGCTTAATTTTTAGCAGATGGTCTCGTGAGTAAGAAACAAATGGAAGTAATCTGTAGGTGTTTAGAATTAAAGCTAAAGCTAAAGGAATATTAAGAAATATTCTGTTCCTGTCAAACAGGCAACAAGTGGTCAAAATAGGCAGCGCCCTATCAAATCCTGCACCTGTTAATAGTGGTGTCCCCCAAGGGAGCATTCTAGGACCAACACTTCATATTATACATAAATGACCACTGTGAACATATTATAAGTAACTGTGTTCTCCTCGCCAATGATGTTAAACTATTTAACACTACCAACAATGCTGCTACCCTTCAAAAAGAACTTGCCTTTGTGTCGGAATGGTCAAAAATTTGGCAACTCCAAGTCTCAACCAACAAATGCTCTGTCTTACACATTGGCAGAAAGAATCAGAACACAAAATACAAGCTAGGTGGACATGACCTTGTAGATGACCCTTTCTTTGTCAAAGAACTTGGAGTTCTCATATCAAATGATCTAAGTGCCAAAGCCCACTGCAACTACATCGCCAAAAAGGCATTAAGAGTTGTAAACCTAGTCTTGCATAGCTTCTTCTCTGGTAAGATTACACTATAAACCAGAGCATACAAAACAATTGCTAGACCAATTCTTAATTATAGCTCATCTGTCTGGAACCCACATTGCATATCGGACATTAATACAATTGAGCGTGTCCAGAAATATTTTACAAGAAGAGTCCTCCACTCCTCTGATTGCAACAAAATACCTTATGCCACCAGACTTGAAATTCTGGGTTTAGAAAATTTAGAACTACGCTGCCTTCGGTATGACCTGAGGTTAGCTCATAAAACCATCTGCTACAATGTCCTTCCTGTCAATGACTACTTCAGCTTTAACTACAATAATACACGAGCACACAATAGATTCAAACTTAAAGTGAACCGCTCCAATCTCGACTGTAGAAAATATGACTTCAGTAACAGAGTTGTTAATGCCTGGAATGCACTAACAGACTCCGTGGTCTCATCCCCAAATCCCCAAATCTTTAACTTAAAACTGTCTAGTGTTGACCTCACCCCATTCCTAAGATGTCTGTAAGGGGCATGCATAAGCACCAGTGTGCCTACCGTTCCTGTCCTAATGTTCCCTTTAGTTGTATTCATTTTATGTTTTCAGTTTATGCTTATGTATATTATTTAATATGTATTTGATGAAATAAATAAATAAATAAAATATAAAATATAGCCAATGTTGTTTGGTTAAATTAGATTTAGCTATGTTTCATTTTCATTTTTTATCGCATGTCTTTTATTTATTTTGCTTACTATTTCTTGCTTGTTTCTGCACTTCACATAATGCTGTTTATCGTGAAAGGAAATAGCATGATGGAAATGTATATTTCCTTTTCACAGCCCAATGTTCCTATCTGAATTTACTTTTCTTGGCAATTTCTCTTCCTTTTTTTTTCACTATCACTATCCTGTTTCATTGGCACGGCCTTTAGGCATGTGGTAAAGTAATAAAAATTTTTTGCTGTTCTTGATCATGTTCCTAGATCTGTTGTCCAGAAATGGCTCACGTTCATTTTCTTTTGTCATAAACCAAATAGTTGTCAATTCTATGTACTTGGAATTAGAAGAATCACTGGAGAAAAATCTATGTAACAGATTGGAATAGCTACTCTGTTAAAATCAGCTGTATAGTACAGATAGATGTCCATAAGAGTTTACTAGTTCTATTGTTATTATTGCTGTCGTATTTTTGATAATATTTTCAATGGGTTCTGGAAATGAAAAGAAATGTGCTTGTTTGATATTATACTATGAACCTCAAGGAAAAATTCAGTTTGAAGGGATTGAATAGCTATGGAAGAAAGAAATCAATGCAATTCTCTCTTAAAATTGGTAGCAACATTTTAAGAAGCCAAAGGAGAGAATTCTGTCAGCAGATCACTATTCTAAAATAGATAATAATACTTACTTACCACTTACCAGATAGGGAAATTTAATCAATTAAAATTGTAAATCTTATGGAATTCTTAACTAGAAAACTTTGTAGGAAAATGTGCAAAATATTGATGATATTTTTCTTCATTCCTCAGTGTAAGTTGCAGCTAAAATATGAATATATTGAGCATGGAATTTCATGAATGGTAAATATATCAAAGGGAAAGGGAAAAGCAAGCAAGCAAACAAAAATATTGTGGTAACTAATAGAGAATCCTCATGAAATGTATGAACAAATACTTTCTTCCAGTATTTTCTGAAGAATATTCCTCCTGAAGCATAGATTTTACTCTAGTGGAAGTGTTTGTGCAATAATTTCATTAATGTTTAAATTATTCATTGTTTCTTTTCATATTCTGCTGAAATAACTGAGACAGCAAAAAAAGTATTAAATAATTAACATGTATAGTAAAGCCAATAATTTTGTGCAGGATTTCCAGTTGCGAGAGCTACAGAAGGTGGACATCAGTAAGGAAAAATTGCAAATGCCTCTCCTTATTCAGTTTTGAAAGTAGTTTGCTAGAGAGTGAGACTATGGTCTCATCCGATTGATGCTATCATGAGGGCTGAAAACACTGCAATTCATGAGGGTGGGATTCCATTACTCTTGTTCAATGAAGCCTAGAAAAGATGCTAAACTTCTAAAATGAGCATTTAGGTTCTTTGATGTGCATGCCAATGCATATAAAATGCAACATGACAAAAGACAGCATTATGTCATAAGCATCAATGCAACATTAAGCCAAGGAAAAGAGCAAGTACATTAGCAAAATGGTAAGAGGATTGTAGTATTAATGTGACTTGCGTTGCTAATGTCAAGGCCAGTTTTCATATTAATACTATTACCACCTGATTTATTCTTTTCAAGAGGTGAGGAAGTTTTGACTATTTTATGTTGTCACAAATGGAACTTTAAGAAACAGCTGCAAGGATCTGAAATTGCTGTGTTAATTACATCAGATCAACAAACATGAGTGTTTGTATACAAAGAAATGTTTACTCTAGTCGGGTTTACCAGATAAATACAGTGTTAATAATGTGATTAAGGATTCAATTTTATGTACAAATTATCATTATTTCTTAAGGGGAAACATTTGAGCAGAGCAGATATTCATTTTTATTTATAGGCTAATTGTGATAAGCCTGGCATTTAGGTATTTAGTTTAGCAACATGGAAGTGAGTAATGCATACTTGTTTGCATTTTAAATGTTTAGCATATCTGATCAGTATTTGTGCACCATGTCAAATTTTATTCTGCTTGTGTCAAAATACTTATTATTTCTGACAAGTGTAACATATTCACATTAATTCCTTAATCCAATTTTCTAATTGCTTTTTTGGCATAAGATTCACAATCTATTTGTCTTTATGGCATAATATTGCACTTTTAAAAATTAGATGCACCTAGCTTTGAAATGACTGCCCAGAAATATATGGCCAGTGCTCAGCGATAATGGATGTTCTTTTTTCTTTAAATTGTTACAGAACCTTCACCTCATTTTGCTTTGTGAATATAATGAATACTTATTTCAGGATATTTTTTCCCCTTCTGATTGTTTATACTGCAACAAAGAATCAAATGTTTTTAAAAAGGAGGAGCCAGGGAACTAAAATTTATTTTCCCCCAAATATCCAATCATCCTCTCACTGGTTTTCTGTACGATTTACACTTTTTCGTCCCTCCTATGTAACGTGCACTAAAAGACTGTGTTCACCACCCCGCAAATTCTCTGTGCATAAATCCCATTCATTTTTCAATGATATAAGAAGTTTATCAGCCCAGTTTCCTACAGTTCCAGTGAAGTAACAGAAAAATTCCAAAATTTAGTCCCATTCCTTCTGCTGTTCAAACTCTTTCAAGACTTCTACAACTTAAAACTAGTGCTCTGTAACAAAGTAGTCAGCTCCAAGATATATTACATTCTTTAGATCAGGGCTGGCCAACCTTGGCAACTTTAAGTCCTGAGGACTTCAATTCCCAGAATGCTGGCTGGGGAATTATGGGAGTTGAAACCCACAGGTCTTAAAGTTGCCAAGGCTAGACATCCCTGTTCTAGCTCAAGATTCTGTGACTTTGTTTATTATATTAAAGTTTAATGAAATGAAATGATTCATTTTTTTCTGCCATATTTTATTGTATAATAGTTATGTTTTCTTTGTGCAATTTAAAATTCTCTCTGTAGACCAAAAACTATTTAGTGTTGTACTTTTTATTGTGTTACTTCAAATCAAATATGTTTATTGAAATAGACAAAGCGTATTAAATAGGTTTCAAAAGTGGGGAAATAGTTGTTCCTGTCCAAAGAATTAGAAAGGTCACTGCCTTGGAGAAAGCTTCAGCATAGAATGAAAGGCTCTTTGGGTAGAATAACAACTGTGGGATTGGAATGACTGCTGTTGTGAGTCTGTCAACAAGTCCACAGAAGGGCCATTTTTTTCAATAATTGACCTCATCATTATGTGAATACTAAACATGTTTTAAGCTGCTTGATTTTAACTGAATTGTTTCTGTGGAATACTTGATTTTGTTTTTGATAAGGTTTTAGATACTTTTTTAAAATAAGGTTTTAGCTGTCCTTTAGATCAGATCAGCATATTGTCTCCATTTTCACTATTCCCTGCTTGCATTATGTATTCCAATGCTTTATTATGGTCTAGCTCTCTTTGGTGGACTTTTTTGGCAAAGCATAACGGCTTCTGCTTCTTACCATCCAAAACATGACAATTCTGGTAAATAAATTGAAGTTGCTAAGTGCTTTGGGCAAATAAACATGTGCCTTATCTCTCCCCCTCCCACCTCCAAAGCTGTGAAAAGTATATGATAAACTGTACAGTTCAAAGAATGTGTCATGTCCCACTGAAATAACTTTGATTTAGGGTTATGTATTTATCTTTAAACAACTGACAAACCTAAGGGTATCTGAATTATGATCATTTGCTCTATACTGCCTGAGTCTCTTACTGCAAAATTGAAATGATATATGCTAAGATTGCACTTCAGCTTCCCCTGCCTTAAAGCATGCTATAAAACACTTTCTCAGCCAGAAATGAGAATACTGGATGTAGTTGATTTTGATGAAGTTCAATTGAAAATGCTTAATGCTAATACTATATGAATCAGGCTTGTTTTTTTAAAAAAAATTATTGGGAGGAGAGACAACCAAGATCACTGCACTTTGAAAAGTGTTGTGTGTGGCAACAATGGGGTATTATTTTATTTGCATATTTCAGATCTGACAGCATTCTCTAAATTGCCCTCTTAGAAATTTTCTATGTTCTGCAATTGTCCATGTTTGTTTCTATCTTTAATGTTTTTACAGATGTTGTTATAATACTGTAATACTTCTTACTCTTCTAAGAGTTCTCTGAAATTCTTTTGTTTTTTTTCTGAGATGTTTATCTTTATTGGCTTTGCCAGCTCATCTCTTCTTACTTTGGCAATTTTCCTGGTTTGACTTGACATCTACTTTGCCTTCTTTTCTTTCTTTATTTTTGTACTTTCTTTTCACATTAATCCTTATTAAAAGTCAGGCCGTAATTTGTCTGGTTTTCTATCAATGAAGTTTCAGATGTGCAAGATGCAGTTGCTTAGATAATTATGGCATGTTGAAGTTTTCCCTTGGGTCTCCAATAACTGCATTGGCTACCATTCATCCAGTATCCAATTCTCTATTTTATTGGACTTCCAAAGTATCAAAAAGATTTGGATTAGGGTGACATTTGGGAACAAAGACATTTATCGTATCCTATGGAATACACTGTCGTAATTTATGAAATATTTACACATTGTTGTTGTTTAAACTTTAACCTTTGTGATGTTCAGTAACCTGCAAAAAGCCTATGAAAATTTGCAGCATGGAAGACTAAGCAAGCAAATAAAAATTCAAAGGAATACAGTGAATTAAAAAGAAATAAATGACAGTCCTTCTTAGTAAATATTGAATTTTCAGTGTTTCTTGTTTTTCTACAGTTCTGAGATCAACCATTTTGTGGTTAGTGTGCAAATAGTTTTTTTAATAAACCTATGACTTTATTGATATTCTTTATTATCTATATCACTTTTCTTTTTAAACATTTTTTGTTTTCTTTCATGTTTAAATAACAATTTTTCTAACTCTATGTACTTTTAGACTTTTAGGCATATTAGTGTTTAATTTTCAAAATAAATTTTGTAGCTCTGTTGTATTCTATTGGAGGAAAATAAACTGTCACAAACAAAGCTATATTTTTGTATGTAAATTGTAAAGTGATTTTATTCCCTGTAATGAATGCTGAAATGGCTGTTGATTACATGATCAGATTTTATTTTAAATTAATTAATACATGCTGCTACATTTGTAAGAATGAAAATTAATATCAATTATTGTAAAAAAAATTGCATTTAACTCAGTAGTTGAAATTATTCATGAAAATGTATTTTATCTATAAATTATATTTCAAAACATAAATGGAAGTACTTGTGCAGAAGCTTATTTGAAAGAGGGAACAATGTGTTATAGCATGTTAAAATCACCACATTTATAGCAATAGCACTTAGACTTATATACCGCTTCCAATGGTGGGATTCAGCTAGTTCTCACCACTTCGGGAGAACCGGTTGTTAACTTTCTGAACAGTTTGGCAAACTGGTTGTTGGAAGAAATCATTAGGGCAGAGAACCGGTTGTTAAATTACTTGAATCCCACCTCTTCACAGTGCTTTTACAGCTCTCTAAGCGGTTTACAGAGTCACATATTGGGCCCTCATTTTACCCACCTCAGAAGGATATTGAGTCAGCCTTGAGCCTGGTGAGATTTGAACTGCCAAACTGCAGCAAGCAGTTGAAGTAGCCTGCAGAACTCTAACCATTGCGCCACTTCAGCTCATGCCATAAATGTGCATTACTCTACATAATTTCTCAAGGGTTTCAGAAGCAGTCTGTAATCCTTGAGAAATTATGCCATAATGGGTCTCTCAGCTCCAAAAGACCTTTAGGAAATGGTGTTGAAAGTCCTGTCTCTCCTTTTAAAAATATACTTGAAGTATAGTTTGAATTTTTTAAAAAAAATATGTAAAGCCAGAAAATAATCTCAATCAGTCAGTCATGTATTTTCTTTAATTCCAGGGTTCTCCAAAACCAATTGCCATTGAGCCATGCTCAGGAAACAAAGCAGCTGTACTCACTGTGTTTATATGCCTGCCGAGAGGATCACTAGGGGTCCCACCACCTGGTCAATCAGGTAAGAATCTAAGTCCTGTACTCAAATCCAATATAATTGTGATAGCAGAAATGGATCTCTTTTTTTTTTTGAAAGTGAAAGCATCTGAGTCAATTAATAATAAGTCAATTAATAAGATGTTGAGACTCTAGAAAGAGTACAGAGAAGAGCAACAAAGATGATTAGGGGACTAGGGGCTAAAACATATGAAGAACAGTTGCAGGAATTCGGTATGTCTAGTTTAATGAAAAGAAGGACTAGGGGAGACATGATAGCAGTGTTCCAATATCTCAGGGGTTGCCACAAAGAAGAGGGAGTCAAACTATTCTCCAAAGCACCTGAGGGTAGAACAAGAAGCAATGGGCGGAAACTAATCAAAGAGAGAAGCAACTTAGAACTAAGGAGAAATTTCCTGACAGTTAGAACAATCAATAAGTGGAACAACTTGCCTGCAGAAGTTGTGAATGCATCAACACTGGAAATTTTTAAGAAAATGTTGGATATTTTATTTCCAGAGATTTCCTCGTCTCCATCTTCAGGTAGCATGAACATCTTACCTAAAATGTAAATTAAATGTTAATTTTAACATGTTGCATGCAGTTATATCTGTTTGTTAAACTGTGAGGGACCCAATTCAGACTAAAATGTAATGACCGCAATCACTTACTATATCCAGGTCAGAATAGCATGAAAGTAGATGGGTCAATGGCAAAAGGTTTGTACTACAGAAATTGAAAAAAATAGGGAGGTCGAGTTATAGCTATCTTCTATGCTGGAACCTGATAGATTCAGAACCCACTTATTATCTGTTTTGATTCTGAAAGCTTTGCACATTATATTTACAATATTTCTGTCAATTACTATTGTTATTTATTATTTGTCACATTGTCAGCCAGATGTTCAGACTAGATCTGGCATTTTTGTCCACCTTATTGCTTGAATTTGAGCAGCACCCAGCTTCCAGCAATTCTGGGTCATTTACAAGTAAAAACACAGGGGAAAAAAAGAACAATTCAACAATAGCCATTTAGAATTGGAATCAGTAACTTGTACTTTATATTTTGTTAATATTGAATCCATTTCAAATTGTTCTGCCTTATTTGGCAGACTAAGTTATCTTTACACCAAGAAAAGTAAATCAAAACTGACAAGGCATAGATAGTTGCATGTCTTCTATATCTGAATTTCATATATTCAACCTCCTTTTAAATAAAGTCCAGCACTTAATAGAAAACTAGAAAGATAGCAAATCATAACATTGTATATATAGATGTAGTCATTATGTGTGTGCATATGTATTTGCTAAAGCTTATATGCTGCTACAATTGAAAGCAAGTTTGAATGTGTCTTTCCCCAATAGGGGATTAAAATGTAATATAGCAAAATGTTCTTTGTAATATGCCAAAATTCCTCAAAAATCCCTGGAAGAATCAGGTCTTCCTTTCTGAAATTCTAGCAAGATGCTTTACAATATGACGGGGGTGAGGGGCGGGGGCTATGAAGAAGGACCATCCCCATAATCTTGTTTCATTAAATCATGCATGTAGTTGAATTATTTTTCTAATTGCAAAGAGCTGGGTCCAAATTAGTTTATCTGATTTCTTTGATATTAACTTCTTACCTTGCCAAATAAGATTGACCTTCCAAATTTCCTTTGTAATCTGTCACTGACATAGTTTAACTCTGATTGAAATACATTCCTCCACTAATCTGAATTCATAAGAATACAAACTTAGATTTTATTTCCAGAGATTATCTTGTCTCATCTTAAGAATCAGATAAATATGTATTCCCAATAATAAAAATCACCTGATGAATGAGAGGGGCAGCATATAAATTTAATACATAAATCGGTAGATGGGTAAGGCCATTGCCCAGTTAGGTTGAAAGACAATCAACTTCGGCTGACTCATAGGAAAAACACCTTTGGATACAGATTCAGTTAGGCTTTGGTATGAACAGGTCTGTATTTATAGGAATAATCTAATAAATGAAATCAGATTCTGTCACAGAGATAATCTAAAGAAAAAATATACATCAAAAAATCATTTAAATTTGCACGTTCAATTTTAAAAAGTCATAAGTATATATTGCTAGCAACAGGGTATGCATTAAAACGAAGCAAATTATCCACAATCTCAGATAATATATACTCGAAAAAATTTAAGCTTGAAGATTGAGAATAGTTATCTGTTCATCTAACATGCCACTTAACGTAGTGGTAGTAATTGTTTAAGCAGATGATGACAGTACTTTTTGTACATAATCCTTCTCAAAAATGGCACTCATCATTGCAGAAATGGATTGAGGGCTTTTGACTTAAACTTAAAGACTTAGTTGGCAACTATAATTCATGTGAAACTGTTTAAAGAGGCTCACTTAACCTTATCACTGAGTGCACAGCTGCTTCTTTCTCCTTGTCTTGTTGCTATCATTTTCCTTTCTTCTTCACTGTTCTGTGGGAGGTGGGCACTATCCTTCAGGAGGTCAGATTCATTCAAGAGCTGCAATTTCCCGGTCCCTATTATAGACTAATTTGCAACTGTGGGGATAATTATAGTGATAATTATACAATGATGGAAAAACAGTTTTATATATTTCAACAAACAGCATGCAGATTTCTGTGTGACTGTGTTATACAAATAGAAATGTTCTGGAACTGTGCAGATTGTATAGCTGGAATAAACAGTGCAAATTGGAAAACTTCTTAGAAGTATTTATAATTGTTATAATTTTTGTAATTCATTCAGCAGCACTGGGGCTGACCCTAAAATATAACAAGGATTTTTCTTCTGTTCGCCACCTTTGGTAGTTCTAGCTACAAGGTTACAGCTTCAGTTTATTATTTTAAAATAATAATAGAGTCAGTTTAGTCTAGTGGTTAAGGCAGCAGCTAGAAACCAGGAAACTGTGAGTTTTAATTCTGCCTTAAGCATGAAAGCCTGGATGACTTTGAGACAGTCACTCTGTCTCAACCCAGCCCACTCACTTGTGGGGAAAATAGGAAGAGGAAGGAGTGGTGATGTTATAGATTCAGTTGTGTCTTACTCTAGGTGATTCTATGGACCAGGTCGCTCCACAATATGCGATTACACTATTTCTTTGAGTTGTTCTAAGCTCTAGTAAAGGCAGGATTTTAAAAATTAAAAAAATATATCAAAAAGCTTCATTCACTCAGTCTTCCATCTCAGAATAAGTAGTAGAAACCAGCATACCAGGTAATTAAGAACCAAACTAACTGCTAAGCTTCTTTAGTAAAAAGGGCCTGAATTAAGTAAATATATATGGAGCTAATTCTCTGAACAGTTTTGGAAATATGAAGCCAACAATAGATGACTTTTTTTTTAATGGAACAAACTGCCTTAAAGAAAAGCAGATTCAGGATTATTATTATTATTATTTTTAAATGGAAGGATGTTTTTTTAGAATATGCAAAGAAATGTTTGGAAAATTATTGTTCAAAGAAATCGACTAGTCAGAGGAATGTCCAGGCTGGAAAAGCTATTAAATGGTGAAATCCTATTTAGAACAACGATGGAGTTCTCCTTGCAGGAGATTTCTCATGGGGGCTGGATGACACCTATAATGGATGGTTTGGTGGATTTCTGCACAAAGCCAAGTGTTGACTAGATAACCTATAAGAAAATTTCAGTTGCTAAGTAAGACAGTTGTTATTACCATTCATGCCACAGTTGTTAAGTGAATCACTGCAGATGTTAAGTTAGTAACAGGGTTATTAAGTGAATCTTGCTTCCCCGTTGACTTTGCTTGTCAGAAAGTCGCAAAAGATGATCACATGACCTCAGGGTACTGCAAACATAAAAACATACCAGTTGCCAATCATCCAAATTTTGATCAGGTGATCTGGAGATGCTACAATGTTCCTCAGTGAGAAAAATAGTCATAAGTCACATTTTTAAGAATAATTTGAATTGTCATTAAACAAATGATTATGTCAAAGAACTACTTATACATGTGACATACACAGAATTAGATTATATAGAAATAATGAACATTAGCTACAAAAAGTTGTCAAGTTCAGAAAATGCATTCAGGATGACTATGCTTTAGAAATCAAAACAATTCCAGGGAAACTGCTTTAGAAGGTATGTAATTTAAAAGTAGGCCAAATATTTTTAGGAAATTTGCTTGCTTCCTCTGAGATAACAGGACTGCTATAAAACAATAATAAATAATGAATGTATGGAATAGCATAAATACTGCTTTATCATTATTTCCATATTTGTTATGAAATATGTATATTATTATGGCCAACTACTATAGCCACTGAAAAATAGTATAGATTTATATTAATCCCCAGCAATAACTCAAAATGTTCTTTTCTCTAAATTGATGGTGACGTCAAAAGTAAGTCCTTCAGAAATTAAGAAAGGGGCAACCATTCAAATAATACTTGGATTTATGTGAGAATTAATTTTGTATACATTTTAGAAATTTTATGTTACTAGTGACAGCTTTTATTTAGATCTTTGTTTTTTTTACTATTATTCCTGTGCCATTTCAGATCTTCCTACTTTAAGTGGCTCATAGAAAAAAGAGTACAGTAATAGAGCACTTTTAGGAAAACATGACAACCATTAAAAAACGTACAAAATCCTAGTCTGAGCCTAATAATTACACACAATTACCAAGTATTAATAAACCATCACATACAATTCAGCACTTAAAAATCATGGTATTAGTGTTCTCATTCGTTTCAGGTACAATTTGTGTCTCAGTCCCCGAATTCTCTTTTCAACAGCTAACTTTTCAAAAGCTTTCTAAAACTCAGAAGTGAGGACACAAATTTTACTTCTAGTAGGAAGGCACTCCACAAAGAGACGAGTTCCTGCATGAAATGGTACCTCTAAATCTCTTCCTGCTTCACTTTATAGGACTAAGGGACTCACTGCAGGCATACCGGGCAAGCAGATTCTACATTTGAATAATCTCAAATCATGTAGGATTTCAAAGGTGATCAGCTAATCCTTTGAATTATATTTGGACAGTCCTACAATGGTAGTGTTATATGGGAATACTGAGTGGTTAGTCCATTGGCTGTGTTGTTTTTTGCAGTAGTTGCAATTACTAGAATGTCTTTAAGGTCAATCCCATTTAGTGCACATCCCGCTTATCAGTTGACAAGGGCATGAGTAACTGCTGCTGATGCCTTCTGTTTCATAAATGCTTGCACCTGGCATATCAACTGTTGCCAGCAGAGGATACTCATAGCCAAACTTCCATTGCTTCTATCATTTTGCCTTTAAATGGAGCAAATCTAGAATTACTTTAATGTAAGACAAGCCAACTAGTTCTATTAGTTGCATGTTGGACCACAAATTTTCTCCACAAATTGTGATAACGTATGATAAGTAAGCCAAATTGCTTTTAGTGAAAAAGCCAAGCCAAGCCAAGCCTCATTTTATCAAACCAAGAAAACTTAACTTCCCTCTACAAAATAACAAGCTTTAATCTCAGATTTTCTTTTTCTATGATGTGAGTATGTATAATTGCCCTGTGCTCTTCTTACATCTATTTTGGCTATATTGTTTTCAAATGTAGTCTTGACTGGTAAAAAGTTATTTACTTCTGGCTGGATTAATGTCTCCAGATAGTCAACATGAGTTTCATTTTTCATCCTTTGAGCTTGCACTATAATTGCTACACCTGGGGAACTAGCTTTTGTTTAGTCTCTGTTCCAACCCATCAGCAATATATACCCTGATTACATCTTGCAAAATGCTTAAGAAAATATATATATCAAGTCAAGTTGTCCTTCACCTTCATCCAGAACAACTTGGTGATTTATTAATGATTTCAAGAAATGCAGTAACCCTTGTAACTTCTTCAGATGTTTGATCATTTGTTTTCTTTGAATTACCAAAATGGTCAACCTTTGCAGTGCAACATAATAGATCAAATCAGCTAAAGCCAAGGGAAGTAGATTTTAATTAGCTCTAATCCATCTTACGGTAGCATGAACATCTTACCTAAAATGTAAATTAAATGTTAATTTTAACATGTTGCATGCAGTTATATCTGTTTGTTAAACTGTGAGGGACCCAATTCAGACTAAAATGTAATGACCGCAATCACTTACTATTGCTATAGTCCAGGTCAGAATAGCATGAAAGTAGATGGGTCAATGGCAAAAGGTTTGTACTACGGAAATTGAAAAAAATAGGGAGGCCGAGTTATAGCTATCTTCTATGCTGGAACCTGATAGGTTCAGAACCCACTTATTATCTGTTTTGATTCTGAAAGCTTTGCACATTATATTTACAATATTTCTGTCAATTACTATTGTTATTTATTATTTGTCACATTGTCAGCCAGATGTTCAGACTAGATCTGGCATTTTTGTCCACCTTATTGCTTGAATTTGAGCAGCACCCAGCTTCCAGCAACTCTGGGTCATTTACAAGTAAAAACACAGGGGGGAAAAAGAACAATACAACAACAAAAACAAAGAACAAAAGTTGGCAAAAAATTTAGGCAACAGCAAGAAGCAAATCCAAATTATCCACCAGTGACTTCAATCATTCTCGCCAAAGGCCTGGAAAAGAGCCAGAGCTTCATGGTCCTCTGAACACCAGCATCTAAATCTCAGGGATAACTATATTCCAGAGGGTTGACATTAAGAGACAGAGAAAGCTCACGTCTGGTTCCAATAGTTGTCAAAGAAACCAGTAGCACACCAACCTGCTGGATCAAATCATCTGGGCAGATACTATGAGAGATAAGTGGTCTCTCAAGTAACCAGGCCTAATGCAGTGGTATTTCATTTGCTATTTAAATATATTTGACTTTTTTTAAAAAAATAATTTTGACAAAACTTTTCTGTTGATGTTTCACACCACCTTCGAAAAAAATCTGTGACTCATTCCCATTGGTAATCTAGGGCTAAAGGCAAAAATGGAATAGCTGCTACATGAAAGCAAAAGGATACAGAGAAATAATCTTTTGTTGTCATCTAGTGCATGGATGTCAAACTCGTGTCATCACGGGCGCAGCACATAATGTATTGCAACTTTTCCGCCTTTGCTAAACTGGGCGTGGGCGTGGCCAGCATGTGACATATCAGGCCCATGGACTGCAAGTTTGACAGCCTTGATCTAGTGGTTCAACTTTTAGTGGTTTGAACTTGGTAGCCCTGGATCATGACATACTCTACTTAGCAAATGTCTTTTTAATGAAATTTAGCCTTATATACATCTATCTTCTAGTTGTTTGTTTATGCTACATCATATTTCTGGTAATGTAATGTAATGCTGAGTAATGAAGGATCCTATAACAGGTTGGAGTAGAGCACTATTTCTCAGTGACTGTAAGATGTGTGGCCATCACTCAGAAATCTCAGTAAGCATACAAGTTACACTAGAGACTTGTTCAATTTGAAGCACATGTCTGCAAAAAAAAATTCATTAGCACTGTTATAAATAAGTACAGCTTTTGATAGTATTTACTCTGGATAAGATAAATATATCTACATAATTACTCTCTTTATTTAGTATGTGTGAACACACACAATATAATCATATGCTTTAAATATTTTGTAAGATTCTCATCTTTCTTTTTCCCCCTTCTGCTTGTCCAAAGTAACTAGTGTCAGAATTGGCATGAAAATTTATTATAACTATTCATCAACAGTTATAATATCTGCAGCTAATCCATTCCCAAAGTTTGGTTTTTGGATTCTTTTTTCATTTTGAGTGTAATATTCTCAGATCTGTTTTCAGATCTATTTTGCTCCTAGATTGTTTTTTTTTTCTGTATCAAAGATACATAGCCAGATCTTCTGTTACTTATTTCTTTCATTTGTCATTAGTATTTTTCTTCTTTATTCCAGATAGTCCATGCATTTTTTTAAAAAAAATCCCTTAAAGTTCCTGTTAACTTATTTAGTTTGTTTGTTGCCCAATACATCAGAAAGGTATAATTTAGTCCTTTGGCTGCAACTGTTCTTGGACTGAAACTTCTGTTATTTAATTTGTTCTCTGTTATTTAGCTCCCTTTGTTGTAAAATGAAAAATATAAAGTACTATTAGATTAGAACACGGGTATCAAACTCGCAGCATTACATTGCCATCACATGATGTTTTGTGACATTTTTCCCATTTGCGGAGCAGGGGTGGGCGTGGTCTGCGTGTGACACCCTGGATTAGAACAAACATCGATTGGTCATACCTGCCTCCAATATTATGGCATGCTGTACAGGAGAGTAGACTGGAAAGATTTTTAGGTGCAGAAGTAATTTCAATACTGTAGAACAAGACTTTTTTCACCAGAATGCATCTATATCTATATCTATATCTATATCTATATCTATATCTATATCTATATCTATATCTATCTATCTATCTATCTATCTATCTATCTATCTATCTATCTATCTATCTATCTATCTATCTATCTATCTATACTGAATACAATAAGGTATTGCCAAAAAGCCATGCATGTACAGACACTGGGTTCAAAAATTACACACAGACCCATATCCTCAATTCTGTTTAGCCTTAAGTGCAGAAGAATCCAATACAGGTAATCCTGAACTTACAACCAAAATTAAGTCCAAAATTTCTGTTACTAAGCGAGACAGTTGTTAAACTGAGACAGTTTTGTCCCATTTTAGGACATTTCTTGCCACAGTTGTTAAATGAGATGCTGCATTTCTTAAGTTAGTAACTCGGTTATTAAGTGAATCTGGCTTCCCCATTGACTTTGCTTATCACAAAAGTTGACCACATGAACCTGTGACACTGCAACTGTCATAAATACAAGTCAGTTGCCAAGAATCTGAATTTTGATCATGTGACCTGGGGGGTGCTGCAGTGGTCATAAGTATGAAAATGGGCATAAGTCACTATTTTCAGGGCCATTTAACTTTGAATGGTCACTAAACATTGTAACTTTGAATGGTAAGTTGAGGACTACCTATAGTTGCCTTATATAGATTGGCTCCAGTAACAAAGAGCACCCCTGCCAAAATATTGCCCCACTGTTGTTTTTGAAGTCATTTCTGAGAAAGACAAAAGAACAAGAAGGTATTTTATTGGTCATATTTTACAGCCTAGGAGGCTGTTACAGAAAGGACTGGATAAACTGTAAATCAAATCTATTTACTATCACACTTAGCCACTAAACAGTACATCAGATTTTTACTTTTTGCCTGGATAACAAGGGGAAAAGGTAGCTTTATATCTTAATCAGTGCAATGGTCAAATGTAACCAATAGACCTTATATGGTAGTGTAGTATCAACTAGTCATAGTCTGATGACTTTTGTCAGACTCAATTTTTCGCATGCACAAAACATGGATACTGTCAAGGTTCCAGAAAAACCTCTTCTGCATAAAAAAAACTCAGAAGCCATTGTCTTTCAGAGTTCTTTACTAGCATGAGGAAACTGGCACACGATGAGTGAAATTCCAAAACTGAACTTCCGGATTCTTTTCCCAGTTATACAAACCCCAAGAGTCCCACCCCCCCCTAACCCCTTTGCTGGTCACATGGTCCCACGTTCTCCCAGTTCATTCGAATATCTTCTCGCCACTCCTCCTGCAGATGTGAACACCATCCGACCTTGACGGCTTGAAGAATGTTACTATACCCCTCAACCCCCCTTCTTCCCCTCAGGGGAAAAATGTGGCAGCGTCTGGAATCCTAAAGTCTAGTATGGTTTCCAGGCCTGACAGGCGTCCCCCCTTGGAAAAGAAGCTATATCCTAGGAAAGAAAACAAAGAATTAATAAAGAAGAGTGTCAATGGTCCACACTTCCCTTCTATCCCCCTCTCTGTCGTGTCCCACTCCTCCGCTGACGGCCGGGACAGGGAAATCCGAATCAGGCGTGCCTCTGCAGCTCTGCCAAAGTCCTAGCAAAGTCCTCAGGGCAGGCAGGAGACCAGAAAGTGACTTCAGCAAGATATGTTTAGACTTTGCCTGACTCAGAGAATGCCAGAAAGCAGATCCTTTATATAGGCCATGCGGTGTGGCTCCATGACTCAGCACTTATCCAGGCCTTCCCTTTCCTTCCTTCTGTTGCCTCTGCCTATCAAGTCTTCTGACGCGAGGGTCACTCCAGTCGGCAGCTGTTGGTAATTGATCTCCCTCAGGCTCACATGCTGTGGAGGAGGGGGAGGGGTCTAGTTACTCCGTTTGCCTGGGCATGGAGCCAGAGCTGGGGGCTGGAGGTATTTCTTCCTCTTCAGCCTGTCTGGGCATGGAGCCAGGGCTGGGGCCGGGAGGCATACTAGAACATTCCTCCATGTTCGGAAGCAGATAAGAAGACCCCGGCTGAGGTGAGATTGGACGAGACACAACATTCTCCCCCCTCCAAGAGGTTTTTTAGGTTTGTCAGGGAAAGTGTCGTGAAATTGTTTAATCAAATTGTCCGCATTTACTTTCCAACTTTTGACCCAAGTAGATTCAGATAATGGATATCCCTTCCAGTGGACTAAATATTGTAATTGACCTCTGTATAGTCTAGAGTCAAGGATTTTCTTGATTTCATAGTGGGTTTCACCTTGGATTATCAAGGGTGGTGGGGGAGCGGTAGGTTGAGGTCTCAGTCCAGATTGTCTAGCAGGTTTTAATAAGCTGGTATGGAATATTTTGCAGTATGCAGTATATATGCAGTATTTTCCCCAACATTCGAGGGAGCTTGAGTTGGACGGTAACGGGATTAATAATTTTTACAATTATTAAATTGGGAATAATTGGGAAAAGGACCCAAAAATTTTGGACCGAATTTTCTGCTGGGTATTCTCAACCTCAGATACTTAGTAGATAAAAAGACTTTATCTCCAATGCGAAAAGGAGGTTGAAGGGAACGGTGTTTGTCAGCTTGGGCTTTGTAATTCCGAGCTGTCACAGCTAAGGCCTTTTTTGTATTTTCCCAACCTTTTTTCAATGAATTCATCCAGTCCGTTAGGGAAACGGAAGTGTGGGGGTTGCACGGGGAGTTCAGGCATTGGAATGAAGTCCATGCCGGTGGTTACTTGAAAAGGGGTTAACCCCGTGCTGCTGTGTACAGCATTATTATATGCGACCTCTGCAAATGATAACAAATCTGACCAGTTTTCTTGTTAGTAATTTACATAACACCGTATGTATTGTTCCACCATCGAGTTCAATTTTTCAGCCGCCCCATTGGTCTCTGGATGAAACCCAGAACTAAGTCCTTGAGACGACCCAATGGACCGTAGGAACTCCCTCCATAACTTGGCTGTGAATTGAACACCCCTGTAGGATATTATCCTTTTAGGAACTCCATGCAGTCTGTAGATGTGTTTGACGAAGAGCTTTGCTAATTTTCTCGCCGATGGCAATCCGTTGCACGCAGTGAAGTGGGCCTGTTTAGAGAACAAATCCACTACGGTCCATATCACCGTATTTCCCCCTCTAGGTGGGAGTTCAACAATCAGATCCATGGCAATCTCTTCCCAGGGTCTGGTGGGTTCGGCTACGGGTTGTAGGAGTCTAGGGGGTTTCCCTGGTCTGGACTTCATGGTGGCGCAGGTAGCACAGCTCCGCACATAGTCTTCGACATCTGATTTCATTTTTGGCCACCAGAATTGTCTTCTAGCCAAGTGGAGAGTCTTTAAAAATACAAAGTGACCTCCTAGGCGAGAGTCATGGCTTCTCTGTAGTATAGGCAGCCGCATAGCAATGGGTACATAAATCTTGGTTCCCTTCCAGGGTATTCCATCCCTTAAGGTGAGGTCTGGCAAGTTTTCTTTAAACCAAGCATCGTCAGTGAGTGCTGATTTTAATTCCGCTAGTAGTTTATTTGGTGGGATGTTAGTACCATGGTGTGATCGCAGTCGAGTAAGGGCTTGGCTGGCCGGTTCGCTATCGGGAATCATCGCATGTATTACCTCTTCGCGTTGGCTGTCAAATTGCGGTTTCCTAGATAGGGCGTCAGCCAGTAGATTTTGGTCGCCGGGGATGTATTTGAGGGTGAAATGGAACCATTTGAAAAACTGAGCCCATTGAACTTGTTTGGGAGAAAGCTTTCAAGGAGTTTTTAAGTATTCGAGGTTTTTGTGGTCCGTCCACACCTCGAATGGTTCCTTTCCCCCTTCAAGGAAGTGTCTCCAGGAGAGGAGTGCCCAGCGCACTGCAAAGGCTTCCTTTTCCCAAACTGCCCATCTGCGTTCAGTGTCTGTCAGTTTTTTAGACACGTACGCGCAGGGCATAAGATTGTTGTCGGTATTCCGTTGTAATAAGACAGTGGCTACTGCTACATCACTTGCATCAGCTTGGACCACAAAAGGTTTATTTGGATCCGGGTGTTGAAGAATTGGTTCCATCAAGAATAGGCGTTTCAGGTTGGCAGTCCATTGTCCAGGGTTGGTTAGGTTTGGGTTTGGCGGGTAATGGCCCAGTTTTTAGCAATTCTGTTAATGGTAGAGCTACTTCTGCGAAAGAAGGAATGAATTTGCGGTAAAAATTTGCAAATCCCAAGAAACTTTGAAGTTGCTTAGGTGTGTGTGGCGGTTGCCAATCTAACACTGCTTTCACTTTTCCTGGGTCCATTTCGATACCTTTGTTTGATATCCGGTAACCTAGGTAGTCTAGGGATTCCTTATGGAATTCGCATTTGGAAAGTTTGACATATAGCTTGGCCGCTAGGAGCTTTTTAAGGACTTGTCTGACCAATTTGATGTGTTGTTCGATATTGTTTGTGTAGATAAGAATATCATCTAAGTAGACAAGAACCCCATTGTAGAGATGGGGGTGGAGGGTTTCATTAATTAGTTGCATAAAAACAGCTGGAGCCCCTTGGAGGCCAAAAGGCATGACACGGTATTGGAAACTGCCCAAGGGGCAGTTGAAAGCCGTTTTCCATTCATCACCTTCCTTGATGCGGACCCGGTAATAGGCTTCCCTTAAATCCAATCTGGTGAAAATTTTGCCTTTTGATAAGTGGTTCAACAAATCGTGCATAAGTGGTAAAGGGTATGTGTTTTGTATGCAAATTGCATTGATATTTTTGAAGTCAATACACAATCTAAGTGAACCATCTTTCTTTTGTTTAAATAGCACGGGCGCAGCTACAGGTGATTTTGCTGGTTCAATGAACCCTCTGGCTAGGTTAGTGTCAATATATTTTCTTAGTTCAGACATTTCGGCTGGCGTCATTGAGTACATTTTGGGTTTTGGTAATTTTGCCCCCGGGTGCAATTCAATTGCGCAATCAGTTTGTCGGTGGGGGGGTAAAAGGTTACATTCATCCTCGCTAAAAACGTCTGATAAATCCATGTATGCTTTAGGGATGCGTGGTTCATTAAGAGATGGATTGGATATGGTGGTTGTTGGTTCCCTCTGGTAGTCATTTTGGATAAGGTTTTTTTCAGTAGGGGGAATTGGGTCTAAGGGTCTGAAAGTCCATATAATTTTCCTGAATCCATCCTCCCATTTGATTGTGGGTTCCCATTTGTCCAACCAAGCTAAACCCAGGATGATGGATTCTGACATCTTTGGAATTACTATGAATCTTATAAGTTCATGATGGGCTCCAATTTCTAAGCGAACCAGTTGTGTGATTTGGGTCGCTGGAACGCTGCCAATCAAGGTTCCATCTACTTGGTGGAATTTAATTGGGTGTTTCAAGGGAAATGTTTTTATACGGAGTTGGGCGACCGTAGAGGTTGAAATTAGGCATCTGGTGCATCCTGTGTCCACAATATCCTTTAAATCTTTTTTGGCCCCTCCCCCTGGAATTATTAAGTTTACTCTGATAGCAAAAGGAGGAATGGGTGCACTCACCATTGGGTCGTTTTCTGCTTGGTTTGAGTCGTCAGGAGGTAAATCAGATGACAGATGGTTAGTGGATATTTCAGTAGGGAGGTCTATGGCTTGTCTCGCAAAGCAACTGGTATTCGGATCTTTTCGAGGGGGTTTGCGTGGTCGGGTAGCAGTTGGTGGGCGATACTGTGGGAGGGGTGTTGGGGCTAGGCAAACTGACGCCCGATGTCCTAATTTTCCACAATGGTAGCATTTGATTGTTGTTGAAGGCTGAAAGGTGGAGGGTGTGGTTGGTCTTAAGAGGGAGGGTCTTGTAGGTGGTCGTTGTGGAGTTGTAGTTGGTGATTGGCTTTGGAGGGGGTTGAATTCTCTGTCCAGAGCTATGGACACATTGTACCAGTCATTTAGTTGTTCTGGGATTCCTCTGGTGGAGCAGGCTTTTCTGATGTTTTGATCGATTGCCTCTTTGAAGTAGTGGAGGAGGATGCGATCTGGCCAATGTCTAAGATTACCAGCAACCCTTCGGAAATCCCATACAAATTGCTTTAGAGGCCTGTTACCTTGCTTCATTGTTTTTAAGGTGGTTTCACATTCTGCAATTAGGTCATCATCTTGAAACCAGTTGCGAAGCAGTGCCATAAATCCGTGAACATCGTTTAGTTCTGGTGCACGTTCATTGTGTAGTTGAGCTATCCACTCTGAGGCTAGCCCCACGTTCATACCATCTGAGATGGCGTTGATTAGGCTTCTTTCTGATGAGTATTGATGTCTATATTGTTCAACGTAAGCCTCAATTCTGCTGAGAAAGTAAGCCAGGTGGTGTGGATTCCCATCAAAGATCGTTTTGAAAGGGGGAGGGGCTGGGTGAGGGGGTGCAGGTGGGTTTAGCTGGCCTGCTTGCGGTTGAAGAGGGATTTGTGGGAGGGCCGTTGCTATTGTGGCTGGTTGCTGAGTTGTAAAGGGAGGTGGAATTCCCCCTGGCTGCTGAGAAGGAAGTCCTTGAAATGCTTCAGCTGACGAGGCAAAAATCGGCCTGGGGCCCCCAGGAAAGAAAGGTGCTGAACTGGCTGGTTGCCATTGGTATTGGATCCATCCTTGCCCAGATAAAATGTCCAACCAGGAGGAATAGAAGCAGCAGGAGGCAGCGTAGGCCTCTGTTGGCGGGAAAAGTCAATTGGAGGGGGAAGTTGCGATTCCCCCCAAGTCCCTGGTGCTGCCTGAACTCCCTGCCATCTGAAGGAGGGAAGGGAGGTCCTCCTGCGTTCATCGGAATGGCTTCGAGCTTCAGTAATTTCTCCCTCTCTGGTGGGAGGGAAGGTGAATTTAGGCTGAGCTAAAGGCTCTCGAGGTGGGTGAGCTGAGCTTATTACTTCCAAACGCTCAAAAGTTTCCGGGAGGTCTAATAGGGAATGGGATTTCAGGGGGTTTCTCAGGTCCCAATCCAGTGACTCTCCCGATTCTCTGGGTTTTACTGTCCTCCATCGAGGTTGAGAAGAGGGAGGGGGCTCTCCATTCCACCCCGGGGAAATGTTTTCTTCCGAACGACAGCTTACCCATGAATCGGAGTCTTTTGGCCGTGCACCAAGCTGACAAGCAGGCTCTACCACTTCGGGTTTTTGAGTCATATCTTCCGATGGGAAGTAGGTGATTTCAACTAAGTCCTCAGATTCCAACCTCTGTGCTACTTCCACGCTTTCAGCTTGCTGCCCTTCCATATTCGCTGGGTCTTTGCACCGCTGTGGAGGTTGTGGAGGCTGGGGCCCAGCACCCCCCTAACGGGTCCCCTCCGAGCGGAGGAGAGGGTACCGTTAAGCAAAAGAAAGTTAAGAGTTTTGGAATAATGTCAAGGTTCCAGAAAAACCTCTTCTGCATAAAAAAAACTCAGAAGCCATTGTCTTTCAGAGTTCTTTACTAGCATGAGGAAACTGGCACACGCTGAGTGAAATTCCAAAACTGAACTTCTGGATTCTTTTCCCAGTTATACAAACCCCAAGAGTCCCACCCCCCTAACCCCTTTGCTGGTCACATGGTCCCACGTTCTTCCAGTTCATTCGAATATCTTCTCGCCACTCCTCCTGCAGATGTGAACACCATCCGACCTTGACCGCTTGAAGAATGTTACCATACCCCTCAACCCCCCTTCTTCCCCTCAGGGGAAAAATGTGGCAGCGTCTGGAACCTAAAGTCTAGTATGGTTTCCAGGCCTGACAGATACAGGGTAGGCCTGTTGCAAATTGCATAACTTGCTTCAGTAAAATAACTCCCATCTGAAGTGGGCTTCAATGCCTCAAAACACCTTTACTTTCTTCTCAGTTCCAGGCTAAAGCTAAGAAGCTTTAATTACTAGATTATATTCCACAAAACATTAAGGCTTTATCAAGAATTGTTCTCTACAAGAAGCAACTTCTTCATCTTGCTATCATCTTGTTTTCCACATATTACCACCAGATTCTCGATAAGTACAAATGCTTGGATATTGCCAAGAAAACCATTGCATCATTGACATGCAACGATCAATCTAAAGTTCATTAATAATTTTGTGGAGTTTAATAGGACACATCATATGAAATTAATGTTCCAACTCTGAATTATATCTTTCATAGCAAGGTGATTGCAGCCAACCCTTACTTAACATTCTCTGTGATGCTTCCTATTCATGAAGCAAATTTTATTTTGTCTTAACCATATTTTAAATTCATCTGAGACTAATTTCACATTCTTTAAAGCAAAACTCAACTGATTTATAATGTAACAGAGTGTTCAAGTTAGTTAATTCAAAAGTTATGTAAATAATTAATGTCAATTACTTATGAATTCTTCAGTTTTCTATAAAAAAGGATTACTGATGTAAAAGTATCGCTTGATTCCTCTAAATAACAGAGGCAGAACTTCAGAAATAGCAATGCCATGGGTACTAAAGGGCTAAATGACAAATATGCTTTAGTCAAATAAATTGCAAAGCAACCTTGACATAAATCAACTTCAGGTTTCGATTATACAAAAGTTTTTTTTTTAAATTGTTTCATCATAAATGAGTTGATTCAAAATACTATTAGAAATCATACAATCGGAACATTGGAGGAATGTTAGAGGTTATATTCTCCTAACCTTTGTTCAATCCAGAATCCAGTAGAATATTTCAGAAAGAAAATCCTCTAGTCCCTGTTAAAGACATCCAACAAAGAAGTCACCACTTCATGTGGTGGGCTGTCCATTAACTGGCAGTTCATTAGCTGGTAGATTATCTTTGAAGTCTTTATTATTAAATATATTTTGTATAAATTGCAAAAATTTGCAGAATTTCAAAACAAAAATATTGCATCTGCTTGCTAACTAGCACCTTCACATTTCTTAATCAGGAAAGATCTGTCAGATATCATTTTTGAAGTCCCCATTTTTTTCAGATTTAAAGAAAAATTATTTTTTAGAGCTTTGGGATGCAAAACGAGGAAAGAATCACACACTGGAGTTTCTTAATATTAAACTATTCACTTTCCAGAGTGTTGTTATGTGTTCCTCTTGTTGTAATTGCTGCTGTTCTATCCCAACTTACATATTGTTGAAGCAATAAAGCTGAGCATACTTTTTGTCTGGTTAAAACTTATAGATAGATGTCTGGTGGAAGAAACAAAAGGTGGAACTGAGAAGCTATAAAGTCACCATATGAAGAACTTTATCATTTGAACTGGTTTTATTTATAATTGTGTTCCCTTTCCTTTTAAATGTAGAGACAACATCATAAAAATATTTTTCCAAGATGTGTCCATTTCTTTATGTATTTAATTTAAATTATATGGCTGCCCGTCTCTGCAAATGACTATAGCAAACAAACTTAAAATAAATTAAAAACAAGTTCCCATCAACACAAATGCAAAAATTATGATACCTACCTATGTGTGCTCTTTATTCAAATGGTTTATTCTTTGAAAATATTTAAATGTCCCTAGTTTTTATAGAACACTGAAAAATAAGGGGGGGTACCCCAATACTATTTGTTTTCCTGCCACATGAAATGTACATTAATATTTTTTCTATTTTCCCCCCAAACAGATTGAATTGTTTTCTTTTAAATATTGCAAAAATGTGTCAGCCATTAAGAATATATGAAAATTCAAATGTATTGAATGTAAGAAATACATAGATATTAACACTTCTCCGTATGAAGTACTGAGAGAATGTTCAATAAACTTAAATTTCTCAGACACAAAAACAGATGCACATACCCAAATCCGCCTATTTTTTCCAAGTATCATTTCCCAAAAAACATGTTGGATGAAAATTGGATGGTAAGTGAAGGTAGATGGTAAAAAAAAAAACTATATACAAACAAGCCATTTTATCCTAGCTTGCTGTATAATAGACTTCATTTGTAGAAGTTAATTTGTTCATGTTTTTCTCTTATTTGACTGGTGAAATATGAAATGAAAAATTGTGTTGTTTTCCTAAATACTTTATTCATTGCAGTCTTGTGGTATTCCATACATTTACAAAGACTATATAAAGATTATGAGATTAGAAAAGGCTGGTAAATTCATTGTAATGCTCCATATTCATCAGCATTTCTACTTGAAATAACACCTTTTATGTCTCAATGTCAATATCTGTCACAGGCTCCTAATTTTTGTCTCTCTCAAAGCCTGGTACTAAAAAATTGTGTATTAGGTCTGAGTGAGGAACTGCAACACCATCCAAAACCAAAGATGGGAAGTGTCCAGTTCCAGGATCCAGAGTACCCAAAACCTAAAGCCACTTGATCTTGATCGGCTTGAAACAAACCCCTCTTTTTTTCCTATCCAAGTCCCCAAAGACTTCAAACATTCAGACAGAACCCAAATAGCTTCACTCAGCCAAAGCGGAGATATACAATTACAAAGCAGAAGTGAAGAGAAGGAGGTCACCCAAAAAGCAAGAGTCTAGGGCTGGATTGCTCCCCAGACTGAAACTGGCCCTAGAAAAAGGAGAAGAACCACTATAACAAAGAGGATCCATGTTTGGGTTCACATATGGTGATCAACGTATAGTCAAGGCTATGGTTTTCCCAGTTGTAATGTATGGCTGTGAAAGTTGGACCATAAGAAAGGCTGAACGCCAAAGAATTGAGGCCTTTGAACTCTGGTGCTGGAGAAGACTCCTGTGAGTCCCTTGGACTGCAAGGCGAACAAACAAGTCAGTCCTGGAGGAGATCAACCCTGATTGCTCTTTAGAAGGCCAGATCCTGAAGATGAAACTGAAATACTTTGGCCATCTAATGAGAAGGAAGGACTCACTGGAGAAGAGCCTAATGCTGGGAAAGATTGAGGGCAAAAGAAGAATGGGACGACAGAGAATGAAGGTGGCTGGATGGAGTCACTGAAGCAGTAGGCGTGAACTTAAATGGGCTCTAGAGGATGGTAGAGGATAGGAAGACCTGGAGGAACGTTGTCCATGGGGTCGTGATGGGTCGGACACGATTTCGCAACTAACAACAACAACATGGTGCTCAAAGCAATGAAAGTCAGTATTTCTTTGTTTTTATTACATAAGTCAAATGTGCTGCACTAGTGTTATTTAAGGTTTCTGGTGACTGTAGGATACAAATGCATAGAACGTTCTGCTGGCAGGCTATTGTGACATTTTTGCTAAACATTTTGCTGATGAAACCAATCAAATTTGCTCAGGTCTACTTCAGTAGATTACAATGCAGAGATTGAGGCCAAATTATGCAAGGTTATCTGAGATTTGCTTCAACTTGTGGACACTGAGATACTGTTCTCTGTAATATGAATTCCTTGGCTCACCTGTCTCCTTAATACAGTCAACTGGATGTACATAACTGGATTCAGCAGATACTCAATGGTTCTTTGACAGAGTTTGTACTATTTTGAAAGAGAAAATGATGCATCCCTTCCTAAAGAAGCAATTTTATGACCCAGCCATTATATAATTTTACTGCTCCTACCTTTTCGTTTGTACTTTGTTGTCCTTGAGGGAAATGATAAGGACTACTTTTTCAGAAGAATTAGATCAGTGACCAGTGCTATCTCATCCATGACAAAGATACTAATAGCTGATTTTGATCCCAATTTTAATATATTTTTATTTTGATAATTTTAAGAAATGATTGAATTGGTATCATTGTTTATGTGATTCTTTTATTGTCAAAGCCCACAGGTCATTTAGTAATAGGATGATATAGAAGTAGTATAAATAGTAAATAAAGTATTAATATATTGCTAACGATTCCAGCATGTATCAAGATAATGCACTCGCAGTATTGAGGAAATATGCTGTTTTAAAATGAAATTGATACATTATTTAAAAAAAGAATTGTGAGCTGTATGTGTGTGTCTATATTGTGGTGGTGGGAAGAATGCATTTTCAAATTTAACCAGTTCCCCCAGGCAGGCCCTTGAGCAATTTACAAAGATAAGCTTTGTTTAGTTTCATGAATTCTTAGCTTGCTATACCTTCTTTTGATATGAACTTTCTTGCAACTTCAAAAGAAAACCAAAAAAGTTTTGTAGGCAGCCAGAAAACTATGAAGTTACCATTTAAGGATGTTGTTAAGAAACTCTTTATCTCCATTTCCAAGCCGTTTTTGTTACCTCCTTGAAGTATACTTGTATGAGTAAAGACAAGTTAGTTGTTTTCAGCATAATTCTGAGCATCACCGCATATGAATTTGCCCATATGCTGATATGCTTTGGGATATAAATCAGAAGAAGACAAGCAAGATTTCTGTATTTTAAACACAGACTGGTTTTTATTAATAACAGAAATCCTAGATTGCCAGCATTTAATGTTAAGTGCTGAGACAACTCCCAAAAAGTTGTAAAACCTGTACTGTACAACGTAAAAGCTGTAATCCAGAAAAGCTATTGATTGTTGACATAAAATAATGTACTTTCTGCTACAGTAGCTTGACTAGTTTTAGTTTGATAATATTCTTTTGCTCAAAAAACAATCCAACCTATCAAAAACAGCACTACAAAAAACAGATTAGAAACACAAGTTAAAATAGGGAAGAAAATGGTAAGTGAACACCTGTCTACCCTAGATGAGTTCAAATTACCAGGACTGGATGGATTACACCCCAAGGTTCTGAAGGAACTGGCAGACGTGATTTCAGAACCACTGAACTATATTTTTCAAAGATCCTGGAGCACAGGGGAGCTGCCAGAGGACTGGAAAAGAGCTGATGTAGTTCCCATCTTCAAAAAAGGAAAAAAAACAAATCCAGGAAACTACAGACCTATCAGCCTGACTTCAATACCGGGAAAGATTCTGGAAAAGATAATCAAGCAACGAATCAGTGAACACCTAGAAGCAAACAAAGTAATAACCAAAAGCCAACATGGGTTTGTCAAAAACAGATCATGCCAGACTAATCTTATCACATTCTTTGACAAAATGACAAAATTAGTAGACCAGAGGAATGCTGTCGATATAATTTACTTGGACTTCAGTAAAGCATTTGATAAAGTAGACCATAACCTACTACTAGATAAAGTAGAAAAATGTGGGTAAGACAGCACCACCACCAGATGGATACGTAACTGGCTGACCAACCGCACTCAACGTGTAGTCCTCAACGGAACTACATCCACATGGAGGGAAGTATGCAGTGGAGTACCCCAAGGCTCTGTTTTAGGCCCAGTACTCTTCAACATCTTCATCAATGACTTGAACGAGGGGATAGATGGGGAACTCATCAAATTTGCAGATGACACCAAGCTGGCAGGAATAGCCAACACTCCAGAAGATAGGCTCAAGTTACAGAAAGATCTTGACAGACTTGAACATTGGGCGCTATCTAACAAAATGAAATTCAATAGTGAAAAAAGTAAGGTTTACATTTAGGCAAAAAAAACAAAATGCACCGGTACTGTATATGTGGCACCTTGCTCAATAGTAGTACCTGTGAGAGGGATCTTGGAGTCCTAGTGGATAATCATTTAGATATGAGCCAGCAGTGTGCAGCAGCTGCTAAAAAAGCCAACACAGTTCTGGGCTGCATAAACAGAGGGATAGAATCAAGATCACGTGAAGTGTTAGTGCAACTTTATAATGCCTTGGTAAGGCCACACTTGGAATATTGCATCCAGTTTTGGTCGCCACGATGTAAAAAAGATGTTGAGACTCTAGAAAGAGTGCAGAGAAGAGCAACAAAGATGATTAGGGAACTGGAGGCTAAAACATATGAAGAACGGTTGCAGGAACTGGGTATGTCTAGTTTAATAAAAAGAAGGACTAGGGGAGATGTGATAGCAGTGTTCCAATATCTCAGGGGTTGCCACAAAGAAGAGGGAGTCGGGCTGTTCTCCAAAGCACCTGAGGGTAGAACAAGAAGCAATGGGTGAAAACTGATCAAAGAAAGAAGCAATTTAGAACTAAGGAGAAATTTCCTGACAGTTAGAACAATTAATAAGTGGAACGACTTGCCTGCAGAAGTTGTGAATGCTCCAACACTGGAAATTTTTAAGAAAATGTTGGATAACCATCTGACTGAGATGGTGTAGGGTTTCCTGCCTGGGCAGGGGGTTGGACTGAAAGCCTCCAAGGTCCCTTCCAACTCTGTTGTTATATATATTTATATATATTTATATATATTTTACCAATTGTTCAAAAAAAATGACTAGTTATATAATTATAATTTGATAACTATATAACAAAATACAAAATGGGTTTAGTTAATTACAAATAGCACAAAGATTCTTTTGGTACAATGGTACAATTGTAGCATAGATAAAGTTCCATTGCGTTTCAGCGTATAGCTAAAATGTATCATAAATTGGATGTTTTGCAAACATTATCAGCTGTACTTTTCCACCCCGGACCACCCCAACGAAGCGGTCGAAGTGCTGTTCTGGTGCCTGGAAGCCGTACGGGTCTGGATGGGGAGAAACAGACTCAAGCTCAATCCCTCCAAGACGGAGTGGCTGTGGATGCCGGCACCCTGGTACAGTCAACTGCACCCACAGCTGACTGTTGGGGGCGAGTTAGTGGCCCCAAAGGAGGTGGTTCGCAACTTGGGCGTCCTCCTGGATGGTCGGCTGTCCTTTGATGAACATCTGGCGGCCCTCACCAGGAGGACCTTTTACCAAGTTCGCTTGGTTCGCCAGTTGCGTCCCTTCCTTGACCGGGATGCCTTATGCACGGTCACTCACGCTCTGGTTACGTCTCGGCTGGATTATTGCAATGCTCTCTACATGGGGCTGCCCTTGAGGTGCACCCGGAGGCTGCAGTTAGTCCAGAATGCAGCTGCGCGAGTGGTAATGGGAGCCGCTCGTGGCTCCCACGTAACACCACTGCTCCGTAGTCTGCACTGGCTTCCTGTAGTCCTTCGGGTGCGCTTCAAGATCCTGGTTACCACCTTTAAAGCGCTCCATGGCTTAGGACCCGGGTACTTACAAGACCGCCTGCTGTTACCTTATGCCTCCCATCGACCCGTACGCTCTCACAGAGAGGGCCTTCTCAGGGTGCCGTCCGCCAAACAATGTCGGCTGGCGGCCCCCAGGAGTAGGGCCTTCTCTGTGGGAGCACTGACGCTCTGGAACGAACTCCCCCCTGGCTTACGTCAAGTGCCTGATCTTCGGACCTTTCGTCGTGAGCTAAAAACATATTTATTCATTCAAGTAGGACTGGCATAAATAGTTGATTTTAAATTGGGGTTTTAGTAATATTTTAAATTTTAAATTTTTTAAATTATCGGCCGTTTGGTAATAGTTCATTTTAAATTCTTTTAATTGTATATATTCTGTATTTTATTTTGGCTGTACACTGCCCTGAGTCCTTCGGGAGAAGGGCGGTATAAAAATTTAATAAAATAAATAAATAATAATAATAATTATGCTTTATAGTATAATTTATACTTTATTTTCCTATATGTTAACTAGATCACCTTATGATTTCATTGTATCTCTAATTAAAAGTGAAACTCTTTATCAGATACTACAAAACAATTGATTTTATGGAAAAATATTCATTCTGTAATATATATTTTGGGATTAAGACTTTTACTTTTATTTTTCTTTTGACTATACAGAAACCTGATGTTAAAGAGGCATCACAGGTTTTCCTCAGATCTAATAATGTAAAATGTAACATTTGGAATTTCTTCCTTTCAATTTGTTGACCCCAATAAATTCTTGTTTATTTCTTCATTAGACCTGTATTCCTCCTTGGCTCTAGGCTATGTCCAGCATGATGGACGTAGCACTCTGATTTTCTCTGATTTTCTCTGTGTTCTCTGATTTTCCCCATAGCAAACCTGTGAAATAGGTTGGGTTAAAAGACAGAAATTGGGCCCAAAAGCATCCAAAGAGATTCCATGTTTAAGGGAAGGTAGGAAGTCACCTTGGCTTTCCTAGTCTAACAAAATACCTTAATACCTAATTATGCTGTCTCTCACATCTACTGACATCTTTGTCAGTAGCTGATTCTGTATTCTGATTATTGTTGGAACAGCATTTGTCCAGTTTCAGTGACAACAGTCTTTTATCTTTATGGGACTGCAAAAACAGGATGCAGTTTGTATATATCTGTGTGCTCATATTAGATGTCCTTCAGTGTGGAATATGTTATTTCCCAAGACACATACCAACACTTATTTCGTTTTTGCTCTGTCTCATCGTGGTTTTTATAATGTGATTGCAATTTCGTATTTGTTTATGATTGTATTGCTACAGAGTCAGAGGCAGTTATATATTCTGAGGGATTAGAAGATCACAGTAACTCCATTCTGTTTTGCTTTTTACCAGTAGGAACAGATTACTGTCTTGACTTTTTTAAAAAATTAAAAAATCTGATTGGAAATTCACCAAATCAGACCTAAGAAGAGAATAGAGTTTGGCTTAAAGAATTACATTAGGATCAGGAAAAGACATTTTAAAATCTTAGACTATATATATTTGTCACAGATATTTTTTAAAATATATATTTTTGAATTTTTTCTATCATATGAGTTTCATAAACATACAGGACCAAATATTTATGTATTAAATGTATGTATTAATCCAAAAAGAAAAGGAAAATTACCTTGTACAATTTTTATGATAAAATTTATTTCACTTTCATCATGGATATTTTTGTTGCAGAGGAAGATAGATATTAGCTGGACACATCCATATTTCATTTTAATCCCAGTTTTTATGCATTATTATTTCACATTAAAACTACAATCTAAGAATCCTTGATTTGTGTCCAGATTCCTGCCCTTGGCAGAATATGGGATAGGACCAGTGGTGGGATTCAGCCAGTTCGTGCTACTTTGGGAGAACCGGTTGTTAACTTTCTGAGCAGTTTGGCAAACTGGTTGTTGGAAGAAATTATTAGGGCAGAGAACCGGTTGTTAAATTACTTGAATCCCACCATTGGATAGGACTATTCAGTTATTTGGATACAGTTCAATTATATATTTTATAGCATTTGACAAAGGGATCATCCATTGATAATTAAACAATTGGTTTGTTTTGCTCACTGTTTATTCTGATACCAATGACATTTGCATTGCTAGAGATTTTTTAACTACAGTTAGTCCTTGACTTCTAACCGTCATTGAGACCAACATTTCCACTGTCAAGCAAGGCAGTTGTTAAGTGAGTCGGTTTTATGACCTATTTTTCATGGTTGTCAACGGAATCACCATAGTTCTTAAGTGAATCACATGGTTGTTAAGTGAATTCAGCTTACCTCATCGATTTTGCTTGTCCGGCTCTAGCTGGGAAAGTCACAAATGGTGACCTTCCTAGGACACCTGGAAGACTGCAACCATTTGAAATACACATTAGCTACCAAGTGCCTGAATTTTGATCAGGTGACTATAGGGATATTATGATAGACATAAGTGCAAGAATCAGTCGCAAGTCACTTTTTTCCATGCCATTGTAACTTTGAAGAATAGCTAAACAGATAGTTGTAAGTCAAGAACTACCCATGTATAAAAGTAGTGTGATATTTAGAACTTTCTAAATGCTAGGATAGTTGTGTCTATCAATGAACCACACATACACACCCCTTTCTTCATACATTTTGTAACTATATTTGCTTCAGACAGTTTCAGGAAGAAATTCTAATTCATGAGCAATTTCTGATTCACGAAAATGTCAGAAAGTTGTCAAGGCTTTATGTTATTACTATGATACGGACAGTTCTGGCTTAAAAGTAGCACTTAAAACTTTGCAGTTGTCCAATTTCAAGAATCTTTTCATCTCACACCATTCAGTACTGCAAGAAGAAACTATTTCAAAAGATGCTATAGAGATATTCCTACTATAATATCTCTTGTAATTGTCAAGTAAAAATTAAAGAGAATGAAAGCAGTAAGCTAACCTTTCACATACTTCTATATTATAACTGCATCCCTTAAATGCCACATATTTAGTCCTCAGCAACTCACAAATGATATAGAAATATAAAATTCATGTAGTATTAGCCTAGTTTTCAAAGATATTGAATATTGATTTTTTTTCAGGCAGTGTTATACAGAAAAATAGTAAAAGTCAGAACATTTCATTATATAAATGTTCCATGTTTTCAGCTTTATGAGATACCACTTCAATATAGGATAGGATTATTGTTTTTCTGGGGCTTCCATCTGAGTGGCTTCCCCAACAAAAAAATAACAGAGATGAACATATTCATTAGGTTATCATAACAAAATAAATAGTGTATTTTAAAAGATAACTCTCCATTGAAGCATAAAATATTTGGGCCTTGATTAATTCTATTTAGTACTTTTGTAAGCAATTTATTTACATCCGAAGGTTTGAGCATATGCTATATTTTAAATTACTTTGTCTTAATTTAGCTGGGTTAATTGATTGGGTTGTAGGTTCAAGTTTCATTAAATAACCTGAGAATATTTTATTAAGACCAAGAAATTATTCTTAAATTAAGAAAATGTGGGGGATGGTAATATATTTATGTAAATTGATCCTAATTAAGGATCCATGATACAAAGTCACTCTTACGCAATTTGAGCCATTTCAAAATTCACAATTTAATTTTAAATTGATTTGTGCCTAGGCTGTAATGAGAAATTTCCAAAATTCTTGCAACAACTTCATTTTTTGACAAAAATGAATAGAAATAGCAAAGATTTTGTATCTTTAAGGGGCATAGTATTTTTTAATCCTTGCATGTTTCAGATGGATATCTTCAGATGTTTCACTACCATAAAATTTTAAAAGATTTTCCCTGCATCATTATAAAGATAGAAATAGCGGACTTGAGAAAAGAACAAAACAGAAATAGCAGTCTACAAATATTGTAAAAAAGAGTTGAAGTAATAGAATAGAAAGTGTTCTATTCTGTAATATGATTTGCTGCTTCAGAATCCAGTCTCATTTGGTTCACAAATCTATTTCAGTGAGATAAGTCAACTTCAGCTTTGTTGAATCAAGGCCTCTATATGAAGCTTTACATAATCTTCAAAACATTCTTGGAATCAAGACAGTCCTATCGCCTGTATATTTCTATTCCCATATTAGAAATAAAGCAAATCCTTTGTAAATTTAAGCACTGTCACTTTTAGTAAATTATTTGTGTAAAAAAGCAATTAGGTTGGCTGAATGTATATAAACTGCCCAAAGAGCTGCTGATTCAGTTCTACAGAGGAATTATTGAGTTTGTCATCTGCACCTCCATAACTGTCTGGTTTGCCACTGCAACCAAACAAGACAAACACAGACTTCAACAAATAATTAAACTGCAGAAAAAACAATTGCTACCAACCTACCTTCCATTGAGGATCTGTATACTGCAGAAGTCAAAAAGAGAGCTGTGAAAATATCTATAGACCCCTCATATCCTGGACATAAATTGTTTCAACTTCTACCCTCAAAATGACCTACAGGGCACTGCACATCAGAACAGCTAGATGCAAGGACATTTTTTTTCCCCAAATGCCATTGCTCTGCTTAACAACTAATTCCCACAACACTGTCAAATAATTTACTAAGACTGTATTACTATTATTATTCTCGTCCTTACTAGTATCTATCTCTTCCCACTTATTACTATAAACATGTTGCTTGTATCTTTCAATTTATATTGTTTTTTATTTGTTTCCTACTACAATTTGATAGCTTATTAGAAACCTTGACTATCACTGTTGAATTTTTTTATTCTCAATGAATTATTTATTCTCCTTATGTACACTGAGAGCATATACACCAAAGACAAATTCCTTGTGTGTCCAATCACACTTGGCCAATAAAGAATTCTATTCCATTCTATATAAGAAAGTTCAAAGTGTCTTTCTTATAGGTTAAACATAAAACTTTGTGCATCACTGTAGAATTGCCACATATTAACTGTTTTGCCTGGAAATAATTTATTTTATCAATGATGAACCTTGAAAGTGCTGTTTTACATATACATTTAATAAGCTATGAAACTGACTACTAAGATTTGTATCTCTAAGGAATTACATGGAAGCAGTGATGGGAATCTTACCAAGCTTTCCATTCTTCGAAACCATACATAAGCCTCATCCTTAAAGCAATAGACCTATGTCATTTTAGCACAACTATAGTCTCCCAATCAATATAATTTCTATGAAAAAAGTTTACATTAATTTATATGCAGCACATCTAGGGAATGGAACAGAACAGAACATTTAGCCAAGTGTGATACGATGCCTGAAAAATTTGTCCCTGGTCCATAAGCTCGCACTGTACCTGCAAAACAATAGAATAATCATAATCATAATAATGATACCAATAAGCAAAGGTAGTAGAAAACATGAGAATAATAATAATTCAGCTATACTATATTGGTTAATATAATTAGACAATAGATAGTACTGTGGGAATTAAGAGCGATAGCACGAGGGAAAACTGCACATTTAGAGGAATTTATCATTGGGGTAAAAATCAGTGATAGGAATATCAACAACCTCCAATATGCAGATAATAAAACATTGCTCGCAGAAAGCAAAGAGGATCTGGAATGTCTAATTCTGAGAGTCAAAAATGAAAGTGAAAAATCTGGACTGTACATTAACATCAAGACCACAAATCGGGGGTTGCTACCGGAAATGCTACCGGATCGGACCGAATAGCACGATCCGGTAGCAATCACGGCCAGTAGTTCAGTGATCCAGTAGCGATGGTGGAGCGAAGCTCCGCCTACCTGCCTGGGTGTCATTACTTCCTTGTTTTAAACAGGAAGTAATGTGTTTTTTACCTTCTGTGCATGCGCAGAAAGTTTTGCGCATCTGCAGACTGCACGTGTGGCATGTGCACTTCTGAGCTGGTAAGGAAGGTAAGTAGATTTCACCCCTGCTACAAATATAATTGCAGAGAATACATAGGTCAGAGTGCAGATCAACAATGAGACCTTCAAAACAGTAAAGGAATTCATCTTCCTGGACTCTAAAATCAACCAAAGTGGTAACTGCAGCCTTGAGATTAGAAGGAAGACTTGGAAAAACTGCAATGTCTAGCATGAATAACCCATGGAAAAATAAAGACATCAGCCTCACATCCAAATGCAGATTAGTTAATGCAATAATTGTTCCAATTGCTACCCATGGCTATGAAACTTGGACTCTGAAAAAAGCAGATAGGTGAAGGATGGATGGCTTTCTTTTGGATTTGGCCAAGAACTGTATGATTTGTTCCTCAGCTGGAAGAATGTCACCTACCTTGTGTTGGACTGGAGTGTTTATATCCAATTATAGTATTTTATTAGAAAAAAAAAAGCAGGATTCAATTCTTCTATTATGTAGAAGAATATGGAAGAAACATAATCAACTTAAGGTGGCTATATATTTATGTTTATTAATCAGGACAAGCTGAAATTTCTAAGTAGGTAATTATCATAAGGAATGAAAAACTGCAATTCATAATAATCAGATAAAGTATTTGTAAGATACTGTCTTTAAAATGTGGATGATTAAGGTCCCAAAATTCTTCTGCTTTTATAAAGCAAAATGGGATGAAAGGTATAAGGAAACCAAATCGTTATAAGTTTATGAAGTGTGCCAAATTTCATAAGAATAAATGCTGTGGCTTTCAAGTAATATTTTTCGGAGAATGTAGCAACTATTTTTTCAGACAATTTCTACAGTTGACCTATCAATAATCTTTTGCACGTACAATTCCTCCCTCGATCTCTACAGTGATTCTTCATAACATTCTTAAGATATATATAATATTTCTCTGTAGAGACAAAATGTAATGGAAAGAGAATACAGATTACGAGAACAAAAGACAGACGAGTTATCTATTATTTACAGTGATATATTATTTACAATTATTTACAGTTAAAATAAATAGAAGCTCCTGATATATAATAAATGCTTTGCAAGAGTGATAAATAAATGAGAGATGAGGTTTAAGTAAAAAAAATTAGAACAACTAAAAAATTATGGCCTTTAAACAATTGCAAGATTGAAATATATTGTAAAAAAAAAGGAATGGTTGAGATGGAAAAGGAGATGATTGTTATAGTAAATTAATTATAGTAAAAATCTAGTGAAAATAATCATCTAATCATATAATGACACAAATGTAAAATATGTTCTATCCTTTTTCATTTCAAAAGGAATCATTTAACTCAAGGGTGTCAAACTCGATCGTGTCACCTGACGTATCATAACATATCGTGATGTTTTTTGCCTTTGCAGAGCTGGAAGGTGTGGCCTGTGCATGACGCATCTGGACCACAGGCTGCCAGTTTGACATCTCTGATTAACTGATAGCAATTATATTTCAATCTCTTCACTTCCATGATTTCACCAACCCAGGAAGACCATAATTTGGGTGGTTTACTATAAGTGTCATTCTGGTTTGGGAATGGATCTGTCGATCTCTGAATGCCAAGACACCCTGCCTTGTGCTCAATGGTATATGTTGATATTGACAAGCAAACAGAACTGTTTGCATGTCACAATTTCTCAGAGAAGTTTCACAGCTGAGAAAGATAACCAATGACAGTGGATTTTGAAAACAGTTTTCAGTCTTGCAGTCCAGCTGTTTTGCTATGAGATATCAGAACACATATTATTATAACATTAATTTTAATTTTTTCCTTTCTAATGATATTCTCTAAGTCTTTGCACACTGTTACTTTTGCTATTCAATTATATAGTTCTTGGGCACCATTGTGTACTGACATTGGAGGTCTTTAAATGTATGGAAAACACATAGTACAATATGAACAAGATAGGCATATGGATTTTATTTGTTGAACTGACATCCTGATAAGACATAGATATTTGGAAGGTATTTTTTAAAAAATCTAATGCCAGTTACATATTGATAGTGTATGTGCCATTTTGAATTAAATTTACATGGTAAAATAAACTACAAAATATAATAAATGGAAAAGGAAAATAATTGGATGGTTTTAGTCCTATTCCTGAGACTTTGGTTCATTCTTCTTTAATCTCACTTAAGCTTCAAAAAAGTTATCATTGAAACCAAATCAATAGTTTGTGGCGAATGTCTTAATAGAAGGCTATTTAAACAAAATTAATACTATCTAATGATAGTATCTGATGATAGTATCTGCAGATGTATACACACATATCCACTTTTTCTTTCCAAAGAAGAAGAACTGTCATAATAGCAAGAAGCCAAAACTTAATTGCTGTATGCATGAAGCCAGCAAGCTTCCTAAAAAGAATGCAAGCTATTACAGAAAACAAACAACCCCTGTTTCAAGGCTATAATTGAGAAAATCAATGTAGGAAAAACAAGCTAATAACATCTGCAGTTTTGCGATGGATGCCAGGTTGGTAAAAAATAAACTGATTTATACAAAAGCAGAAAATAAAGTAGAGAATTCTAAGTAGAATAAGAATATACAATAGGCCATGTTATATAGGCCTTGATTAAGAAATGCTGTTGAAAATCTTAGCCAGTTCTAAAGTATTGTAATAAGAGACAGCTTTAGAATAGTCGGTGCATAATGCTGTCTATTCATTCAAATAAAATTATAAAGAAATGCCAATTATACAAATTTGGATAGTTTTAAAGTGAACCTTCATTATTTTTACCTTCCATATATGTCCCAAAGCTAACATTCTTGTCAGTAATCTCAATCTGTTTTTTAAAATAAATTGAGATCGGATATATTTGAGGAAAATTAAATTTGTAACTCTAATTATAGAAACCCTTGAATGTTTTGGAGGCTCAGCGTGCAGTTATTTATCCTGATTGAAATGCCTTTGAATATTTAGTAGCTCAGGTTTAGTAGTTACGTTGTTGGTTTGAGCTTTGACCTTGGCCATTTGGTTGCAAACGTTTCGTCCCCATTTGAGGAGACATCTTCAGTGTAGGACTATGACTCAGCAACTACAGCCAATCAATCACACAACCCCAAATCACCAGGACTCAGAAAGGTATTTAAAAGCCAGTGCTCCCCCAGACAAGCACAATCCAAAGTCCACTGAAGATGTCTCCTCGAATGGGAACGAAAGGTTTGCAACCAAATCGCCAAGCTCAAACCAACAACAGTTATTCATTCTAGACAAATCCTCTCTCGTTGAAGTAAACAAGTCTTGAGTGACCACATCCGTTTTAAAACAGAAGTCTGAAACTGCTATTTTATGGATGCCGAACAGTGGTGGTTTTCAATTTTTTTTACTACTGGTTCTGTGGGTGTGGCTTGGTGACCGTGGCTTGGTGGGTGTGGCATAGGAAGGATACTGTAAAATCTCCATTCCCACCCCAGTCCAGGGGAAGGATACCGCAAAATCCCCATTTCCACCCCATTCCAGGGGAAGGATACTGCAAAATCTCCATTCCCACCCCACTCGAGAGGAAGGATACTGCAAAATCCCCATTTCCTCCCAATCTGCTGGGACTTGGGAGGCAGCGAATAGATGGGGGTGGCCAATCAGAATTTTTACTACCGGTTCTCCGAACTACTCAAAATTTCCACTACCGGTTCTCCAGAACTGGTCAGAACCTGCTGAAACCCACCTCTGATGCCGAATATCTTACTCTCTCAAGTCCTGCAATGCTATCTCACCAAGCTGGTGGTAGGATATTTCTGGGAGGGATGAATGAAGAATGCCAGGTGGTATGCCAAGAGTATGTAATCTCTGCAGAATCACTGAAGCATGGGGGGTCGTCCCAGCTGTCCACCAAAAGCAAGCAGGCACTTATATTGGGAAATACCAATACAGGAGGTAGATAATACATTTTGTGACAGTGGCACAAGTATTATTTCCTATTGTATGGGAGAAGGTAGCAGTAAATTATTTCTGTATTTTACCAAGAAAATCTTATGGACAGTATAATTGCAATAATACAAGAGCAACTATTAAATACAAGAGCAACTATTAAATACAACTATTTAATACAATACAAATACAAGAGCAACTATTAAATACAAGAGCAACTATTGCAATTAAAGACCGCTTTAATTGCAATAATACAAGAGCAACTAATAGATTTAAACTTATTGTTAACCGCTTTAATCTAGATTGCAGAAAATACGACTTCTGTAACAGAATCATCAGTGCTTGGAATACTTTACCTGACTCTATGGTCTCTTCCCATAATCCCAAAAGCTTTAACCAAAAACTTTCTAATATTGACCTCACCCCATTCCTAAGAGGACCATAAGGGGCGAGCATAAGAGCACAAACGTGCCTACCGTTCCTGTCCTATTGTTTTTCTTTTTCTCCTCCTTATATATATATATATATATATATATATATATATATATATATATATATATATATATATATATATATATGCTTATTCCTCCTAATATTTACTCTTATATATGTTTATACACTATATAATCTTTTCTGTATGATACTTATATATATTGTTGTGACTAAATAAATAAATAAATAAATAAATAAATAAATAAATAAATAAATAAACTTATTGATAATATAGCATTGGATAGGCCTCTCAGGCTGTATGATACTGAAGAAAACCTGAGCACATTTCATAGTACTAATAGAGTTTATGACATGACCAAATTAAAGCCCTTGGTATGTCAAGTTGCCGTTGTTATCATGAGGAAGAGAAAAATCAAAACGGTGTTATCAACTTGATTTATATCTGATAGAAATGATTCCCATACTTATTTATGTCTTGTGTAAAGAAGTACTTCCCTTAATCATGCTGGAATTAGCTTCAGTGACTATCCACAAAATCCACAACTATAAGAGAGGTAAATACTTCCCTCTGTCTACATAGTCCATACCACACAATGTTTTATACATCTTTATCATATTTCCTCTTACCTTCTTTCATTCAAGGTAAAATTCTCAATAATTTTGGTTACTTATTTGTCATATTTTCAATGTCACTTTTCCTCCCCAAGTTCTTCTAATTACAATTGACTTTTTTTTTCAAATAAACTCATAAGTATATTAATCCATAAGAGAAGAATCTCAAATTCTGTCTATATATGGACAGGGAACAAACATTAAGATTGCAGGTAGTTTTTCAGCAGGCAGAGTTCCTAAGAAATAAACTAGGACAGAGGTGATTGAAATTGGGTCACGGAAACCCAACTTTTATACTGCAGACATTTAATTTTAAGAGTTTTGTTTTTTTGTGTTGGGCAATTAAAATAAACATGGGAAGATCCTGCTTTTGATTGATCCAGGCATACACAAAGATCACCATGGACAAACATTAACATTTTGGAATGTTTAATGAACAGTTAAGACCTGATTGACTCTATGAGCAAAGGCAAAGTTATGCCAACTGCAAATAGAATTTTACATCCTTCAGAATTCTTCCTTTAACTCCCAGCATGTTTTTGAGTTCACAGTTAATGTAATGCAGTAACCTAATTTTGCATGTATGATTAGGTAATCAGTGAAATGCATCCTAGATGCAAGTTGCTGAGTGCTAATTAACTGAACAGCTAACGTTAAGGGTCAGAGTCTTATATTCCCTAAAATGAAAAATAAAAGGTTAAGAAAAAATTTGGGGATGATGGAATAAGGATTAATCTAAAAACTCTAGATTAGCTGGAAATAAATATAGCAAAGAACATCTTTTAGAAAACATTAAATAACATATTACATTCATCCCTAAGAGCCAGAAAAGCAAAGTTTTTTTGGTAAATCATCCATCCTGCATACAGTAAATAGACTTTCCATGCAACTTGTCTTCCTCTTTGTTTGTTTGTTGAATGTACATACCATCCATTTCACTCACAGAGTGACTCTTTCCCCACATATTTAGAAAAATGAAAAAAAGTATTGGCCTTTTTCTTCTTCTTTTGCAGTCTGCTGAAAACTCTGAAGTACAAAATTTACTCACAAAAAATTGAAATGATTTAGATGCGTTTTCCCATTTTGGAGACCTGCAGAATCTCTTCAAAATAATTGCTTGTCTAACGAAAAGTAATTAAGAGGGAAATGCTGGGCAGCCACCTAGAAGGATTTGTAGCTACATTAATCTTCATCCAATGAGATTTTCTAATGGGAAGCACACATGGCAGTAGCTACTTTTCTTTTTCTCCCACATTTGACAGGCATTCAGGATAATTTGGATTCATTCCTTTCCTTCATTATTCTTATAAAGAAAGGCACTCAGACATCAAATTCTTTGTTCTCATTCTGGCAACTTCTGACCTCATTGACAGAGCCTTTGACCTTCTCTTGTCCTGTCAAAGAAGCAGCTGGGTTGGGAGAAAAAAAGTCAAAGCAAGACAATTGTATAGGGGGTAGCAAGCAGTGACTGAATTTTATAAAGAACCCTTTTGTGTTCTTATATATTTTGTGTAACTTTAATAATTTCATTTAAACTTAGTGCATTTCATTTGCATATTTGTGAAATGGAAATGAAAACACTCATACTATATGAGAATACCAGTGAATCCTTTGTAATTTAAGAAATATTATAAATGTGAAGATAGGTAATTTGGTCTTGTGAAGGGTGTGGCCCGCAAGCCAGATGTGTCACACACAGGTCACGGCTACTCCAGCTCTGCAAAGGGGAAAAAAAACTCATGAAACATCACATGATGGGTATATGAGTTATTTATGAGTTATTTATAACAATAATAAAGGTGGGATATAAATAAATAAATAATACTCACAGGTTTAGTTGCTTATTAAATTTCTTGACGTCTTTGACCAGTTTTGTTTGCATATACACATATAGAATATACATACAGTTCAATGTATATTATAACAAATAACAATGAAAAGAAGTTAAACAGTTTTTTTTAAAAAAAAGGGCGGAAGAAGGGGAAGAGGATAAAATTTTGAAGTTATTAAAGAAATGTAGTTTTTTTCACCAACATCTGTTGCCTACTTCTCAGCAAAATTTGGCTACATTATGGATAATAATAATAATAATAATAATTATTATTTATTATATTTGTATACCGCCCATCTCCCGAAGGACTCAGGGCGGTTCACAAAAAAGAAAAAAAAACATATAATACATAAAAAACAGCTAAAAGAATAGATAGTTAAATTCAATTGATGCTCTAACTTTTAAATACAAATTTAAAACCTCATTTAAACCCCTTTTTTAAAAATCCCAATTTAAAACTACATTCAAGCTAGTCCTGCTCTTCGAAACAGCAACGTCTTCAGCTCGCGGCGGAAGGACTTGAGATCGGGGAGTTGACGAAGCCCCAGAGGGAGCTCGTTCCAGAGGGTAGGGGCCCCCACAGAGAAGGCCCTCCCCCTAGAGGTCGCCAGCCGACATTGTTTAGCTGACGGTATCCGGAGGAGGCCCTCTCTGTGAGAGCGCACTGGTCGGTGAGAGGCTAATGGTGGCAGTAGGCGGTCCCGTAAATATCCCGGCCCTAGGCCATGGAGCGTTTTAAAGGTGATGACAAGTACCTTGAAGTAAACCCGGAAGACCACTGGGAGCCAGTGCAGATTACACAGGAAGGGTGTTATATGGGAGCCAAAAGGTGCTCCCTCTATCACCCGCGCAGCCGCATTCTGGACCAGTTGGAGTCTCCAGGTACACTTCAAGGGGAGCCCCATGTAGAGAGCATTACAGTAGTCCAGGCGGGATGTAACAAGGGCATGAGCGACCATGCATAAGGAAGCCCGATCCAGAAAGGGGTGTAACTGGCATATCAGGTGAACCTGATGAAAGGCTCCCCTGGTGACGGCCATCATATGATCTTCTAAAGATAGCCGTGCATCCAGGAGGACGCCCAGATTATGAGCCCTTTCCGTGGGGGCCAATAGTTCGCCCCCAATGGTCAGTGATGGAATTAGCTGACTGTACCGGGCCGCCGGCATCCATAGCCACTCGGTCTTGGTGGGATTGAGTCTGAGTCTATTCCTCCCCATCCAGACCCGTACGGCCCCCAGGCACTGGGACATCACTTCAACAGCCTCGTTGGGGTGGTTAGGGGTGGAAATATAGAGCTGAGTATCATCAGCGTATAGATGACAACTCAACCCAAGACCACGGATGATCTCACCCAGCGGCTTCATATAAATGTTGAACAGAAGAGGCGAAAGAACCGACCCTTGCGGCACCCCACATAAGAGGCACCTTGGGGTCAATTTCTGTCCCCCCGTCAACACCGTCTGCGACCGGTCGGAGAGGTAGGAGGAGAACCACCGATGAACAGTGCCCTTCACTCCAAGTCCCTCGAGTTGGCGAAGCAGGATACCATGATCGATGGTATCAAAAGCCGCTGAGAGATCTAATAGGACCAAAACAGAGGAACAACCTCTGTCCCGAGCCCTCAAGAGATCATCAACCAGCGCGACCAAGGCTGTTTCCGTGCTGTGACCAGGCCGGAAACCGGACTGGAATGGATCAAGATAGACAGTTTCATCCAGGTACTGGGGCAACTGACGTGCAACCACACTCTTGACAACCTTTGCCAAAAAGCGAAGGTTGGAGACCGGACGATAATTTGCTAAACTATCTGGATCAAGGGAAGGCTTCTTGAGGAGGGGCCTCACCACCACCTCTTTCAAGGCGGCAGGGAAAACACCCTCCATCAAAGAAGCGTTCACGATTTTCTGGAGCCAGCCTCGTGTCACCTCCCGGGTGGCCAATACCAACCAGCAGGGACATGGGTCCAATAAACATGTGGTCGCATTCAATCTCCCCATTTACCTGTCCATGTCCTCAGGGACCACAGGATCAAACTCATCCCAGATAATAACATCAAGACCTGCCTCCTCCACCCCGTCCGGATCCACCCAGTCTGTGTCCAACCCTTCCCGAATCTGAGCGATTTTATCAAACAGATATTGTCCAAATTCCTCAGCTCGACCCTTTAAGGGATCCTCTACTGCTCCCTGATGGAGGAGCGAGTGGGTCACCCTAAACAGGGCGGCTGGGCGGTTATCTGCTGATGCAATGAGGCTGGAAAAATACTCCTGTTTTTGCCAGCCTCATCGCCACTAGATAGGTCTGAATTTGAGACCTAACTAGTGTCCGGTCAGATTCGGAGCGGCTGGCCCTCCAGATACTCTCTAGGCGTCTTTTCTGGCGCTTCATTTCCCTCAGCCCCTCGGAATACCAAGGGGCTAAACGAGATCGGCACCGGGTCAGAGGCCGCAAAGGCACGACTCGATCTAGAACGCCAGCCGCCGCCCGATCCCAGGCGGCGACCAGAGCTCCAGCCGAGTCGTGGGCTAAATCCTCAGGGAATAGCCCAAGCTCCGTCTGGAACCTTTCAGGGTCCATCAGGCACCTGGGACGAAACCAGCGAGTCGGTTCCGTCTCCCTGCGGCGGGGATCAGCGGTTCGAAAGTCTAGCTGAAGGAGCGAATGATCTGACCATGACAAGGGTCTGATAACTAACTCCCCTAATTCCAGATCATTCAACCACTGTCCAGAGACAAAAATCAAATCCAGAGTGTTTCCCCCGATGTGAGTGGGGTCGTTCACTAATTGGGTCAGGTTCAAGGCCATCATGGAAGCCATGAACTCCCGAGCTGATGTGGATGCTATCCCCACCGACGACAAATTGTAATCCCCCATGACCATAAGCCTGGGGATCTCCATTGCCGTCCCAGCGACCACATCCAGCAGTTCAGGCAGGGATTCTGTCACATAGCAAGGAGCTAGGTACGTGATCAGTAACACCTGCACCCCTGCACCCCACGGCCCCACTTAACAAGGAGGGACTCACATCCGGTTATCTGTGGTACAATGATCTCCCTCGGCTCAAGACTCCCGTTGATAATAACCGCCACTCCCCCACCCCTACCCTGGGCCCTGGCCTGATGGAACGCACGGAAATCCGGTGGGCACATCTCTATCAGGGGAACCCCCCTTCCGTGCCCAACCAGGTCTCCGAAATGCCAATCAGGTCCGCACCCCCCTCCTGTATAAGATCGGAGATGAGGGGGGCTTTATTTATAACGCACCTGGCATTGCATAACATCAGGCGAAGGTCCAGCTTCTGAGGATTTAAGCCACTCGGGGAACGGGAAACTATCGGGGGACCGGAGTGCGCGATCGCTCGTAAATAGCGAGGGCGCACTCCCCGAACCCGATATGGGCCCCCGCGTCCGCCATACCTGCCCCTCCCACCTACCGTGCAGATAGAGTTATCCCCAAGACCATGAGCTCTACCCTCCTCTTCCACCTCAGAATCGATGATATTTGTGTCGCGAGCCGGCACAGGATCTAGCAAAGGCTCAGATAGATATCCCCCTGAACCTAACCTAATAGTTTTATGATATGCTAGAAGATAGGAAACATACCAATAGTCATCTCTCCTGAGAGCTCCTTTATGGGAGGCTGAATTATAGCAGGATAGTCAGGGAAATTTGTTTGTAGAAGCGATTTTTTAATATATTTACCATTAATGAATGCTCAAGGGAATCCCTTGAATCTAGCTGGAACAAATGCTCTGTGATGACTATTGTTTATTAAGGATTAGCAATAATCAGTTGGTTGATGGTAAAAGACAGTCTCCAAGACTTACACTGCCTTGGTGCTAAATAGATATCTTGGGCCATCCTGTATCAAGGTGTCTTCCTTCAGTGAAATTCTTGTTTGGTTGTATCCCAATATCAATAAATCAAAGTTCTATCACAGAATAAAGTTCTTCATTCTCTGATTAGTTCCTGTAAAAAGAGACATACCCATTATCCCTTCCCATTAAATATCCCCATCAAATTAGATGCTAATGAGAAAAAGATTACCGAAGCATGATTCGTACCTTGTATAGAGGACTAGGAGCTTGGCGGAGGCAATACATTTTTGTTCTATTTGTAAAAATTCACATATGTTATTAAGCATGCACTCACATAAATAGAGTCGTATGATTGCTGTTATTGAGTGCCCTGAGAATGATTGCCAACATTCACATGTTGCTGACATACAGAGATGCAAATGCATGGATATCAGGGGTGAAATCTAAAAATTTTCCCTACCGGTTCTGTGGGCGTGGCCTAATTGGTGGGCATGGCTTGGTGGTCAGATGGCTTGGTGGGCGTGGCCAATAACAATAAATAATAAAAATAATAAACAAAGTATAAAAAACAATAAGAGGTACCAAAAACCAACCTTCACACTTTACACACACACAACACAACTGACTCACACACAATGTAAAAGCAGCTGCACTTCACACTTCACATAGCCACAAAAAGCTCAAAAACCAACTTTCACACTTTACACACACAGAACTAACACACACACACACACAATATGCCACATACAGCTTTCTGAGATTTTGTGTGTTTGTGTAGTTAGAGTGAAACACTACAGAAACACACCAAATCTAAGAAAGCTGCACAAATATTTTATTTTATTTTATTTTATTGTGGACTTCAAATCCCAGAGTTCCTCAGCAAAGGCAGCCAGTTGATCACCGAGGAAATAGATTAGCAGAATAGATTGATTCTGTCTGGGCTGAAACTGAAACTAGAGCTTTCGGGCTGGAAAGAGAACCATGCGTTCTTCAGTAATCAGGTAAGTGCCTTAAAATCTCTACTTTTACTTGTAGAAAACATGTTTTCTACAAGTAAGAGTACAAGTAAGGTTCTGCTGTTTTTTACTTTTAAAGGCCTGTTTCTGCTGAAGCAAAACCGGCTTTTAAAAGTAAAAAAAAAAAACCTCTGCAGATGGTGCGGCTCAGCAGAGGCGGGGGGGCAGGGCAAGGGATTTTTGCTACTGGTCCTCCGAACCAGCCGCCGCCATCGCTACCGGATCGCGCAATCCCCTCCGATCCGGTAGCATTTCACCCCTGATGGATATCAACATACACATGCATGTCGTTACTTAGTTATACAGATGCATGAATTAACCCACTGTAACTGGTGGTTTTGGAGCAGCTATATCAAGAGGAGCAACATCTCAAAAAAGATACTGTACATTTCAGCAAAATGCAGGAAAATGACCCAAAATGATTAACATGCTTGATGCTTTTCAACATAGGAAAAATATTTGCTGGCTAGGAAGCATAACTAAGATCTCGCTTTCTCAGAAGACCTAGAGATGCTGTGTAAAACTGATGGCAAAATATATGGCATAAAAATTACTTTGGCATGTTATGCATTATTACATATTAATATGGAGTGAACCATCAATTTATATGTAAAAGTCTGCTTGTGATCACTAAATGGGACCTTCATAAGCACTGGCTATACTGTATACTTGTGGCCCCCAACCTTTTGGGCACCAAGGACCGGTTCCATGGGGAGGGTTTTTTCCCGCTGACCAGAAGGGGTGTGGTTTCATGTACTGCCTGCCTCCCACAGATGGGGCTTCACTTCTTCGTGCAGCCCGGTTTCTGGCATGCCGCTGCCCGATGTCAGTTCATGGACCAGGGGTTGGTTACCCCTGCTGTATACCCCTTAACAATAGTAACTCATAGTAAATCTGGAGAATAATATAAGAGACAATTTTTCTATTTAAAAAAAATGTACAAGAAGGGATCTTTCTTTTGTCCTGCTAAGCTTCTTATCTATTTATTTGTTTAACTTGATTTTTTTATCTTGCCTTTATTTTTTTTATAAATGAGGCAGCAAACATATCTAGTATTCCTTCTTGCTCCTATTTTCAACAACAACTCTGTGAGTAGGACTGAGAGAGTCACTGTTGCCCAGCTGTCTTTCATGCCTAAGGCAGTACTAGAACTCATAATCTTCTGGTTTCTAGCCTGGTGCCTTACTCATTAGACAAAACAAAGTTCAGCACAAAGAAATAAAGGATAATCAGACACAATGAGAGAGAAAAATAAAATAGAAGAAAAAGACCCATCTCAGAACACAGCACAAACATATAAATAATAAAAAATAAAACTTTATAGCTTTCAAAATTCAATCATATCATGTATACAATAAGCAACAAAATGGTGCACAATTTATCTTCAATATTACAAGAGACATCCTGTAGGAATATAGCCAATTTTATAAATAAATTCAGATTTTACATAACCTTGCTGAATTTTCATTTGGGTTTTTTCTTCTTCTTTACTTTTGGTATTACAACAAAAAAGAAAGTATGGAATGAAATTAAAATATTCTCCCATTGGGTTTGTCCTTCCTATTCGCAATATCTATTTTTTAATCCATTTGTTTTCTTACAACATTCTCTTTGCAAAGATTTAAGAGGCTTTCCGTTCCACTGTACAGTGTTTAGCCTTACAACAATATTCTCTGTGAACAGAATATTCGTAGCTTCCAAATCAAAGAGCTGAATTAACTTTATCAGATTCTGTGAACATTCTTTAAAACCAGATCATTTATATATGTACATCATGGGTGTCAAACTCAATTGTGTCATGTGAAATATTGTGATGTATCATGACATTTTTTGCCTTTGTGGAGCCGGAGAGGGCATGGCCTATGTGTGATGCATCTGGCCCACAGGCATCTGGCCCACACCCTGATGTATATGTATTCCAGTTAGACTTCCCCCAGTAGGCAGAAATTAAGAAAGCTTCATGCAGATGTAGGCAATTCACATTTCAAATGGCAATGATGGTGACTGTTATTATTATTATTATTTAGTTTGTCAAACATGTATGAGATAACAGGAATAAGTATAAACATGGATATGAATACAGGAAATGGGTACAAATAAATGGGGACAGTAGGACAGGGACAGTAGGCACACTGGAGCTTATGCATGCCTGTTACAGACCTCTTAGGAATGGGGTGAGGTCAACAGTAGACAGTTTAAGGTTAAAGTTATGGGGGTTTGAGAATGAAACAACAGAGTCAGGTAGTGCATTCCAGGCATTGACCACTCTGTTGCTGAAGTTGTATTTTCTTCAGTCAAGTTTGGAGCAGTTTACATTTAGTTTGTATCTATTGTGTGCTTGTGTATTATTGCAGTTGAAGCTGAAGTAGTCATTGACAGATAGTATGTTGTAGCGGATAATTTTGTGTACTACGCTTAAGTCAGACCGTAGATGGCATAGTTCTAGGTTGTCCAAGCCCAAAATTTCAAGCCTGGTGGCATAAGGTATTCTGTTATGAGCAAAGGAGTGGAATACTTCTGTGCTCACTCAATTGTGTTAATGTCCGATATACAATGCGTGAGTTGTATTCAAGAATTGGTCTAGCAAAGGTTTTGTATGCCCTAGTTTGCAGTTCAATGTTACCGGAGAAAAAGCTTTGCAAGATTAGGTTTACAACTCTTAATGCCTTTTTAGCAATGCTGTTACAGTGAGCTCTGGTGCTTAGATTGTTTGCAATGAGTACTCCAAGGTCCTTGACAGAGTCATCTATGAGGTCATATCCAGCCAGCTTGTATTTGGTGTTTTGATTTTTTTAGCCAGTGTGTAAGACGGAGAATTGGTTGGTTGAGCAACTTCAGCTATATAATTTTCACAGCATTCTAGGCCTTGCTTTTCTGAATCAGCCTATATTCTGTATGTAATGTAGTGTCTGGGGTAAACTTTGTGTGATAGTAATGGATAATAGAGGTAGTCCTCATTAAGTGGCCATTCACTGATACAAAGCTGGTGAAAAAGTAACAATGAAACCAATCTGCATTTGTAGCTTTCATATGCCTGTAAAGCAAAAGGAAGCTGAAATATGAACATAAGCACTGTTTTGGTTTCTTTTAGCGTTTGTCTTGTTTAACAACTGAATTACTATTTTCCAATTGAGGTCACTAAACAAGGACTGCCTATATATTTCCAGGTATTGTGTGAAACCACTTTGAGTTGAGTGAGAAGTTTGAGTTTTCCCATTTTGGACCCGAGTTTTACAAGTAAGACAGAAAACTATATCCGGCTCTCAAGAAGAGTAAATCATGAAGTATATTTTCAAACTTGTTGACTTTAAAAAGCGAAGCATAACTTGGGAAGTTGATGAAACTACCATAGCTCTTTTTTCAGCTTTGCTATCACTTGCAGTTATGGCAGATGTCTCTGTCCTTGGGCGAAGCTCTACATCATGAAATAACAGCAACATCGTTTTCTGTCATCTCAAAAGTAGGAAAGCAATATCTTATCAGCACAAAGATGCTACCCATAGAAAAAACTCTGTGAGAGAATTATAAACAATACAATTTATTTGAATTGCCAGGCATTCATTCATCCATCCATCTATCTGTCTGTCTGTCTGTCTGTCTGTCTGTCTGTCTGTCTGTCTATCTATCTATCTATCTATCCATCTATCTATCTTTATTTCACCCACTTTATACCATTGATAGGTGGTTTACATCATATAAAAACTAAGAATAAGATTTTTAAAAGAATAAAACCCCAATCCTTTAAAATACTAAGATAAGTTTAAAAAGCAAACTAAAAAAAATGGCCTCTCCCACCTCTACTTCCCAATAGTTCCATTTTTTATTGAGGTTCCAAAAGCTTGTTGAAACAGTCTGGTTTTTATGGGTCCTAAAGATTTGAAAAGTAGACAATTTTGTATCTTCAATGGCAACGTACAGTATTCCTTGTGAAGAAGATTGCTGTGCTCCTGTCTTCTTAACCACCCAGAGAAAAAAGACATGTATCATGTCCTCCCTGGCTAACTTAGCAGAATGGGAAGGTCACATCTGAGGGGAGACAATTGCTAAGTAATCTGAAACCAAGCCATAATTGAAGATACAGCTGATACATGTTCATGGAGACTTTGTTAGCTGTTATGCTAAAAGCAATAACTTAGGGAAGATATTAGAACCTTGAATGTCTTGTTTCCCCTGTGTCTTTATGTGATCTTTCGTGAGATTTTTTTTCTTCCATTTTTAAGTGAAAAAGTTTAAATCATAAAAGATAAAGAAACCCTTCTCCCCTGATCATGTTCCTGTTAGCTCAGGCTCCCTTATTCTCCACTTCATTTTTGCCTGCTGGAATTCATATCCTATTGTTGATGAAGACTCAATCAAAATAGAAACAGTTACAAAATTTTGCAGCTTTTCATCTTCTTTCAGAGCACAACTGGTTCCCTTTTGACTTTCTGAGAGCTCCTTTGTCCCTTTTCTGCAAGTTCTGTTTGTTCCCCTGAATATTCAAACCATGTCTGAAGTCCTGAAAGCTTTCTCTAAAGTTTAGAAGTGGATGAGGCACTGGCTTCACTGGTTCCTGATAGACTGATGTCTTCTAATGTTCTTTTCTGTGCTGCCTTTCAAATCAGCTGTACTCAAACCTTTCTATATTGCCAACCATAATAATTTTATAAACTCCCATCAGCTCCAATAATGCTGTCTACAGCTCTTTTATTTATTATTCATTTGAAGGTTTATATTTTGCCTTTTGATTACCGTATATACTCGAATATAAGCCGATCCGAGTATAAGCCGAGGTCCCCAATTTTACCCCAAAAACTGGGGTAAACTGGGGACTCGAGTATAAGCCGAGGGTGGGAAATGAGGCACCTACCGGTTGGGGAAACCTCCTCCCTCAGCTGAGAAGGCTGGCGGCTCCCCGCCCGCCTCTCACTGCACCGGCAGGGCTTCAGTCCGCAAAATGTGAAAAAAAAAAACTCGAGTATAAGCCGATATACTCGAGTATAAGCCGAGGCTTAAAAAAACTTGAGTATAAGCCGTATAGACCCGAGTATAAGCCGAGGGGACGTTTTTCAGCACAAAAAATGTGCTGAAAAACTCGGCTTATACTCGAGTATATACGGTAAATGTTCCTCAAAGCATGTTACAAGAGATTACCATTATAGAAAACAACTCACATATTATTCAACAGGCCTTATGTTTTATTCTGAAATTTGAAGGCAGAGTGAATTTCCTTTTAGTCCTGCAATTTCAGGGTAACTGGAAACTGGATCTGAGTATTCGTTCTGCCAAGGAGTTGGAAAGTAAACTTATACAGGAATATTTGGAAAAAGATCAATTTTCTCCCAGTAGTTTAATCTGAAAATGTATTGATTGACCTTTTATAAAAATTCAGACAAAATCACTGTTTTCTGCTTTATCTTTTTTTAAAGACTTTATTATAGTTTTTTAAAAACGCAGTTACAGAGCCAGTTTATCCAACATAGGATAACAATGCACTTTTGTTTTTTTCAATGCTACAGTGCCTTTACAATACATCCTAATTGTGGCATCTAATTGTTTCCTGTTTAATGTAAGCAAAGAATTTTCCCTTACTTGAACTTAATTTCTGTCCCCTAGAGGCTTTAATTACTAGTTTCCTTTCAGTATTATTTTGTTCCCTTGTTGGAAAATATGACACCTTACAATTAAAAAAAAAAGGATAAGGCAAAATTAGTAATTAAAACCAGAAACAGGAAATTATTAATTAAGAGGTAATTCATCCATATGTTGGTACCATACAAAACAACAAATAATTAACAGTAAAATCCAAGAAGGGATCTTCTAATTAAAGTTTAACTATTGTTAAATGAAACTTCTTAAAAAGTAAAACTGTTTGAGCCATGAGGAAAAGCATTGCTCGATAGTGTAACACTGAGTCTGAAGCCTTATGAAGTACATAACTATTTTAAGGCTACTTCCAGGTGATTGTAGAAAACAGTCCAAAACTTCTATTGATATAGATAATAATCAACAAGTTCATTTTTGAAGATAAATGTTCTAATTCCGTCATGACAACATATATTCAGATTCAATTATGATCAATTGTTGCTTGCTTAATTTTTGCTGGAAGCTCTAAGTATTCATAAACAAACCTTTGAAAATTCATCATGGCAGCTTATTTGGATGTTCATTCTTTTGACAGCAACAAAGAAGTACATGAAGATTTTATACATTTCTTTCTGCTAATTATAGTCATTCCCAAACATGTCTTCTTTGAAGTCCCATTAATTTAGTAAGAATTATTCATAGGCTATCGTAATCAGAATTAAGGCCTTAGTGATTAGGTAGGAAGAGATTTTATCTATGGATGGCTATCTAATTCTTTTCTTGACAGTATGTTGTATTTATTATTAAACTTTTCAAATATAAATTCTCTTTCAGAATAAGTTGCGAAAACAGATCTGTGTTCTACACATGTTCTTGTGGCTTAATTTTTAAAACTATTATTTTAAAACTTTAAATGCATTTTTTAAAAGATAGTATTTTTGTTATGGGCTTTTTGGGAAGTACATTCTGAAATATATGAATGATATTTCAGTTATATTCACCTATTGTTTTTTGGCCAGAGAGCAGATATGGCAAATCTTGAGATATAAAATATTTTTTTTTCAATTATTACATGTTCTTTCTGCGCCAACTCAGTAAGCTCAAACTGCCCAAGGAGCTGCTGATCCAATTCTACAGAGGAATTATTGAGTCTGTCATTTGCACCTTTATAACTGTCTGGTTCGGTTCTGCAACCCAACAAGAAAAACACAGACTTCAGAGGATAATTAGAACTGCAGAAAAAATAATTGCTACCAACCTGCCTTCCATTGAGGACCTGTATACTGCACGAATCAAGAAGAGGGCCGTGAAAATATTTGCAGATCCCTCGCATCCTGGACATAAACTGTTTCAACTTCTACCCTCAAAACGACGTTATAGAGCACTGCACACCAGAACAACTAGACACAAGAACAGTTTTTTCCCGAAGGCCATCACTCTGCTAAACAAATAATTCCCTCAACACTGTCAGACTATTTACTGAATCTGCGCTACTATTAATCATTTCATAGTTCCCATCACCAATCTCTTTCCATTTATGACTGTATGACTATAACTTGTTGCTGGCAATCCTTATGATTTATATTGATATATTGATCATCAATTGTGTTGTAAATGTTGTACCTTGATGAACGTATCTTTTCTTTTATGTACACTGAGAGCATATGCACCAAGACAAATTCCTTGTGTGTCCAATCACACTTGGCCAATAAAAAATTCTATTCTATTCTATTCTATTCTATTCTATTCTATCTCTGTATTTTTTTTCTTTTACGTCACCTGGTCATAAACTAGGTTTCCTGTTTAAACCTGTTTTAGTGATTCTATATCTGAATGTCATTTTTCTCATGACCTGACCTGCTACAAACTAAAGACCATTTTATCCTTTTTTGTTGTATAACAAAACTGTACACCTTTGTTATAACTCTGATTGTTTTGATGCTTGTCTCCTCTCAAACCAGTGAATCTAAAATGGAGAAAACATATATTCTGATTAAAGCTTCTATACTACCTCCTGTCATTAGTTCGATACTCACTTAGGATCAGTAGTAGGATTCAAGTAATTTAACAACCGGTTCTCTGCCCTAATAATTTCTTCCAACAACCACTTTGCCAAACTGTAAGTAACTAAAAGTAAGTTAACAACCGGTTCTCCCGAAGTGGTGCGAACTGGTTGAATCCCACCACTGCTTAGGATCAATTTTGTCTGCTTCTAATTTTGAACAGAAAAGTAATTTATTTTTACTATAGCCTCCATAAAAAAAAACACCACAATGTACCTTTGTGTGTGTGTGTGTGTGTTTGCGTGTGTGTGTGTTTGTGTGTGTGTGTGTTTGCGTGTGTGTGTATGTTGTATGTATTTAAGTTGTCCCCCTCATATCTTATGAGATAAAGTATTACATAGATGTGTGGATATAAATCCAATATTGTTACTCCATTTATCAAATGAATGTTTAGAAAAAAGTGAAGAATGAATAAATAATAGACATACCTGGGTTATACTAAAAGAGTTATAAATGTTAGAAAAAAATGATTAGCATTTATAGACATATTTTTCTTTTAATTAAAGATGTAACAATATGTGAGAAAATTTCAGAAATTCTTCCCAGGAGATTAATTCTTTCCAGGTAGTTCCATTTTTGCATATTTCAAGAGATTACATACTATGCATGGAATCGAACTGGAAACAAATCCGAGGTATTCCTCTACATGGCCCTGAAGATGATTACCTGAGCCTTCCTGTCTCAGGAGGGACCAGGTGATCCAGAAGAGGGTCACCAGGTGACACTGCAGACATAATAAGGGTGGAGAAATAATGTTGTTGCATTGCTCTTACCTCCACAAGTAGGCCTTAATAGTGACTCTAAGTCATGTCCAGTCAGAGTCATCCTTCATTTTACCCAGCAGTGCTATAGGTCAGAGTTTCCCAACTTTTCTAGCTTTATGGACTGGCAGGGCAGCATGAATGGCTGGCAAGGGCACATGCAGCTCCATTTGCACCAGTGGTGGGTACATGCGCCCACTGCTTGCACAAAGGGGCAGATACATGAGTCCACTACTTAAGCAAATGGAGTACACACACGCTCAACCATTGCTTTTGTGGCCCAGTTCCTAACAGCCCACAACCCATTAGTGGTCACGGCCCTAGAGTTGGGGATCCCTGCTCTACGTACAGTGGTGGGTTTCAAAATTTTTTACTACCGGTTCTCAGGGTGTGGCTTAGTGTGCGTGGCATAGCTTGGTGGGTGTGGCATGGTGGGTGTGGCAGGGGAAGGTTACTGCAAAATCCCCATTTCCTCCCCACTCCAGGGGAAGGATACTGCAAAATCCCCATTCCCTCTCAATCAGCTGGGACTTGGGAGGCAGAGAATAAATGGGGGCGAGGCCAGTCAGAATTTTTACTACCGGTCCTCTGAACTACTCAAAATTTCCACTACCGGTTCTCTAGAACTGGTCAGAATCTGCTGACAATGTCTTTCCCCTGGAGTGGGGAAGGAATGGAGATTTTACAGCATCCTTCCTCTGCCATGCCCGCCAAGCCACTCACACAGAACCGGTAGTAAAAATATTTGAAACCCACCACTGGGCACAAAGTGTGTAATACATGAAGAAAGAGCCCAAAAGTAGATGTATCTCTTTTATTTTGAGGAATAAGTTGTTAAATTAATCTGAGCTGCTCTGATACACCTTTTCAAGAAATAGATTCATTGGATGGGGAAATAGGCTTAGGCTGAACCCTAGCAAGAATGGCATTTTAAAGTTTACTAAATCTGAAAATAATCTACTTTATAGGCTTGTGCTTCCCTGAGCGGAGTTGGTTTCCAACTCACAAGTCCTTCTGGCCTCATAGTATCTGTTAGAATAGCCAAAAGAGGCTTTAAACGATTACATTTTGGGCACCAATTGCAGCCAAAACTGACTCAGAAACTTTATGCTCAGCCACTCGTGCCCTTGTCACCTTGTCATTTGGACAACCAAAATTCCCTCTACATGAGTCTACTCTTAAAGTCTGCTCAGAAACTCCAGCTGATATAAGACACAGCTGTCCATATAGTTTTTCACAGAACAAGTTTGTCCATGTAATACTGCTAGTTAGGAGTTTCACTCGCTGCCAGTTAGCTCCCAAGTATGAATAAAAGTGCTGGTTGTAACTTTCAAAGTTTTGAAGATGTGGAAATTTAGTCCACTCCCAGGAATTGTGATATTAATAGCAGTTATAAGAGTATCATGGTGTTTTTGTGAGCCTTTCAAGTAGACAACGAGCAGTATTCTGAAAATGCTTTAGTGATGGTAGGTGAGATGAAAGCCCATCTCAACTCAACTTGTACAGCCATTCCTGGCTTTGCATCTACCCAATTTAGCACTGTTTGCAGATACGATGGCAATTTATAAAAATCATTTTCCTACCAATGCACACATTTATGTCCAAAGTTTGCACACCTTCAAAAACCTTCAGTGTGAAACTGATTAAAGTCTGGTCAGTTTCAGGTTGTAGTGCCCCCCAGGCAGAATGTTGTTGTTAATTAAAGTCATAGAGCTTGCACTTACTGCTTTTGAGGAAAGTATTGAGTTGTAGAGAAAAACAAGTCAAGAAGAAATGGATTGTTTAAGCAAGTGCTCTGCCTCTGAGGGGCAAGAAAAAGGGAAAAAAATGGGACACTGCATGACAGTTTTATCTGAATGAGATGGCACCAACCAATAATCTTTACAGCATCTCTTTCTTTTTCACTTAGTGATTATATCACTTCCAATTTAAGAAACAGTTTATGGTCATTAAATTCTAATTATCAATTAGAATTCATTACATTGATTAAGTTAAGATGGTGCTGTTTTAAGTTTTCTCTCATGCTTTGTGGTTTCCTCAGACAGAGATAGCTTTTTTTTGGGTAACATTTCTCTTGGTAGTCCATCAATAAAAGCCCAAGTAAATAAATAAACAAAAAAATAAGCTAATTCAGCATTGCATTATTTCTATATAATTATTTACATTGTTAAAATATAACTATCAATTAGAATTCACTGTACATTGATTATGTATTATGGAAAATTCACTAATTACCTAAGTCACTTATTTTTTAAATTTAAAACCAACTGTTTAGACATCATGCCAGCCTTTGATTTAGAACATTTCCAATCCTATGCATACAGTATATATGTGGTATGTATATCTGTAGTAAGAATATAGAATAGAATAGAATTTTTATTGGCCAAGTGTGATTGGACACACAAGGAATTTGTCTTGGTGCATATGCTCTCAGTGTACATAAAAGAAAAGATACGTTCATCAAGGTACAACATTTACAACACAATTGATGATCAATATATCAATATAAATCATAAGGATTGCCAGCAACAAGTTATAGTCATACAGTCATAAGTGGAAAGAGATTGGTGATGGGAACTATGAAACGATTAATAGTAGTGCAGATTCAGTAAATAGTCTGACAGTGTTGAGGGAATTATTTGTTTAGCAGAGTGATGGCCTTCGGGAAAAAACTGTTCTTGTGTCTAGTTGTTCTGGTGTGCAGTGCTCTATAGCGTCGTTTTGAGGGTAGGAGTTGAAACAGTTTATGTCCAGGATGCGAGGGATCTGCAAATATTTTCACGGCCCTCTTCTTGATTCGTGCAGTATACAGGTCCTCAATGGAAGGCAGGTTGGTAGCAATTATTTTTTCTGCAGTTCTAATTATCCTCTGAAGTCTGTGTTTTTCTTGTTGGGTTGCAGAACCGAACCAGACAGTTATAGAGGTGCAAATGACAGACTCAATAATTCCTCTGTAGAATTGGATCAGCAGCTCCTTGGGCAGTTTGAGCTTACTGAGTTGGCGCAGAAAGAACATTCTTTGTTGTCCTTTTTTAATGATGTTTTTGATGTTAGCTGTCCATTTGAGATCTTGCGATATGATAGAACCCAGAAATTTGAAGGTTTCTACTGTTGATACTGTGTTGTCAAGTATTGTGAGAGGTGGAAGTATGGAAGGGTTTTTCCTAAAGTCTACCACCATTTCTACGGTTTTGAGTGTGTTCAGTTCCAGATTGTTTTGGTTGCACCACAAGGCTAGTCGTTCGACCTCTCGTCTATATGCGGATTCGTCATTGTCTCGAATGAGACCAATCACTGTTGTGTCATCTGCGAACTTCAGTAGCTTAACTGATGGATCATTGGAGATGCAGTCATTGGTATACAGAGAGAAGAGAAGTGGGGAGAGCACACAGCCTTGGGGGGCCCCTGTGCTAATTGTATAATATAAAGCCAGTTTGGTGTAGTACAGGTATTCCTCGAGTTACAGTAATTACAGTAATTCACTTAGTGACTGTTGAAAATTATGACCCCCTCCCCCCAAAAAGTACTTACCATCTGGTCCCAAAGTTATGTATCTTGCAGCACACAGTGTTCGTTTCCCTTATAACTGACCGCACAGATGCGGTAACATACCCCATGCCTATTTCCTGCCTCCATCCTGCCCTGCTGGGTCTCCACAGGTATTGGGCCTGCTTTGCTAGCTTCCCAGATTCCATTTGCTTCTCCCCACCCCATTTTTGATTGCCTGCTTAATTTTCAAAGATCTCTAGAGTTCTGTCAGCAGACATTTTTTAGTCAGATTCTGGTGACGCTTTTAGAATGTGGGATCTAAGGAAAACAGCTTCGCCAGCATCTGAGTAAAAGACATCTGCCACCAGGCCACTGTCCCTGTAGGCCTTGTTTGGTTCCAGCCTGAGCGGCGCTGCAGCCGCCTCCTGCTTGCTGCTAAGTGGCTGATTTGAATGAGCAACTTCTCTTGGAGCCTGAAGGCAGCAGCAACAGCCGATCAACACAGAGCTTACAATTCAGCCCAATGAGACCAAGGAAACAAGCTCCATGTTGCATTCATAACTCGAGAACTACCTGTATTTAAGACATCTGGCTAGAAACTGGAAGGCTGTGAATTCTAATCTCATTTTGACATGAAGCCAACTTAGGCCAGTTGCTCTCACCTTAGGAAGGAGGCAATGGAAAATCTCATCTGTAATTTTGCCAACAAAACTGCATAGATTTGTTCACTCACCAGAAATCAATGCCATCACAAAGGTGTATGCATATATACATTTCTGTGCACGCACACACACACAAAATTCATTCCATTACATTCAGTGGGCTTTCAGTGAATAATTAAGTATAGGATTGTGCCATCATATTTTCAAAAGGAAGCCCAAATAAAGCACTGACAAACATTTTAGAGTAAGTGTTCACTATTTCCAGTTTATTTTATCTCTGTTGAAAGTTCTTTAAAAGAAAAAAAATATCCCTAATATATGCTAGTGAAAGAGATAGAAGAAAAACAGACAAAAAGAAACAGGGAGGGAGGGAGGGAAGGAAGGAAGGAAAAAAAGGAATAAAGGAATAAAGGAAGATATTTTTCTGGAATCTCTTAAAATTAAAATGCAATCATATAGTGAATATAGGGGATTTTCTTATTGAATACAATAACATGTATTCACAGGTTAATTGCATATTTCTATAGATTACTGGATAATTACATTTAAGAGGCTTAAAGATTTAGAGAAAAAACTGGAAGGTATTTAGTCTATTGTTACCTTTGTTTATGTATTCTGTTCAATGTAATTTATAATTGTGGATTTAAATTTTTTTAAGATAAAGAAATGGCAGTCATTCAGCTCCTGCAGTAGCGATTTCTAAAAACTTGAATGTTAAATAGTGGCTATAATTTATTTAACAAACGTTAATTAAAGAAGAATAAAATCCTTGAGAAAAGCTAACTTCCTTCCACCACCACCCGAATTTTCACAAGATTGTTCATTACCTGTAAAATTGGAAAATGGTATATTCAACTTTGGAGAAGTGGCAGCAGACAATTATATGGAGCAATAAGTCACTAAGGGTTTATTTTTCTTTTTCTTTTACTTAAGAATGTCAAAAGGGTAGGTGGTTGCACATCAATAGCTTGAGATATAACGTAACACACAGTAAAGTTATATTAACTGGAAGGGAGAGAGGACATTATTTAGCTGCACCATGAGGGTGGAGGTTTCGTTTGGGTTGGTTTCCAAACGTTTCATTACCATGCTAGGTAACATCTTCAGCATAGTGTAGATCAGTGGTAGTCAACCTGGTCCCTACCGCCCACTAGTGGATGTTCCAGCTTTCATGGTGGGCGGTAGGGGTTTTGCCCGATACTGAAGCACTTTCCCTTTTTTTTTATTTGACTTTTTTAAAAAAATCATAACATTATTTAAAAACATTTTCATTAGGTTTTCATAAAATTCCCCATGACAATTTAAATTTCTCAAAATATACTATTTGTATCGCCTGCGCATAAGCTTAGTTCACATTACGTAAGTGAAACTTAAAGGTGCTATAGTGCGACTTCAAACAAAAGAGCCTTATCCCAGAATAGCTCGCACATCTCCCCCCACACCACCCAATTGTAACAGACAAGCAGAGCTGGTAGTCAGCACCCCCCAACCCAATCCACGATGCGTGAGAGGCATGCGCAGACGACGATACATGGCGCATTACTGTGGAACCAGTGGGCGGTTAGAAAATTTTACTACTAACAGAGATACAAAAGTAGGCAGTAGGTATAAAAAGATTGACTACCCCGGTGTAGATGAAGATGTTATCTAGTCTGAAGTTATTAGCTAGCCTTGTAACGAAATGTTCAGAAACCAACCCACAATCTTGGAGAATGAACCTTCATCCTCACCCTACACCTGAGCTACAGATATTTTCAGTTAATACAGACCATCTCCATCAAAATTCTTTTAATGTTGGAATTCTCCAACATTGGAAAGACCCAAGTATTGAAGAGAAACAGGAGAAAGAAAATGATGTTATACTTTTCTTTATTTCTTCTTGCAAAGAATATCCATATAACTTTTTGAACAGTGGGATAGCAGCTATATGATTGCAGCCTTAGGGTTATGTTTTAGGTCTTGGCATATTGGGGTCTTTTCCCGTGTAATGTTGAGAGTATCTTGGCGACGTTTCAATGAGGTCTCACTCATCATCTTCAGGCTGGTACTTTCGACTTCGTACTTGTGTGAGCAAAGCGTAGTCGGAGCTGCCGTCTCTCTATAAATACTGGTGGGGAGAGTTGGCTGTGTGGCCACATGGAAAGGAGAAACCGGACAACTTCCTCACACATCTCAATAGCCGACACTCCAAAATACAATTCACAATTCACTATGGAAATAGAAGTTAACAACCAACTCCCCTTCCTGGACATCCTAATCTACAAAAAACTCAACGGCTCCCTAAGACACACCATCTACCAGAAAAAAACACAAACTAACCGCTATTTAAACACACAATCATATCACCACCCTGCACAGATCAACTCCGTAGCCAAGACTCTCATCTCCAGAACCAAATGCCTAGCCGTCAAAGACTACCTGAAAACTGAATTACACACTCTCACAAATGTATTAATCTCCAACGGATTCCAAAGAAACACAATTACCAACCTAATCCAAAGGGAGACACTGCCCAAGAACCAAGACACAGAACAAGAAACACACACACACACACACACACACACGCACACACACACACACACAAACCAAAATGCACAGGTACCATATATGTGGTACCTTGCTCAACAGTAGGAATTGTGAGAGGGATCTTGGAGTCCTAGTGGACAACCATTTAGATATGAGCCAGCAGTGTGCAGCAGGGAGTTTCTTGTTCGGTGTCTTGGTTCTTGGGCGGTGTCTCCCTTTGCCAAAAAAGCCAACACAGTTCTGGGCTGCATAAACAGAGGGATAGAATCAAGATCATGTGTTAATACCACTTTATAATGCCTTGGGAAGGCCACACTTGGAATATTGCATTCAGTTTTGGTTGCCACGATGTAAAAATGATGTTGAGACTCTAGAAAGAGTGCAGAGAAGAGTAACAAAGATGATTAGGGGACTGGAGGCTAAAACATATGAAGAACAGTTGCAGGAACTTGGTATGTCTAGTTTAATGAAAAGAAGGACTAGGGGAGACATGATAGCAGTGTTCCAATATCTCAGGGGTTGCCACAAAGAAGAGGGAGTCAACTATTCTCCAAAGCACCTGAGGGTAGAACAAGAAGCAATGGGTGGAAACTAATCAAGGAGAGAAGCAACATAGAACTAAGGAGAAATTTCCTGACAGAACAATCAATAAGTGGAACAACTTGCCTTCAGAAGTTGTGAATGCAGCAACACTGGAAATTTTTAAGAAAATGTTGGATAGCCATTTGTCTAAAATGGTGTTGTTGTGTCTTGCCCGCCCTCAGAGCAGCCGGGGCCTTCTTATCTGCTCCCGAACACGGAGGAATGTATGCCTCCCGGCCCCAGTCCTGGCTCCATGCCCAGACAAACTGCAGAAGAAGGAGCACCTCTCGGCCCCAGCCCTGACTCCATGCCCAGGCAAACGGAGCAGCTAGACCCCTGCCCCTCCTCCACAGCATGTGAGCCTGAGGAGGGTTTATTACCAACATCTGATTGGAGTGACCCTTGCATCAGAAGATTGGATAGGCGGAGGCAACAGAAGGAAGGGAGGGGAGGCCTTAATGAGTGCTGAGTCATGGAGCCACACCCCATGGCCTATATAAAGGATCTGCTTTCTGGCAGTCTCTGAGTCAGGCAAAAGTCGAACTTATCTTGCTGAAGTCACTTACTGGTCTCCTGTCTGCTCTGAGGACTTTGCTAGGACTTTGGGCAGAGCTGCAGAGGCAAGCCTGATTCGGATTTCCCTGACCCGGCCGTCAGCGGAGGAGTGGGACACGACAGGTGTAGGGTTTCCTGCGTGGGCAGGGAGTTGGACTAGAAGACCTCCAAGGTCCCTTCCAACTCTGTTATTATGTTACGTTAAGACAACAGCATCACCCTCCTCCCGTACATCAAAGACACCACATAATCAGCAAAATTCTCCACAAACACAACATCAAGACAGCCTTCTGCACAGACCAAAAAATAGCCAACATCTTAAGAAACCCCAAAGACAAGATCCATTTAGAAAACCAAGGAGTCCATGAAATACCATGCAAAATCTGCCCAGCCACATACATTAGACAAACTAATAGGAGAATAAATGCACGCATCGCAGAACACAAGAACGCAGTCAGAAAAGAAGAAAAAACCTCCTCCCTTTTCCAGTTCCTTAAAACCAGAGGACATGAAATGGATTTTGAAAGAAACAAATTAATCTCCAAAACTGAACACTTGTCGTGTCCCACTCCTCCGCTGATGGCCGGGTCAGGGAAATCTGAATCAGGCTTGCCTCTGCAGCTCTGCCCAAAGTCCTAGCAAAGTCCTCAGAGCAGGCAGGAGACCAGAAAGTGACTTCAGCAAGATAAGTTCGACTTTGCCTGACTCAGAGACTGCCAGAAAGCAGATCCTTTATATAGGCCATGGGGTGTGGCTCCATGACTCAGCACTCATTAAGGCCTGCCCCTCCCTTCCTTCTGTTGCCTCCGCCTATCCAGTCTTCTGATGCAAGGGTCACACCAATCAGCAGCTGTTGGAAATAAACTTTCCTCAGGCTCACATGCTGTGGAGGAGGGGGAGGGGTCTAGCTGCTCCGTTTGCCTGGGCATGGAGCCAGGGCTGGGGCCGGGGGGGTGCTCCCTCCTCTGCATCCTGCTTAGGCATGGAGCCAGGGCTGGGGCCGGGAGATGCCCCCTCCTCAGCCTGTCTGGGCATGGAGCCAGGGCTGGGGCCGGGAGGACATTCTTCAGCGTTCAGAAGCAGATAAGCAGACCCCGGCTGCGGTGAGAGCGGGCAAGACACAACAACACTATAACAAGAGAATAATTATGGAAGCCATCGAAATAGAGAAACACCCCCACAACTTGAACAAACGACACGACATCTCCTGCCTACCAGACATCTGGAAACTAGCCGTAGTCAACAAACAAGTCCCAGCCACGAAAATTGACACTGGACCCAGGATAACACACAACGCCACCAACAATCATCCTCACCAGATTCAAACCCAAACCCATCCCACAGACAACCACCATCCAGAAGCCAGACCATGCTGGCACCACCGGCTGCTGCGCCCCCCTCCGATCCCCACACAAAGCAAGCTGACACATGCCAGGAACACATGACAAAACCTCGGACTCGCAGCCAAACCAAAACCCGGGATGCTGCATCACAGCCATCTGCTCAAGACATCACATCACAGAACTCCAGAGGCCACAACACCAAAGCTCAGGAACAAAAGACTAGGAGCACACCCACACAGGAGACTGCGAGGCAGCCGACCAATCTGCAAACACCCACTCCATCTACCAATCAAGATGCAACCACACAGCCAACCAACCCGCTCACAGCAACACTCCCCATCTCCCCACCAGTATTTATAGAGAGACGGCAGCTCCGACCAAGCTTTGCCCAGAGAAGCTCGAAGCTGAAAGCACCAGCCAGAAGATGATGAGTGAGACCTCATTGAAACGTCGCCAAGATACTCTCAACCTTATACGGGAAAAGACCCGAATATGCCAAGACCTACACACACACACACACACACACATACACACACACACACACACATACATACACACACTCTTTTTTTCTATAGATTCACCAGCTGATTTTTTCCCTTTTCTACCTTTTTGTTCTGTTTCCCTTCCCCCAATACTCCCAGCAAAGAGTCCGTCAGAGGCCTTCCTTTTTTTTCCTTTTATTTACATAGATACATGTCCTGGCCACGTCTACCCACGGGCCTGCCAAGTTTCTGGAGATAACGAGGAAATTATAGATAAGGCCAGAATTACTCACGAATATATTCTTCCCTCCATGGAATAGTTAGCTCGCGCCAAATTCATTGCTTTGTCCAAGACAAAAAACCAGGAAGTCCCGCCTCCTATTTATAGTCTCTGCAGATGTCACTGCATGACAATTATGACTTGGCTTTGTCCCAACTCTTCCGCTGCTGCGCACGTCGATCAAGTCTTCGTAATCTTGCGTCACTCCAAAACTGCTCTTGGGGCGTTGCCAAATCAGAAGAAGGCCCGGGAGAATCAGGCCGTGCCGGCCCCTCCTCCTCCCTTTGAGTGGGTGCCAGGGAGGGAGAGGGCTCAAGAGAAACAGGGCTTGCCAGGTCTTCTCCTCATTTTCTGAATCATCCGAGTCCAGGAGTCTGGGTCCAGGAACCTGGGTCACAACACTATCCTCACCGCAGGGCCCTTCCCCGGGCTGACGATCGGGATGCGGTCGGGCTGGGTTCTGCTCATGGAAGGCCTGCACCAGGTCAGGGGCATGAACGCCGGAGGCATCTACCCAGGAGAAATCAGTCCCGTATCCCTTCCACGCGATCAAATATTGAAACGACCCTTTAGCCAGCGAGAGTCTCGTGACGCTGTGGACTTCAGATTCCTCCGATCCGTCCTCAGCGACAGTGACGGGTGCTGTTGGGCACCGAAGGGGACTCGTGTGGCCTCAGGAACCAGAAGGGACCGGTGAAAAACGGGGTGGATCCGCATGGATCGTGGCAGGGTCAGTCGGTAGGCTACCGGGTTGATGACTGCCTCGACAGGGAACGGGCCGATGAATCGGTGGTCCAACTTCTTTACCGGGCGGTCGGACGGGAGGTGTTTGGTGGGGAGCCACACCGGTCTCCAACTGCCAGCGGGGGCGTTGCCCGTCGGGAGCGGTCGGCGGACCGTTTGTAGTCCTCCTTTGCCCGATTCAGCTGCTGACGTACCAACTGTTGGACCGCATGCAATTCCGTCAGGAAGGTCTGCGTTTCGGGAACAGGAGAGTCCGGTGGTGCCAGAGGAAGAGCCGGATGGTACCCACATTGGCAAAGAACGGGTCATCTGAGTAGAGGTGTGCTGAGAGTTGTTAAAAGCAAACTCCGCCAGGGACAGGTAGTCGGCCCAGTTGTCCTGTTGCTGGTTGATGAAGCAACGGAGATACTGTTCCAGTATACCGATGACCTTCTCTGTACCCCGCCGGTCTCCGGATGGTGCGATGACGACAGACATACCTGCACCTCCAACGCGCCATCAGGCTCTTCCAGAAGCGGGCTGTGAACTGAACTCATGGTCCGAAACCACCCTGTCCGGTAGACCATGGAGGCGGAAGATGTGCTGCAGAAAGAGACGGGCGTTTTGCGGCTGTGGGCAGTCCGCGGCATGGGATGAAGTGTGCCATCTTGGTGAGCATGTCCACCACCACCAGCACCGTGGTGAACCCAGAGGACGGCGGCAGGTCTGTCAGGAAATCCATAGAGATCGCCCCCCAGGGTCTGTTGGGTGTCGGCAAGGGCTGGAGGAGCCCGGAGGGGCCCCGTGGCGGTCTTGGCTTGCCGGCACGGTACGCAGGATGTCACGTAGGCATGTATATCATGCCGCACTCGGGGCCACCAAAAGGTCCGTGTCACCAGGTGGAGGGTCTTGAAGAACCCAAAATGTCCTGCTGCAGGGTTGTCGTGGCACTGGGTCATGACGAGGGCTCGGAGTGGTCCTGTGGGCACATATAATCGCCCAAACTTGAGTAAGTCCTCCTCCAAGGTCCAAGGAGACGTGGGGCCCACCTCCGCCTCCTTTGCTGCGACCAGGCGCCCTGGCGCTGCGCCTCGCACCTGGGCCCGCAAGTCCACTGGCTCCGTGCTGCGCCAAGGCTTCTGCCGCAGCACTGTCCGTGGAGGAAGGGGTCCTTGGCGCAGAGGTACTCTGGCTTGCGGGACAGGGCATCCGCCTCCGGTTGTGACCGCTGGGAATGTAGGTCACGCGGAAGTTGAACCGGCAAAACAACGACCACCGGATCTGCCGCTGGTTCAACTTCCGAGCTGTGGTGAGGTGTTCGAGATTCCGATGGTCCGTTCGGACCTCCACCTGATGTCGGGCCCCCTCCAGATGGTGTCGCCAAGCCTCGAATGCAGCCTTGATAGCCAGCAACTCTTTTTCCCAGATGGTGTAGTTGCGCTCGGAAGGATTGAGTTTCCGGGAGTAGTAAGCGCAGGGAAAAAGTGTGCCGCCATTCGTCGGAGCCTGTAGCAGCACCGCTCCCAGAGCCACATTGGACACGTCCGTTTCCACCACAAAAGGCCGGAGCGGGTCGGGATGCCTCAGGACGGGTTCCGTGACGAAGGCTTTCTTGAGGACTGTGAATGCTTCTTGCTGCGGGGGACCCCACCGGAATGCAACCTTCTTCCTGAGGAGCTGGGTAAGTGGAGCTGTCAGTGTGGCGAAGCCGGGATGAAGGTCCGGTAGTAGTTGGCGAAGCCCAGTAGGCGCTGAACATCCTTCACCCGACGAGGGCTTCCCAGCTACACAAAGCTTCTACTTTACATGGGTCCATGGCTATGCCTCGGGCGAGATGATATGCCGAGGAATTCTATGGAAGTCCGGAAGAAGACGCATTTCTCCAGCTTCGCATTGAGTTGTTGCTCCATAGCGTTGCAGAACCAGACTGACGTGTCAAGGTGGCTTTCCTGGACCGGGAGTAAATCAGGATGTCGTCGAGGTAGATAACCACGAACCGATCCAACATGTCTCGGAACACGTCGTTCATGAAGTGCTGAAAACGGCGGAGCATTGGTCAACCCAAATGGCATGACAGTGTATTCGTAGTGTCCGTATCGGGTGCGAATGCCGTCTTCCATTCGCCTCCTTCTCGCATCCGCACCAGGTTGTAGGCCCCGGAGATCGAGCTTGGTGAAGATCGTGGCCTCCGCAACCTTTCCAGTAGCTCCGGATGAGCGGCAGGGGTAGCGATTCCGCACCGTAATGGCGTTTAGCCGGCGGTAATCACAGCATAGGCGCAAGTCCCCTGTCTTCTTCTTCACAAAGAGGACCGGGGCCGAGAGGGACTTTGAAGGCGGATGAACCCTCGGGCCAGGTTTTTGTCCAGGAAGTCCCTGAGGCGGCCAACTCGGGCTCCGACATGGAATACAGGCGTCCCACAGGCAGTGGTGCGTTGGGCAGAAGGTCCACGGGCAATCGTGGGGCCGATGCGGGTAGTCGGTCCGCCTCCTTCTCGCTGAACACGCCGGGCGAAGTCCGTCAGCTCAGGAGGCAAGGTGATGGCAGCGGTGGGGACGTTCTGGCCGGCACAGGTGTGGCGGATGTGATCGACGCACTGCAGACTCGGGAAAGAGATGGCGTTCCGCGACCAGGCCACCTGAGGATCGTGGGTCCGAAGCCAGGCCAACCCAAGGACCAAGGGAAAATGAAGGTCCGCCGTGACATAAAACTGGATCGCCTCCTCATGGTCCCCAATAGCCAGGCGCAAAGGCTGGATGGCAAATTTAATGGGGCTGGACACAAGTTCTCGTCCATCAATTGTCTCTACCCGCATCGGAGGGTCCACCGGAACCACGGGGACCGCAAACTGGGTCACAAAGGCCTGGTCCATAAAGTTTGTTGTGGCCCCTGAGTCCACCAGCGCATGCGCCTGGAGCCCGTCCGACTGGTTCCCCAACCATATCCGTGTGTCCAGAATCAGATGCCGAGGGGGCCCAGAGTCTACTTCCGCAACGTCCAGTGGGGGCTTAGTACGTGCCCGACCTAGGGTTTCCCCGAGGTCGGGCCTGCTCCGTTTCCCGATGGGTCACGCTGTGATTCGGGGACCGGCGTGCGTGCCCCACTTCGCTTTCTGGGGCAAGAAGCAGCGAAGTGGCCGGGCTCCCCACAGTACAGGCACAATCCCCCTTGGCGCCTCCGGTTCCGCTCCTGGGCTGTTAGGCGAGGTCTGGCCGCTCCCAACTCCATGGGCTCTTCCGCAGCGGTTACAAAACGTGGGGCGACCCTGGGTGCTGGTGGTGCAGGAAGTGGGGGTGCAGATGTCGACGGAGGGTCCCGGGGGGTGCGACGGGACGGTCGCCGTTGCAGACGGGCATCGAGGCGGAGACAAAGGGGCACCAAGTTGTCGAGGGTCCGTGGCGCCTCCACGCGGGCCAGCTCGTCTTGCAATTCCTCTGAGAGTCCCTCCTGGAACGCGTCCACCAGCGCTGCATCATTCCAGTCAGAGTCCTGGCACAAAAGACGAAATTGATGTACTCCTGCAGGGGCGTTTCCCTTGACGGAGTTCCTTAAGGCGCCTGGTTGCCGTCAGCATTGACGGGTCCTCATACATGGTGCGAGGTGCTGCCAAAACGCTGTTGATCCGCCAGCAGGGGCTGTCCTGGAGCAAGAGGGCGTGGCCCATCGAGCAGCCGAGCCGGAAAGAAGGTTAATCACGAAGGCCACCTTAGCCCGGTCGTCTGGGAAATCCTCTGGCCTCATAGCCATGTAGAGCTGGCACTGTCCCAAGAAGGTCGGGAACATCTCAGGCTGCCCAGAAAACTTATCCGGCACGGTTATCGGGCACTTGCGGCGAGGAGGAGGTGGGAGGATGGGGGGCTGCAGGCACATTCCTGGCAGCAAGTTGGCCTGCCAAGTGAGCCACTTGCTGCTGGAGCTGTTGATTAGCCGCGTAGCTGCTCTAACTGCTGCTGTACCTGCTGCTGATCCATCTTTGGTGGAAGATGTTTTAGTCAGGTCTTGGACAAAATGTTCTGTTTCCTTCCCCAATGCTCCCAGCAAAGAGCCCGTCAGAGGCCTTCCTTTTTTCCTTTTATTTACATAGATACATGTCCTGGCCACGTCTACCCACGGGCCTGCCAAGTTTCTGGAGATAACGAGGAAATTATAGATAAGGCCAGAATTACTCACGAATATATTCTTCCCTCCATGAAATAGTTAGCTCGCGCCAAATTCATTGCTTTGTCCAAGACAAAAAACCAGGAAGTCCCGCCTCCTATTTATAGTCTCTGCAGATGTCACTGCATGACAATTATGACTTGGCTTTGTCCCAACTCTTCCGCTGCTGCGCACGTCGATCAAGTCTTCGTAATCTTGCGTCCTCCAAAACTGTTCTTGGGCGTTGCCAAATCAGAAGAAGGCCCGGGAGAATCAGGCCGTGCCGGCCCCTCCTCCTCCCTTTGAGTGGGTGCCAGGGAGGGAGAGGGCTCAAGAGAAACAGGGCTTGCCAGGTCTTCTCCCTCATTTTCTGAATCATCCGAGTCCAGGAGTCTGGGTCCAGGAACCTGGGTCACAACACTTTTAAATATTTAATAGATATCTAAAGCAAAACCCAGAAAAAAGCAGAAAAAATAAAAAATGCAAAAAGACTGTAGGACAGAGATATATACTGCCCATAAAATTCATGACATTATTAAAATTAAGACAATACGGAATAATTAGCAAAAAGCCAGTATAATAAAACATGTAAGTTAGAATAACTATTAAGAGACTTTTTTTCTGACCTAAAAATATTATCCTCATTTAGGAAGTCAGACAAAAGCCAGTGTAATACCTGATGTTAAGACAAAGCCAGAATTGGAATATGGTACAGATAGTCTTCGACTTAAGGAAATTTCTGTTGCTAGGTAAGACAGTTAAGTGAATTTTGCCCATTTTACAACTTTCTTACTACAGTTGTTAAGTAAATCACTACAGTTATTAAGTTATTATACAGTTATTAAGTTAAGTTATTGAGCCTTCGGAGAAGGGTGGGATATAAATTCAAATTTAAAAAAAAAGTTAGTAACCTGGTTGTTAAGTGAATCTAGCTTGCCCATTGACTTTGCTTGTCAGAAGATTACAAAAAGATGATTACATGACTCTGGGACACTGTAATCATCATAAATATGAGTCATTTGCCAAGCATCTGAATTTTTATCACATGGCCATGAGGATACAGCAGTGCTTGTAAGTGTGAAAATTGGTCACAAGTCATGTTTTTCATTGCCATTGTAACTTTGAACAGTCACTAAAATGAAGTTGTATGTTGAGAACTACCTATATATGTAAGCTTATAATCCATGAATGCTTTCCAAATTGAATTAAATTTTGTATCAGTCTTATTTTTAAATAAAGCATTATTTTTATGTTGATGCATACTTTCATCATTTAGTTTGTTCTTTCTTCTAAATAAAAGAATTATACGTGATTTCCAATAAGAACACAAAGTACTCTGGCAGCTGATACCATTTTCAGAGCCAATTCCATATACTTTGGTTTAATACTGTTTAACAAAAAAAAAAGGCAAGGAGGAAATTCCACCTTTAAATGTCATTTAAATAGTCCTCAAGAATTTTGTTCTTGACATCAAACGCAAAATAATTATTCAATTTCTAACAGTTTTTAGAAAACAAATGATCTGTGTTGGCACTAGAGTAATGTACCAATGGTAAAATATTTTGTACCAGTTTTCTCTAAGGATGAAATTCACAGTAAATGTTGCATGTCTATTGTCCTCTTTAGATTCCTTGTACATTTAATCATACATTCTTTAACCTTTTTAGTTTCTAAATCATCTTTAAAGCAAAAATAATCACCAAAAAATGTTCTGAGTTCCATACCATGAGTTTTCTAATTCAGTCAAGTACCTAAATATTTTACCTTGTGTTGTAATTTCTTTTGGGCTATGCTACTGTATTTCCCTGAAAATAAGAACCAACCAGAAAATAAGCCCTAGCATGATTTTTCAGGATGCTTGTAATATAAGCCCTACTCCAAAAATAAGCTCCAGTTAAGATTGTCAGCCATCAGTATTGTGGCTGCCCTGGAGGAGTGGGGTGTGTGCCTATCTCAACATTGCTTGTGTCAGGGAGGAGGCTCCTTTGGGGGCCTGGGCAAAGCAGAGTGGAGAGGGGATTCCCGCCTGCCTCTTGAAAATTGTGGCTTCCCACCCTTCCTGTTCTCCGGAGCTGTCATGGGTGGGATGGCAGATGGAAAGCTCAGGTGGAAAGCTCAAGTGTGCAGTGGAGATGGAAGATGATGTTGGATGGTGGAGGCCGAGCATGCAGGGGCTGTGGCATGGCACCACCCCCATCCTGCCACATGCCTCACCTCACAAGCAGACGCATGGAGGGAGGCACATGATCCAGCCCACTGGATACGTGTGTGGCACCGTGCCCTGTCGCAGCTATGGGCAAGCAAAGAAGAAGGTGGGCTGGACTGGGCAAATGTGTGGCCTGCTACATCTGGCAGACAAGATCACATCCCTCCCCCATGCATCTGTCATTGCCTGCTGCTTGGAGGGCTGGCCCAGCAGTCATAGCACTCGGACTTACCTGATGCCGGACAACATCGGCCCCCATGTACTCACTGCCCCCATGCACTCACTGCATGTGCCAGTGGGGGGAGCTTGCCCGGCCCTCCTGGCAGTGGAGCCAGGGGGCAGGGACCAGTTTCTCACCATCTCTGGTACTGTGTTTCCCCGAAAATAAGCCCTAATGCATCTTTTGGAGCAAAATAAAAATAAAAATAAGACAAGTCTTATTTTTGGGGAAACAGTATTTATTTGAAGGTGGACCAGTGAGGTGATTCACAGCATTTCAGAGAAAGAATATCAAAGATTTCATCTTTGTTTTTTGTTTTTTAGGAATACCACTTGCAATCTTTCATTCTTATATTTATTTACCATTTTTTATTTATTTACTGAAAACATTCAGATTTATGAAGGACTACACAATCACTGTGACCGTGAAAGTAGATTTTCTCCCAAAATATTACTTTTTAAAAATGCTCATTTTTCAAAACATGTTAAAGCTTGCAGGATAAAAAATGATATATATAATAGGCTCTTGATATTCAACTCATTTTGATAGTTCATTATGATATGCAAGCTCCTCATCCCACTCCAAAGATACTATCAGTTTCTGAAAGGTTACCAATAAAATTTCAGCTAGAAGTTAAACTTATAAGTTGCCTGTATAGAAAAGGCTTCAGTTTAGTAACTGCTTTAAATGACTTCTAGTATTGTGCTTGCAATCAAGCAAAATTTTGCATTACTTCCCTCTGTAAGCGTTCTGACTGATGTCCTAATAAATGGAGGAGCAAAGTTTCAAGAAAAATCCAGTTGTTTATTAGGAGCACCGTGTCAGACCAAGTGAAACCAGCGCCTTGCCTCTGACCATGTTTCCACCTCTTCCCAAGGTGTGTCATCAGTCACATTCCCCAATGAAGCAATTTCGGGAGTCATAGAAGTCATTCCCTCCAGTCGTTGTGAGTCTCCGTGGAGATGGCCTTGACTTTGGCCGGTTAGGATGTGTTTTGTTTTGACTGAGGTGCAAATTCCTCGGTGTAGCTGTGAGGCGCAAGTTCCCATCCCCCTGCCTATGGCAACTCGGGAGTAGGTCAGGAAAGCTTTGCAAGTTGACACCCTTCAAATAATGAGTGCATCTGCTGACATAATTTTTGATAGAATGTTCGGAGCAGCAAGGGAACAATCATACAAATAGCAACAAGCATGTTGTTTATGAAAATGTATAAACTATGTTTTCTTCCCAACACAAGCGTGAACCTTTTAGAAAATCAGATATCACTTATTAGTAGGTAAGAGTAGATCTTTCCCAAGCTACTCATAGAACTCTATAGATAATATGCACAAATATCAATCCCACTGTTAGGCAAAGTGTTTCCCTGTAGCTGTATGCTGTAAAGGTCACAGCAAAGGTTGTTTTTATGGATCATTAATCTATTTTACTCAATATTGTCTAATCTACATTGTCTGGGAATGTCTCTTCTGGGCTTCAGACAGGAATTTTCCTCACTCTTATATGGCAATACCAGGAATTAAGCCAGCAGCTGATCTTGTAGGACATGTCTCCATTGTTGAGTTATCACTTTTTCAATTATATCCCTCACTTTCAATTCGGAAAACCATCAGAAAGTTAACAGAGTTATCAAGCTTAGCTAATTGTGTGCGTATTTTGGAAAAACTGTTTGTCTCAAATCTAATGTCTAGCATTAAGCATCCAAAATGGAAAACTCTGAACTCAGTCACCCAATTTTCTTTCCTATAAAATGGAGTTTTATTATTGTAATAAAATATAAAATATAATAATGTATTATAATATATAATAATAATGTGTTATTTTTAACGCTCAGACCTGAGTCTTGACCTATCTAAGAACCACAGTTAAGAAAGAGCCACAGCGATTTTGTTGAAAGATCTGTTAGCTATTTTTAAATGTGAAAATAGGAATTATAGATGAAGAATAGATTTTCAATTTCCTTAGCCCTGCAGTTGCATTCAGTTCTATATATTCATAAAATAGACCCTCCAGCACTCTGGCAAACTGTTAAGTAGACTTTATCCCATTTTATAGAAAAGAAAATTGGGTGACTGAGGTCAGAGTTTCCCATTTTGGATGCCTAAAGCTAGACATTTAAATCTACTCAAGGACATCTTATTTCATGTCTGATTTGCCATGTTTTAAGAATTTTTAAATCAGATAAGCAAAGGATAAATGTGATATTCTAACATAAGTTATATGAAAAATATCAGAACATTGGTGAACACGATAACTTATATAGAGACAGGATTTTGTACATAAAACAACAGAATTTTTAAAAAATGATATTTCCAAAAATTACTATGATGCAGATATTGCACTCTAATAATCAAGTCCAATTAGTAGAAATCTTAATAAATAACAGGATTTTTGAAAATCATCACACTAGAACATATTTATCACACTTCATGGAAAGACAATTCTTTGCATATACGTTAACTTATATAAACAGGCAAGATCCAAGTACATCTTCAAAAATTAAATTAGGGAAAGAAAACTGCAAGTGTTTCTTCAAGAAATAGTTGCATTTATGAGTTTATACATACTCTCAAAAGTCTATATATTTTATGGCAAGTAATTGAAGTAAAACATGAAAAGATATGGGGGAGCAGAACCACTTATTTCCATCCCCTACAATTTGGGCAAAAAAACCAAACCCTTATGTTCACAGTAGATTATAGAAACTACAGACATAATTTACAGCAAAGAGGTTGTGTTTTAATCTGATTTCTAGCTTGAAAACGTTCCTTAGAAATACAGAGAATTTAAGTTTCAAGTCCAGAAAAAATAAAGTAAAAATACTGTTGTCTTACTAGGATTGAATTTGGTACAAAGGTAGGAGATGGATGAGTTAATGCACTCTTATCCTGATGCTCATTCTGAGGCAGAGAAATTAAGGTTATAAAACTTCCGTCTCCTGGAAAAGAGGGATACAAGAATGAAGTTAGCCATCTCACCTTCACTATCCTCTTATCTGAAATGTTTCCATTGAATGAATAGCCTTGAACCTGGGAACATAACAGTAGGACTTTCTTAATATTAAAAATAACATGGCAGTCCTTGCTGATGAAAATCATTATTATACATTGAAAATCTTGTCAACTTCTGAATCACGGTCACATAGAAATAATTCTGCTAATTTGGTATTTTATCAGAATAGTGCAGATGATCTCAGGGTCTTTAATATTATCTACATAGCCCAGTTACTAAAAAATATAGAAATTTGAAGAACAGTCTTATATTATTATAACACAGAAATAATACGAGATGTTTTCTGATCAAATTCTTAAGTTGAACAACAGCTTCTGTGGATCTCCCTTATCTGAGTGACATAATGTTCTTTTGTCTCTGCATTTGCACAAAGTCCTGAAATATATCCTCCCTAAAAATTAATATATATTTCTTGAAAAATGGTGTACTTTCTTCCCAATCAACATATAGGAATGCATATGGTATACAGTAAGCTGGAAACTGTAAACAGATACAATATTCATGATATCTATGATAATTAGAAAAAAACATTTTATTAACAGGATTTATTAAGTAAATAATTAATTTTCCTAATATTTATTGCTATTTTTTCTATTGAACTTTGAATCAACTTATATTGAAAGCACAGTTTGCAGCTTTTCTTGTGGATAATCTAGTTTGTTTATTTTTCCTAAATAAAAACAACAGAACGTGTGTATATGAAAATCAGCTTTAATGAAAATTTTGAAACACTGATTACTATTAAGCCTAACTGGATTGCATAATTAAAACAATTATTTCATCAAAGAATTTATAATTTTAATTGTCTAATATGCAATTAGTGATTTTTAAAATAATTCCATTTAATTTCTTTTTTTCTGTCCAAAGGACCTTTTATTATAAAAATCAAAATAGTTTAACCTATATAATTATACTTCAACCAATTAAATTAAAGCAGTGCATATTACTAAATGCCTTTAGTAAGCCATAGTAAGCCCAAGGGAATATACTGGAATAAGCAATTCTGAAATGGCAAGGCAATGAATTAAGGAAATAGGGTTTTTTTACTTTTTGTTCTTTAATTTTCAACTTCAACCATTATGTAAATTTCTCCAGGGAAACTGCAAAATAATTCTGAGCTCATGCCACTTCTCTTTTGGCCTGAATTTAAAATGGCAGGCTAAATATGGAGAGAAGATTATGAACTTGTCTTCAGAGTATCTTAGCACTTTTTCTTTTATTCCCATTGAACATTTACATATTTACACATGAAAAAGAGCTACGCTTTTAGCCAAATTCCCAGACTGGGAATTTGATTGATTTGTATTTAAAACATCTTTTTGAATGTGTCATCTGCCATTTGGGACATTTTCCTTTTAGCTAGTTTTGACTTTTCATTATTTACATGGCATAGAGTCTGGTTTTTTAAGAGATCACCTGTCTTCCATAAGAACTACCCAGCTGATTCAATCCTGTCAGGGCCCTTATTTGAAGTTTCCCTTCTCTGTAATAGTATCTACCTTCTGGAATGAAGCCCTGTTCATTAGAAGATCTGTGAAGACCTGGCTTTTCACCCAGGCCTCTAGCAAACGAGAGTGAGTCCCCTCTCTTCATCTCACTTGAATTCCCTTAAAGCAGTTTTAATTCTGAACAAAAACTTTAGGGAGGTTGTAATATACACATCTAGGGTAGAAGTTTGGCTTCTCTTTGTCCACAAACAGAACTCCTCTGGCAGGTTGCAGGAACAGAGCTCAAGTTTTCAGGATTTGAGTTCCGTTTCTGCATTCTCCAAAGGAATTCAGCTTTCCTCAGCAGTCACATCTTTCAACTAGACCCCAGAGACAAGAGGGAGTCCTCTTGGTAGGCAGCAATATCTTGCAACTTTCTCCTACAATGCAGCTCCTCTCTTACAATATGTACAACTATTGGAAAATCAGTAATTCATTCATTATTTCTAATCTGCATATTTCAATCTATTTCCATTTCCAGTCTAATTTGTTAGTTACTAACATGTTGATAGTGATCTCCTTATTTGCCAGTTCTGCTCTTCCAATTATGTTAATAAAAATGTATGCTCTCTTTCATTAACCTTCATTTAAGAGACCCTACTGTGGTTCTCTGCAGTAGAGCCTGTCCTCGAAATCAACCACAAACTGTAATGTTTTACAGTAAGATTTAAAATTATTTTTCTAAAACCCCCCCTTTTTTTTGTAATTTTCATCTTTATGACCTTACTCCAGTTCCAGTAATTTACCTTTCTTCTATGACAGATAGTCCTTACTTTGAACACTCATTCAAAGTCACAATGACACTGAACAAATAAATGGTAGTTATAATTGGTCCTCAAAGTTTTGACTCTTGCACCAGTCCTGAAGTCACATGATTACCATTTGTGCCTTTCTCTGCCAATTTTCCTCAAACAAAGTCAATGGAGGAACCAGCATATAAGTTTGTAAGTGACTCTGGTAACACCCTTTCATCTCCCTGAACTCGCACAGCACCACATCATCCATTTCCCTCAATTTCCTATGCTTGCCGGAGGCTGCAACATCTTTTTCCTGGCTTCTCTGAATTCTCACAGTACTGCAACATAGATTCCCCGATCTCCCTATACTGGCACAATGCCACAATCCACCACCCCCATCCCCCAGCCTTCCCTAGCTCACTGTACTGGGCCTTCCAGGACCATCCCCTGGCATTCATACATCCCCATGGCACCTTGTGTTCCTTGGGGGTTACAGCATTCACTACCGAGACTGTCATTGCTAAGTGATGTGGTCATGTGATGTTGCACTTTACAAGTGCTTCACCTAGCAATGGCAATCCTAATCCCAATTGCTGTTATAACCAAAGGACCAGCTGTATATCAGTAATTGGACTGATTGTCTCCTACAATATATTCCTTTCTTCTGCTTATTTTTTTTAATTTATGTCTATTGAAGCTCAATTGATGGAGTTTTTATTGCTATTAACAATAGTAAAATTAAATTCAAATCACACAAATACACAGGCTGCAACTAGGCATACCCTCATATCTTATCTTCATCGCTATTGAAGAGAAATATTCTAGAGGCAAATATTCCAGAGACAAAACATTGTTGTTCATTTGGGAAAGAAGGTAAGATAGAATCAGCAGAGTATGTATTATTGTCAGATTTATATAGGTTTTCTCTTTATGTATAACATAGTATCTCTTTGGGCTTGTGCTGTGCAGATGTGGTGCTTATTTTGGGTGTTTGCAGATCATAACTTTGTTTGTTTGTTTATTTGTGGCAGCACAGTTCTAATTACTCAAATATATTTGTATAATTATGCCTCCAAGTATGAAACATTTTTATTGCAGTGGTTCATTTTCTAACATAAAGCACTGGACACGAACAGAACAGGAAAATCAATATATTCCTGCTTCTTGCAGGCTCCCCAAATCCATTTTCATGTTTTGGAGTTTCTCTAGAGCAGGACTCTCAAACTGGCAACCATGAACCAGATGCGTCATGTGCAGGCCATGCCCATCCCAGGTCCACAAAGGCAAAAAAAGTCACAATATGTCACATGATGTCACATGACAAAATCGAGTTTGACACCCATGTTCTAGAATAAATCTGGAATATGTGCAGGAAATAGAAAGAATGAAAAGAAACTATCTCCGTATACCACATCATACTACTTATAGAATATTATAACTCAAGGTCCTTTAAATAAAATATTTCTTCTTCATAATGCACTTAGTTGGGTTTTTCAGATTTTTCAGCTGCAACCACTGTGATAAAAGACAGATACTTTTTCAGAAATAATTTAATCTCTAAAACCATTTCTGGTTTGCATCAGTGAATTTCATTGTTAATTGCTTTCTTGTCCTCCAGTAGATCATGTTTGCACTTGCATTGTCTCATTCAAGCAGAGGTTGCCTTATTCATCATTTTCCAGTTCATAGAATGTGTATCATTTCAAAAATATGTATATCTTTTTTTACTAAACTACTATGATGTCCTCAATCCAAGCGTATTCATTTATGGTTTTTCTCTCCTTAACATCTGGGAACAAGCCAAAATTCTGCATAGAATCATTTCTAAATAAGAATGTCAACAAGAATGTGAAATTGATCCTAAATGTATCAGAACATGAAGAATATTCTATACAGATTTCAACAATCTTAATTTACACCAACAATTCAGAACTTCATTTTGAATCTTTTCCCATTATATTGAAGAAAAGAACTTAAGTTCTCTCCTCTTCTCTCTCTCTCTCTCTCTCTCTCTCTCTCTCGTGTGTATGTGTGTGAATAGATAGAATGATTTCACCTTAGAAACTGTAATTTAAACATAACTGTACAAGACCTTACAGAAATAATTTAGTGATGAAAAGCTATTGGAATTTTGATATATTTGTACTTTGAAATAATCTTAGGAGAGCAACTTTCTGAGGCAGAGGTAAAAGAAGAAATTGATTTCGCTGAAAACCTCTGTTTTAGAATCTGCATTCTTAAGGAAAGTCATCTCTTTATATTAGTGACAACTAATGTAAACTGGCACTGTAATAATAAGTGTATTACAACTGTAAACTTTTCTTGACTTTTACAATTACATACAAGAAACCTTGGTAAAACATTTCTAACTGCTGTTTATTTCTTTGTTATAATCTATCATAATTGATACAGGGATTTACTGTCTAGAAAAGAACCTTGAGGGCCAACAAGTTCAACATTTGAGTCTGATCCTTTCAAGCTTGAGAATTATGTTTATATCCTTTTCTGTTCCTTTTCTCATAGTTGAAAGTAAGTGTGTGTACCTTCCCCCTCCCCCCCAAAAAAACTTGATACTCCTTCCTTTATTTTTATGTGATAGAAACAGCCTCAACATAATGATAGGCATCAAGAACACAGGATGCACTTTCTGCTTTGCTGTGGCTCCTGGTTTACATTTTAATAGCACAGTCAGATTGATGATAGCCCAAAATTCTTGGCCATGCTGATTGGAACTGATGAAAGTTGATGTTATTGGAGGAGTTATTCCTATTCTAAACTTAAATTCTGAGGTTAAATATTCTCAAAGGGCATCACTTATGGTTTGTGACTAATGAATAAAATGTATATCAGTAGTTGCAAGTATGGAGTTAGACGGCAACCTAGAGTATCTTGGTATTTAATTTATTTTTTATCTATTTTTAAAGCTAGACAGTGCTTTTGGAATTTCCTACTTCAGATACCAAATAGTGTTAATGCCCTTGGGCAGTTTGAATTATTATGAGCATAAAAGACATGTGGGGGAGGGGGTCACAGTTATGACTTTATTATAGCTTGATTAAATAATATCAAACAAATAGATGACCCTATTTTATGTTTTAAGCCAATAAAGTCTACCAGAATATTTTAAAGCTATTTTTATGATACTCTTCTGTAAATCCTTCCAAATTATTTACAAAAATATATTTTTTCTAAAAAAAACAATAATAATAACAAAAAATAGTACCTAAAATATTCATGGGATTTCAGTATTTATAGAATGTTGTAGAGTGATACATGCTATATTTCACAAATATTTATGAAGGAATTTTAAATGGCAAAACTAAGGTTGTAGAATTTATTCTGCTCTTTAGTCATAGCTACACCTTATAACAATATAAATAAAATGCATATTGTCATTTTCACCATCATAATTCACTTATAATTTAAAACAGAAATTTAAAAATTTTAAAAATAGCCAAAAATTGTTTTTAAAAACCTGAAGAAAATCGGTTCTGCTTCTTACCCTCCTCCAAAAAATAAAATAAAAACCACAACCGTCATCAAGTGAATCAATGAGATCATCTATCTTTAACTATTTATATCACCTTACATAGAAGGTGATTTCCAATAAAACAATCCTGTTTTATGTGTTTGTGGGAAGCCATATTGAACCTATTATCTTATGCTAGTGACCACATTTCAGTTTCTGAAATGGCTTCAAAAATGAATGAACAAATAAATGAATTTTTTTTTGATCCAGAGGACTTCCAAGTGTTGGCTCTGTCTAAAAGCTGTTGAGTTAGAGGAAGTCACTGTTTCTCAGGGATAAATCTGAACATGTGAAATGAGAAGAGAAATTTTCAAGTCTTTTCTCTTACCCCCTTGAATCCCCAAGGATAAATCTACTCTATTTATCATCATAAATGATTATTTTTCATCAGCTATCTGCCTCTCAAAATTGAATAATGATGAAGGTCATCCTTCAGCATTCTTTTGAGAAGTGTATAGTCTGTTCTGAGATAATCATCATTCATTTGATGTGAAGGAAGCTGCCTGAAGATAACTCACAAGGTCATCATTCCTGCCCAGTCATGGTCCTGAAGAATCTTATAGGCTTGAGAAGGCCTTGAGATTCTTATTGGCTTGAGAAGGTCAGATCTTCAGAAGACCCCTGAAAATTCTCTACCATCAGCCAGTATGGTTGATTACTAAAAAAGAAACGATTTGCATGGATGATTTCCAAGCTTGGACATCCCCAGCATTTTATGAGGTTTTTTTTTTATTATTATTATTACAACTACTTTTATATATACATAATTTTAGTTTATGTTACAATATTATGCATTCTACATTACGCTAATGATATAATTGAAGGATGTTTTTATTCTAAATTGGAGCTTATTAAAATTTATTCTGATCTTTACATAATATTTTCTGCAGTGGGAATATTAACTGTTACATTTACACCCATGTTCTTCTTGCTAACTTGCAAAAAGAAGCAACTTAAGTGTCACCTATTGTAGGTGGGAATTGTGAATCCATTCAGAAGAAATTAGAAACTGATGATTACTAGATGAGTAACACATACTGAGAAAAACATATGTACTTCTCAAGAAAAAAATATTATACACATCTATTAAAACTGAAACTAGGCTGTTGGATTTCACATATATGTTCACATATATGTTCAGTGATTTGGGTTCATTTTATCTTGAATACTTTGCTTGTTTGCTTATCTATCTGCATTTTGCATACTTGAAAGCCCTTACAGAAAGCTAGACCAAATACACATCTAACCAAAGCAGCTAATTTGGTCATTATATGTTTTAGTATGTGAATTAATTAATACACAACTGATAAATTGAACTCCAGGATTCCTTTCAACACCACGGTGGATGCTATAACTGAATTTGGACTGTGATATACCCTGGGCTATGGACAGTAGCTTGTTTTACATATAAGTTGTTTTACACTATTTCTAACTGTTTATATCCTGTCATGCTTAAACCCGAAGTTGCTACGAACAAAACATTCTCATTAAACTTGAGCTGTCCTATGATAGACAGACAGATGCAGTGTGTTTACAAGAGAGAAAGAATTGGATATGACTAGTAGATTTAATTATCAAAAAGTTTTGGAGCATATGACTGTAGTATCTGTTAGCAATTCAATATGAAAGGTTGGGCATGTTCCAAATCCCATCTGCCAAGGATGGTTGGGACTAGAAAGTGGGCCTTCTCTGCCATAGCCACTGCTCTCTGAAACATTCTTCCTCTAGAGATTAGGATGGCCCTGACCCTGTTTACCCTGTAACCGTTTGTAAGTCCTTGAAGTCCTGATCATGTACTTAGGCCTGAGACCCTGAGTATGTTAATGACTACATCTCTTAGTTATATTGATATTTATGGTTTCATGGGTATGTGTGTACATGTATGTGTTTGTATTGAATTTTATATTAGTTTGCCTCTCACTTGTTTGAGGTGAGTAGCTATAGAAATTGAATAAACAAAAAAAAAATCTTTAAGCAATTCCATCTTTTCTTAGTTTTGCCATTCTTTGATAGTCAGTTTAAATTGTATTGTAGACTTTCTTAAGCATGTTACAAAAAATCTGCTGGAAATAGTACTTATTATGTAAAAATCACACAGCAGCTGTATTTATAGGAAATAATTAGAAGAAAAGGAATACACAACAGATAGACACACACACACACACACACACACACACACACACACACACAAACTGAGCAGGCCTATATAAAATGTAGATTAACCTCAAAAAGCAATAACTTTGAAAGCAATCAGGAAAGCCTTGAGCACAACAATATAAAATACGAACTCTAATTCACTATTTCTGGTTACTCACTGCATTTGGCCTTTAGAAATTAAGGTTTGTTAGATTCCTTCCCGAATCCTAGATTTTATCCCACAACCCAGAGTGAAAATAACTTTGCTTCCCTATAGCTACCAATCATAGTTCTCAGAAAGATTCAAAGAACAAAAAGCCTCTAGCAACCGCATTTCTTGCTGCTTAACTTCACAGGAAGGGATTTGCGTTTGCTTAGGTGTCCTGGGTTTTCTGGTTTTTTTTTACTACAGGTAGAAAAAATAAGGTTGCAGGTCAAATATGTGGGCATTTTGGTCTAATGGGGATCTCTGGACATGTGCCTTGTTAGACATAGGTGTTACAATATAATTGCCAAATATAGCACCCCTACCATTAAATCCACTTTCATATTTAGAATAAAGTTGTATATGCTTTATTAGATGATGTTTGAATTATTATAGAAATGATATTTATTTCATAATGCTTTTGGTTACAGATATCCCATACTAAGCTAGGCTCACGTGCCTTGGGTTAAGCATGTAAGATATAAACATTTAAAAGAAAACTCCTTGGGACATGTCCATTAAAAAAAATCCTGATTAATGAATGTCTGAACTTTTCCAAGAATTTTAATAGAACATACGCCAGACTGCACCTGCAGATGCCTTTAGCCTTCATAAGATGAGTTTTGTTATAAATTTACATATCCACATCAAAACAGACACTCTAAGCTAGAAAAACAGAATACTGCCCAAATTACTTGGGCTGCATCACATACCAGACTAATTTCCCTAAGATTTGATGTGATCTTATGAAGAAGAGTGTGAGATGTCCACATTTTTCTCAAGTCTGAATGTACAAATAGCTTACAAATACTTACTTTTCCTACATGGCGAAAAGACAACTATAAATAATATAATTGCTTTTTATTTCTTTATGTTGAATCAAGATTATAAATAGTATGGCGCTATTCCAGAAAAGTTTCAGACCCAGTCCTTACTATAGTACTCTTAGTGGTTCTACTAAGTGGTGACTGATTATTCCCATGTAGTTTCAGTCAAATGGGTTGATATGTTTATTGTCTGGCTAGTCACTAGTGCATAGCTTTCATTTATTTATTTGTATATGAATTTCTTTCCTTATTGATTACTTTAAAAAAATGTTCCCAACTAGCTAAAATGGAACAAAAAGAAAACGAAAGTAGAGGGTGCTCTAGAAAAAATAGAGTAAAGTTCCTTCAGGGTTTATTATTGCTTCAGCAAACACACGATCTCAAAGACTGCAGTAGTGCAAATAAGTTTGAAGAAATACATATTAAAAAATAAAATCTAATTTAAATTAGGACAGTATTTGAAATGCTAAACAAGAGGTTTTTTAAAAACCTTCCCAAGAGCATAGTATGGTATGGTTGTATAATACATTGCCAGATTTACGTTTCCTGAAAAATAACCTCTAAAGCAAAAGCAAATATTGTGCCTTTAATACAGACTGCTCTTAAATGGAAATATGCACAACCAATTGTTTTGTTATGAAATATGAAAGCAAGGCATAGATTAGACTAATTTCAAACCTGTAGATTAGTTAATATATTATTTTCTAAAGACTTGTAACTTTACCAAAGAATAATTTAGAAGAAGAATCTTCAAACCGTATCTTACAGACCACAGAAACTGCTGCACAGAACCATAAGCTCTTTGCTTAGAACAGTGGTTCCCAACCAGTGTGCCGCGGCACTAAGGGGTGCCGTGAGATCTTTTGAGGGTGCCGGGAACTTTTGAGCTACGGAGATTTTAAATATCTATTTCCTTATAAGGGTGCCGGGAACTTTTGAAAGGCTTTCCAAGGGTGCCTCAAACAAGAAAAGGTTGTGCCTCAAACAAGAAAAGGTTGGGAACCACTGGCTTAGAAGTTAAATTACTTTAACACTCATATGTGAAAAAAGCAGGCGGGAATTTAAATACCTTCAGAAATTAAAAAAAGTGCATGGAGAGAAGGTAGTGAAGCAAATAGAGTCTCCTCAATAACATGGAGAATGAACAAAGGAAATATGTATGTCTAAAACTGAATTAAGACATTAGTTAGTTGTGTTTAATTACTATTAATTTAAGTTTCAAAGGGATGTGTTAAACTAATTTAGTGTAAATGTAATACTACAACCTAGTGACTATAAAATCCATAAGGTATATATTATAATATCATGTTGCATTTAATTTGGAAATAGGAAAATTGAATATGCAGTACTTAATGTGAATACTCCAAGTTATCTTTAGAATATTTAAAATATTGATTAGTATGAACTAGAAGTCATTATTAAAGGGAGAGTCATTCTAGCAGTTAGTTTTCATTAGTTATTTTAGCAGGTAGTAATGCAGCCTTTGTGCACACATTATATCAAAAATCTGTCCCTAAACTTGTGGTCTGCAGATGATTCAATATACCAATTTCCTATTCTGCTGAAAACCACTAAAGTGTCAACACAAGATCACAAAATTGATCGTAAATATTTATCATGGATTATTGTTTTATTCCTACCCTGTTCTTAGCCACCAAATTAAATGGATTACTCTAAGGAAATATTCACATACTCTACATGATGGATATTCTTTTCTCTTAATCTGCATCATATACTGTAGAACCTTATGCAGTAATGAGCCGGGAGGATGCTCAAAATAGGAGAAAGAAATTGTCTTTTTAAAAAGAAATTCTCTTTAGTTCGAAAATTAAAGGATTTCAAAAATACTTTGAAATCCAGAGAATGAAGATTTGTACTCTACCTCCGCTTATGTGAATAGTATTCCAAAAAATTGTTTCCCATAGACAGATGCAAAGATATGATTAGAAAATGCCCTGTGCCCATATATTTCTTTATGTAATTTCCAATAAGATGTGAAAAATTGCATGATTTATAAAACATTAATATTTAACATCCATAACATTAAAAAAGCCATATCCAGCACTAATTTTCACAAGAGGTTTCCAGCAAATTTGTTCTAAACTTACTACTTTTCCAATAAGAAAATGTAGCCATGAAACATGATAAAGGCAGTAAATCAAGTATGCCCCAAACATCCATCTCTGTGGCAGCTCCACCCACATATTTCTAGCATTGCTGGAAGATGCAACTAATATGATGTATGATTCTCCTTAGAAAAATATTAGAATCATCTAGGCAAACAGATATTCTGGGTAATCAACGTAGGAAGCTGAAGTGTTGGATCACTTATAGGACTCATTCTTAATGAATCACAGCAGTTAGATTTGAAATTTTCACAATATTAAAGACAGATCCTTTATTTGGGCTTTACTAAATGTTTTCAAAGTTGCTATTAAAATTGTAACCAAATTTTTAAAAATATGTTTGGAAGGAAAAAAAGATCTGTCAAGGAAGAAAAGGTAAAATGAAGGCAAAAGAAGGGGAAATAAAAGAAAGCAAAAATGATTCACTCAGTTGATTATATATTAAAATGTTTTGTAGTTAAAGGACAATAAAGTAATGTGCAGCTCATAATAAGCAAAACAAAAAAATGTCTCTATAATTGCTATTATGGCCCACATGAAAATACTCAAAGCTGCACAATTGCAAAACAATATGAGGGACATCTACTGTACTTCTTATCCGTATACTGTATACTGGGGAAGAAAACTAACTTGATTCAAATACAGAAAAAGACAGAAACAAGAATGGTCTTGTCAAGCTAAGATAACAATCTTTTTAGAATGCTCATGAAGTTCAAGAAGACATTTCTTCACATTCACTATTAAAGTTTGCAAATACGTTTTGTTGTTCTTTATATTTAAATGCAAATTATGTCACAGAACAATAGACTAAAAAGGTAGACTTAGAATAGGACATCCAGAAGACATCCTAATAAAGTTATTATAAATATGATGGTGTTGCATATACTTTGGTTCAGTGAGAATTAATCACTGAATTAATGTGAGAATTAATCACTTACGTATGAAGAGCAACTATATGGAATGGAACGTGGGCAATCTCATGTTCTCTCTTTCTCCAGAGGGGGCTGAAGGAACCAATCTACTTCTCAGCTTCTTCTTAACAAAGGGCATCTGTTTTTTCGTGGAGCCTCTTCAGTCCATCATTTTTTCCTCAAAAGTCCAGACAGTTAATCTTCCAGAGATTTACAGTTGGTTGACTTAATTCTGAATAGACTCACAAAGATAGTTTATTTGTCATTGTATTTATTTACAGGAAACAGGGATACAAAAATATTAATTGCAGCATTTTGTACTGAATAACTTGACATTTTGCATAAAACAAGGTTAAAGAATAAATTGATATATTGTAGCAAAATGTTAGCAATACCAGCAAAACATAGTACAACTACAAAACATCGTTCTTGAAGTTACTCAGTTTGTATGAGTTAAAATACATTATGGTTACATCCAGCAATTAGTATAAAGAATTAATTGTTGAATAAACAAGCAAACCAGCATGACACTATAATAATCTGCTTTCATGAAAACATCAGCAACAGAAATTTTTGGACTATAAGAAATATATAGTTTAAAATACAAAAGATCTATCATGCAGCTGTTTTTAAAGCTGCAACTCTAAGCAGAAATCATTTCAGAACATAGTAGCTTTCAAGAACTATATTGGAACATGTAAGAAGAGAACAAGGGTCAACTCATCCTTACACATTTCAAAGCAAGCTAGGCATAGCAATGGAAATAAGACTAAAATAGATGTGGTCATACATCTGGACTGTTGGTTAGCAACAAGGCTTATCTGACTGTTCTTTTACATAGAAGCTGGCACTGACTGTGCTAATTAGATTTCAATTAGCCTTGATCAGTAGTTTCCAATAACAAATGTCTTTTAGATGCAAAGAAGTCATCATTCAAAACACCAGGACATTGCTCCTTGAAAGGCAGAAAAGGGGAAGGTAAAGAGAAATGATTCATCATTGTTATCCTGAGCATTCTTCCTCTCAATTCAGTTCCTTAAATCTCCATTAATTTTCCACATCTGCATTTTGCTTTTCTTTTTTCTACTATTATATTGGCTGGATATATTGGCTAACCCTAACCCTTTCTCTAAAACAAGTGGTTTACATTTGTATTGGTTTGAGGATATCCAGATGAAAAAAGTAGATTTTCCTATTTTTGACCTGTTTTTTAATTAATTATTATTTTGCATATATCTACCCACACATTTGGGGTATAAGAGGGTAGATGAATAAATAGACAACATTTTTCTCTTCTTTTTCAGCATTTGGGTACAATTAGAGCCTCAGTGGCTCAGTGGTTAGAGTGCAGCATTGCAGGCTACTATTGCTAGCTGCCTGCAATTTGGCAGTTCAAATCTTACCCGGCTCAAGGTTGACTCAGCCTTCCAGCCTTCCAAGATGGGTAAAACGAGAACCCAAATTGTTGGCAATATGCTGGCTCTGTATACCACTTAAGAGAGGGCTGTAAAGCACTGTAAAGCTATATAAATCTAAGTGCTATTGCTATTAGCATTCAGGCTTCTAGTAAGATAAGATAACTTTTTTTAAAAATTGTCATTTATTTTACTGTGAGCACAGTAAAAATAAAATTATGTTGCCTGCTCTCAAGAGAAAGTGTATATCTACCCAAATACATACATAACATGTATATCTATCTAAGCACATTCATAACACACATATACACATGCTATATACATATATCAATATATACCTGCACCATACATATATATATTAATCACTGATCATTTTGAATATGTAGTGGAAAGAGGAAACTTGAGATTTCGCAAGATTGATGCAATCTGGAACAAAACTGAGTGGATCTAGATATTCTGCTTCATATAACACGAAGCTTCCTCCCAGAAGGTTACAAGGAAAACAGATCATGATGAGGATGTGTAGTGTCCTAGACAATACTTGAACTTTGCTGAAGCATCTCTGGTTTCCAATTTTTTCTCTCTCTTCTCTCTCTCTCTCGGGAGTTTTGTCTTTACATAAGAGCTGAGCAAGGCAGTGGACTCGAGGTGTAAGAATCTTGAGGGACAAGAAGTTTTAAGGGTTTGACAAGGTTATTCAAATAGCCCAAAAGCTATGAGTGAGTGGAATTATTCTGCTGTCTATTGATTTAATTATTTCTATGAGTTCGTTTTATTTTAAACATTTGTTTTATTCAGTGCACAAATCATTTAGATTTAGTTCCCTTCTGGAAGTGGACTTTTACACACACACACACACATACACACACACAATATAGTAGCATGCTATGCTATACAGTTTGCAATACAGGTCCTTGGTTCGCAACACACTTGTAACTCATATAGCCAATGCATTGGTTCCGTCCCAGGTGCCTGATGGACCCTGAGAGGTTCCAGACGGAGCTTGGGCCGTTCCCTGAGGATCTTACCCACGGCACGACTGAAGAACTAGTCGCGGCCTGGGAACAGGCCGCGGCTGGGGCTTTGGACCGTGTCGTGCCTTTGCGGCCTCTGACCCGGCGCAGATCTCGATTAGCTCCTTGGTTCTCTGAGGAGCTGAGAGAGATGAAACGCCGGAGAAGACGCCTAGAGAGCACCTGGAGGTCCAGCCACTCCGAAGCTGATCGGACACTAGTTAGGTCTTTTTCAAAGACCTACCTAGTGGCACTGAGGGTGGCGAGGCGTTCTTACGCCTCCTCCCTCATTGCGTCGGCAGATAACCGCCCGGCCGCCCTGTTTCGGGTGACCCGTTCCCTTCTTCACCAGGGGGGATGGGATGACCCCTTACAGGGACGTGCCGAGGAGTTTAGTGGTTATCTATACGATAAAATCGCTCAGCTTCAGGATAGCTTGGACCAAGATTGCGATGATCCAGATGAGATGACTGAGGCTCGTCTTGTTGATGTGGTTTGGGATGAGTTTGATTCTGTGGCTCCCGAGGACATGGACAGGTTGCTGGGGAGGCTGCATGCCACTACATGTTTACTGGACCCGTGCCCCTCCTGGCTGGTGCTGGCCACTCAGGATGTGACACGAGGCTGGCTCCGGGGTATTATAAATGCTTCTTTGATGGAGGGGGTCTTTCCCGCTGCCTTGAAAGAGGCGGTGGTGAGACCCCTCCTCAAGAAGCCTTCCCTGGACCCAGCTATTTTGGGTAATTATCGTCCAGTCTCCAACCTTCGCTTTGTGGCGAAGGTTGTAGAGAGTGTGGTGGCACGGCAGTTCCCTCAGTACCTGGAGGAAGCTGTCTATCTAGACCCGTTCCAGTCCGGCTTCCGGCCCGGGCATAGCACGGAGACAGCTTTGGTCGCGTTGGTGGATGACCTCTGGAGGGCCAGGGATAGGGGTTGCTCCTCTGCCCTGGTCCTGTTGGATCTCTCATCGGCTTTTGATACCATCGACCATGGTATCCTGCTGCGCCGGTTGGAGGGGTTGGGAGTGGGAGGCACCATTTATCGGTGGTTCTCCTCCTACCTCTCCGACCGGTCGCAGACGGTGTTGACAGGGGGGCAGAGGTCGGCCGCAAGGCGCCTCACTTGTGGGGTGCCGCAGGGGTCGATTCTCTCGCCTCTCCTGTTCAACATCTACATGAAGCCGTTGGGCGAGGTCATCAGTGGCTTTGGGGTGAGTTATCATCTGTACGCTGATGATACTCAGCTGTACTTTTCCACCCCAGGCCACCCCAGCGAAGCTGTCGAAGTGCTGTCCCGTTGTTTGGAGGCCGTACGGGTCTGGATGGGGAGAAACAGACTCAGACTCAATCCATCCAAGACGGAGTGGCTGTGGATGCCGGCATCCCGGTACAGTCAGCTGCAACCGCGGCTGACTGTTGGGGGCGAGTCACTGGCCCCAACGGAAAGGGTGCGCAACTTGGGCATTCTCCTGGATGAACGGCTGTCGTTTGAAGATCACTTGACGGCCGTCTCCAGGAGAGCTTTTTACCAGGTCCGCCTGGTCCGCCAGTTACGCCCCTTTCTTGACCGGGATGCCTTATGCACGGTCACTCATGCTCTCGTCACTTCTCGACTGGATTATTGCAATGCTCTCTACATGGGGCTACCTTTGAAGTGTACCCGGAGACTGCAGTTAGTCCAGAATGCAGCTGCGCGGGTGATTGAGGGAGCACCGCGTTGCTCCCGGGTAACACCACTCCTGCGCAGTCTGCACTGGCTACCTGTGGTCTTCCGGGTGCGCTTCAAGGTTTTGGTTACCACCTTCAAAGCGCTCCATGGCTTAGGGCCTGGGTACTTACGGGACCGCCTGCTGTTACCACATGCCTCCCACCGACCCGTGCGCTCTCACAGAGGGTCTTCTCAGTGCCGTCCGCCAAGCAGTGTCGGCTGGCGGCCCCAGGGAAGGTCCTTCTCTGTGGGAGCACCTACTCTGGAACGAACTTCCCCGGTTTCGCCAATTGCCTGACCTTGGACCTTCCGCCGAACTGAAAACTTATTTATTTATACAAGCAGGACTGGCCTGACTTTTTAAATTCTAAATTTAAATTTTAAACTTTTAATGGTAATTTTATTGGGTATTTTTATGGTCAACCGACGGTTTTAATTTGGCCTTTTATTGAATAAGCTTTTTAATGGTTATTTTAATATGTATATTAATTGTTTTAAATGAAGGCTGTACACCGCCCTGAGTCCTTCGGGAGAAGGGCGGTATAGAAGTTTGATAAATAAATATAGAATTAATTGGGATCAATTTTCAATCATATATGATTGTCTGGTAGAAAAATTCTTATTATAATCAGAAGCAGTAGTAAACATTAAACAAATTTAATTATGCTTGTAAAATTTTGCATCTGCATATTTGTAAAATATATTCCAATCAAAAGATTAAACAGCAAACTGTATTGGCCCCAAAATGATGAAATACATGATTATTTTATCACGAAAACCTCCATCCTAACATATGATAACATCATGCACATTTTGTCATTAATTTATCTTTGCCATAATTGAAAAGTATTGAAAAGTAGAAGGGAACAATTCTCAACTTTGTACTTAAGCTTGTTTCTGTTTCAGTAATAATATTAATAATGTATTCTTACTCATCTGAATGCACTGATAGTAATTTAATAGCAGAAAACAGTATTTGATGAAGAATAAAACCTGCAAAGCAATAATCTTGCAGAGGCATCATCACTATAATCATTGTGTTATGTTCTGCCTCAAACATTTCACAGGTTGCATATGTAATTAATGTATTACACCATCTACTTGTAAAGTTACAAATCAATAAGTATTTTCTGAAAAGCAAATTAGAATGATGAGTGTGGAAATATGTTTTCTATGATTAACTATTCGCTATTAATGAAAATGGAAAGTGATTATGTGGGTAAAAAAATCTATCATGCATTAAATATCTATGCTCAAAAAAGCCTTTCTAATTGAATTTTTATGAAGCTAGGTTCAATATTAGATAGTGACTTGTACACAAATTGCTTCTAGAATTCTTATAATTCTGTATACATTATTGTCTCTTAAAAATATATAATGGTTATTTTGTTATAGATTTAGAGATAAGAGTTATAGCAACTTTTTACATGTAATACTGCCCAACACAAATTTACTCAATTGAGTTTTGCCGCATAAAATTAAAATATACCCATTATTTATAATTTATAATTGTAAAGGGGTTGTTCTTCACATCAGTACTTCTAAGAATATCCTTTGCCATATCATAACTTAAAATAGCTATGAAAACAATTTTAGACCAGAAGATTGAAGGGAGTCAAATGAGGGAAGGATCAGGAGTCTAATTTAAACAACTTTCTTTAGATATAACAAAATGTAGTATAATCAAAGAATAAACCAAACAAAGGAGAGAAAAGGAAGAAGAAATCATATAAAGAAACAATTGATGGCCTACAGAAAAGTCTCACCTGTAAGAACCAATTGAATGACGTGTCATCAAGTCAGTGTTGACTTTTAACAACCATATGAATAGAACTTCTCCATGTCCCTAACCTCATCTTTCAGATCTTCCAACAATGTATCCAGCACCACAGTGACTGAGTCCATTCACCTGCCACTGGTCATCCTGTTCTGTTTTATTCCCGTTTCCCAGCATTACAGCCCTCTCTGATGGTATATAGGTTGACCTTGCAAGATAGGAGTGAGACCCACAATCAGGTCAATGGTCTAAAAAGAGGCAGCTTTGTTCCCACGTGAGGGAAAAGTATGAAATGCAGTTTAGAAATGAGTTTCCCTAGTTTTCTAGAAACTAAAAAAGGAAGGGAAAAATGCTTTCTGTCTTGCAAGATTTTATTTAATGTAACTTTACAATAAAGATAGTAGTGATCAGCGGTTTGCTTGTGCGCGCGTGCGTGGAGAATGCATGTGCAGAAGCATCCAGGAGGGTGGGTGAAGCCTTCCACCACCGCTGCTACCAGTTCACCCGATCTGGTGCGAACCGGTAGCAACCCACCACTGGTGGTGAGCCTCCTGGTTGTACCTTTTGTCAGGAATACTTAGAAAGGTTAACACCAGGGGTGAAATCTACTTACCTTTCCTACCAGTTCAGAAGTGCACATGTTAAAACCAGGAAGTAATGATGACCAGGTGGGTGGGTGGAGTTCTCCAAACCACTGGCCGTCATCGCTACTGGTTCAGCTGAACCTTTCACCCCTGGTTAATACTATAGAGGCTTGGTTTTCACAAAATGTGTCTAAAGTAATATTATTTGACCAGGTCATTTGTGCCTCGAGTGGCTTGATATGTTTGATGATTCATTTGTTTGTTTTCTTGGCTGTCAACAGTATTTTCAGGAGTCTTTTACAACACCTAAATTCAATAGAATCAAGACTTTCCCCATCCTGCTTCTTCAGTCAACATTTTGCTCCATATAGAGAATACCATGACTTGCAACAGTGAACAGTAGGAAAACACAGGAGTTCCTCAATTAGTTTCAGTATTATTTCTTTCCAAGTAAGCTCAGCTGAACCAAATGGAAGCAGATAAAACTTTGTTCGGTATAATATGAATAATCCAGATAGAAGATAAGAAATGGGACTAGGCCTTTAGTTTTACTGCATCTTTTTTTTAACTCCAGAAAAGGATGAGTTGAATGAATGAAAAAAGAAAATGTGGGCACTGCTTCAAATGGTTGAAAGTTGATGAACCAGGAGATTTTCATATGTACCTGCAGAGTGCTTTAGTGCAGTGAAATGTTGGTAATAAATGACAGGATGCAGTTTAAAAAAGAGAGCAGCATGTAATTATAAATAGTGCTGATGAGATAAAGTTGAAGATACACTTATTGAGCTCTATGGTAATATGTGTAACCACAGATTAGGCATTTTAATTTCCATCATTTTCTCAGTGGGATTTAAAACTGTTGCATTAACTTTCAGGGACACTGGGATTCTGACAGTAATAACGTGAGTAATGAGTTCACAGCACTAATGCAGCTACATTTAGTTTACTGTCCGTGTTACAATAGCTTTTGGAGCAGAAGCAATAAAATGAAAAATTGCGGTAATGATGGAACAATTTTGATGGGCGAAGCATTTGATTTTCTACTAGCATTGTGGGAGCACCTTTTCTCTTTTCAATTCTTCTTCATTATTTCATTTAATTACTTAATGGTCGTTCTCTTTTATTTAGTTAAAAGATCTAAAACATTGTGGGCCAATGTATGCTTTATTATGCCTCTATTCTGCATTGTGAATGTTCAGATTCTGCATAATAATGTGAAAGTGCCTGAAAATGTAATCTTATCTAATAAAGTTATCTGTCCAGGATGATATGTTACAATAATATATGTTTAAAGGGGAAAAAATCGCATTGCAATTACCTTCCTAACCAAACCTAGCAGGTCATCTTTAACATCCTTCAGTCGAACAAAGGAGAAAAATGTGAACTTGATAAATTTTTAATTAAAATTAACAATAGCAGAAGGGAAAAAGCTTGCATTATCCAACACCAAGAAAGGCTGAAGTATATAGTGTGGCCTTCTTATTCTGGAAGATAATGGGGCCTTGCATCAGTTAGTGTGTATCTGTATAAAACAGCAAGGGAGGAAAACACTTAAATATCGTCAGCCATGGTATTTCTATTTAAATCTGATTACATTGAAATAAAACTGTAGCTATTAAAGGTTTAAAAGAACTACGAATACAAGCAGTAAAAGGAGACAGTTAGTAAATGAGGTAGTAAAACATTTCAGCGGGGCAAACAGTTTATAGCATGCTGCTTCTTCTCTCAAGCTGCTCCATTCACCACATACTTGCGTGTTGTTGCTTGAATTGCATTTAAGGCTACAATTAACCTTTCGTGCCTAATGAAGCTGTTTTGCTAGGGAAAAAAATAAAATGTATAATGCAGCCTTTCTTTTGCAAAAGTTTTGGAAAGGAAAGACTCGTTCAAAACGAAACTACTTTCGAAGTCTATTGTTCTAATGAAACGTTCAATGTTGCACTTAGATCTAAATTACAAACCGTTGCAAAGCAATCTGCTTTGATGTGGTACATTTTATTTCTATATTTATTAATTGTTCTACATAATTGCTATAAATAACTTAAACATCACACATATACATGCACACAAGTAATTTTATGGCTAGAAATTCACTGTTTAACTATTACCATCATATTGTCTTTCAAGATGACTGTTATATTTCCATGTGTAACTTAAAAAATGCTGGTTGTCTCTCTGTCATGTTATTTTATTAATAATAGTAAATTCCCACTTTTATTTTATTGGGCACACATTTAATGCTTGTGTGTAAGCATTTGATAAAAGAAGGTATTCTTGATCTTTAGGCAAAATTCATCAAAAAAACCAGATCCATTTTGTACATAATGACAATTAGCATATTCTCATGACAGGTGTCTTTCATACAATGTGTTTTCCCAATTTATCCATAGAATGCCCAATTAAAGTGTGTTGGAATAGACAGATCTCATTCTTAGATGAACCTCAGTATCTACATGTTAAAAAACTAGGCAGATGACTTATGGCATTGAGCCATGTTAATTTTACACGATGGCTTCAGTGTTGAAAAATAAGAGCAGTCAGCTCAGTAGGAAGATATTTTCAAATGGAGAATGCATGAAGGGAAAGTAAATTAAACAAGCTATGAAAATAGGGAAAATAAATGGTAGCTGTGATAGAATTTACATTTCCAGCCAATAATATTAACTGTCTTGGGGGGAAAGCCTATTAAATAAAGGTAAAGCATATAATAAATATTTAAGCCCCAGCATTTTTATTGACTCTTGGGTAGCATTTTGATGTAAATTCTACTTGCCAGCAGCATATGTGCATCATTTTGACTTGGTAAATGAAATTCTTTTAGATGCCAGTGTAAAATAATGAATTGATTCCCCAGTTAATTGTATTGCTTTGATAACAAGAAAGGGTATTGAGCCCGGAGAAAACAGTAAGTAAATTTCTTTGGATGATTTGTGTGATGCTTTGAGAAATGATCTTCTGGAGTGACCCGATTTTAATCGAAGTTTATTAGTGTGTCAGTAGGTCCCAGCACGCAGCATTAGATTGAAAAGCATGATTCCTTCACAGTTGTTGTCCTAAACAAAATAAGTGGAATAACACACAAATAAACCTCTGTAGGAAAATATGAATTTGAGAAAGTATCATCTCCAGGATCACTGAGAAGCATATTTAATTCCTGTTATTTAACATTATACTAGGGAGTCAGTTGTTGTCTTGTAGAAGCAGAATAACCAAAGAATAATCCTGTATTTAATAAACTGATCTAACCCTCTTTTCTATTACTTTCTATTGAATGCAGTCACAATAAAGTGGCCTAGCTGTCATAGACCCAAAGAGCACAAGAGGGAGGGTGGCACAGTGGGGAAGAGACACAGTATGGATGGAAGCCACAATACATGGGAACGTGGGAGAATTGTATTTATGGAATTGAAATTTTCTTTTTTAATTACATTAATTCTATTTTAGCTCATAAGCTACATTTTATATGATTTTAAGAATTGGGAAATCATAATGTTTGAATCAGTGAGCTAGTCAGTCAGAAATTTCAGGTACTATTTTGCTGATGATATCCCACTTTGAGATTGCATGTTGCCATCCTTCCTGTAAAATAAAACCTTTTTATAAGGGAATAATTGAGATGGCCATGAGGAGATATTCTACTAGACCAACAGTAAGGCATTGTGAATCTGATATTAATGAAAATCACTCTATGGTTAAAGTCACATATAAAGTAATACAATGAATGTCTTAAACTAAGAGTAAAGACACAAGTTAGAATTCCGAGATCAATAAGAATTCTTCTTCAGTAGCCATGATTAGAGGTTTGATGTTTTCTTAATATCTTAAAGTCATGCTATGGATATTACACAGGAATAAACTCATTTGTGGAGTTTTGAGTATTTCTGCAGTAAAATTCTCAACTGCTCTAGTTAGTATGCCCAGTGCTGATAGCTACTTGCAGTAACACAGGCAGATTCTAAATCCCAGTACATGTTTACTTCATCAGAAGAATGTTAAGTGGCAGATATTTTTTCTTACAACTTTGTTTGCATATATTTTGCTGATAGGTTCATCCTGAAATAAATGCAAATGAAATGAAGCAAGCATTAATACTAACATTCAGTTAAGAATAATTTTGTGCCAGGAATATTAGCCCAGTTACATTGCTATCTATGTGAATTATGTGAAAATAGGATTTGATAAATGCAGTATAATAAAGGATTTCATTATAGTTGTGCATTTAATTAACTTTGAATATGCCACATACCGATATATGTTTTGTGTATTGGCGAGGTACAACAAAACAAAACAGTACATTAAATGCCCAGTTTCCTCAGCTCACTTCCCCCTTGAAAAACTGGGGGGAAAGGCTATTTCAGTGGCAGGCTCATTTTGCCTTGGCGCCTTCTCAGAATGGATGAACTCAACTCAAAATTCAGTTCAACAGAACATAATGCCATTACAATAAATAAATAGGAGAATATATGTACCTTGGGAGACATGTTTCCATATGCATGCATGATAGAAAGCCAGGCGTCCACATCACTGACCTGAAGAGCCAGTTATGGCAGCATATTTCAAATTCAGAGCCAGCCTTAGTATTTTAATCTTAATAACTTCATTACTATTTCCCAATGAAATAGCATTCCCTCCCACTGTCCAGTTTGCAGAACTCACATGAATGTTAATAATAAGCTGATTTACTCCATTGAAGTTAGAAATTTTATTTCTCTCTAAGAAACAGATATGAACTGAAAAAGTGACATAGATTGAAACTCTGGTTAAAAAGACCTTACAAAAAGCTCTGCTATTCATTAAAGCAGTTCATTGGCTTTAATCTTGTGTCCTATGAATACTCATATGAATGTTTGTAAAAAGACATGGCTGCCTTAAATGGTAACACTGTGGTGCCATCCTCATGCAAAGACTGAAATAAATCCTCCAAAGCATTTTCAAAACCTGCAGTATGTATATCCTGGACTTGAAAGAATAAAGGAAGCTGGGAAAATATTTTTACTATGGTGTATTACAATGTTCTTTTTATCTTTTCTTACAGGGCTGGCAATTGCAAGTGCACTGATAGACATTTCACAACAGAAGCCCTCAGAATCTAAAGATAAGAGTTTGGGAATCAGAAATCGCAAGCATCACCTTTCAACCCGTCAAGGGACTTGCGTCTGAGAAAACAAGAATACATTTGTATATTCTGTAATGTTTTATTCTTCTGCCCCCCCCCCCAAACCTTTTTTTTTTAAGAGCTTCCATTGAAAGCTAAAATACAGCCTCAGTTTTTATGGAGGCAATCTTTGGATGGTGGCAAAGATGATGGTAAGAAGTATCAAGCTTAGATGAATTAACATGTCTTCTTCCCACTGAGCCCCCCAAGTCCTAATGGGCAATGTGAATATATCAGCTGAACCTGAAGAAAATATTCTAACATCAGTACTAATATAAAATATTTCTCCATGATTTTTTTAATATCCCTACCATGAAAAAAGGAAAAATTATAAATTGCTTTATAATGGGAAAGGAAATATATTATTGAAATGTTAAATATTTTGAAGGACTCGTTACATAGTTAGAAGTAATGGGTTACCAGTGTTTCAGTTTGATCACTATTCAGACACATTTAATTAAATCAAACAAGTGACATAATTAAGGATAAACTGTAAATATTATCACTGCCAGGTATGACAATAGAATTCAAGCTAGAAATACAAACATGTATTTCAGTGAGCCAAATATAACAAGAATAAAATACATATATTTCAATAAGTAAAAATGTGGATACATTAATATCAAAATATCTTTCAAAAAGCAGGGTAAAGTATAAGAGTTCAAAATGTAGAATGCAGCAGAAAGCTCATTCCTGTATTCCTTGCCAAACTAACTCATTGTAAAAGGGGGAGGGGGAAAACCAATCGGTCAGCAATGTATCCACAACCATTCTCCCCCCCCCCTTTTACAACAACCATGTTAAGAATTGCAAGACTTGGGATGGTGGAATTGAAAAACCTTACATTCCTACCTAAAACTGCCTTGGATTCTGCATTAATACTGATAATACTGATGGCCCATGAAATCCATGGGCTTAAAGCTTTTTGCAGATTTTAGCCTTAGTATCCAATGGGAAAATCATTACCATAATCACTACCGAATAATGTTGCTCTGACTATATTCTCTCCTTTATTGCCGCTATTAAAAGTCATCTCCCCTATTAGGAGCAAATATATATTCTTCTCCTTTAATAAAACATACATCGAAGTATCCAATGGCCTTCTAACAATTTTCTTCTTCAAGACTGTTGGAATGGGTTTTCAGTATAGACCGTTACCAAATTGCCTACCAAAAGCTAGAAGGAAACAATTTTTAGTGTGTCAATTTCCATCCTTTTCTTTATGCAGACCACTACTTCATCCAAACTCACCTCATAAACTATGGGAGAGCAAAATGGTACCGTAGGCATCAGAGGATACATACCTTCCTATAGTGTCCACAAAACCCCAACATTAAATAAAACTTATTTTTTTAAAAACTCACATATCTGAAATATTTGCAGTATTCCAAATCTCGGTGCATTTTTGTTCATTTGAAACTTGTGAAATTTGGGGTGGCTATGCCAGAATCTCATAAGATATGGCAGCACCCCAATATTTTGGCCATATTCTCACATGGGTCCACCTGCAGTACCTCATAAACCACTGTTGTTCCCTGGATCATAATCTAAGAACCACTGATCTAGATATTTGGAAACAAATAATAATTATGATACACTTTTATTGCTTCATAATTGCTGCTTAATTGGGAATACACTTTATGTTTGCAGCAGCCGTTCTTTTGTTGATGAAAGGCTTAGTGATTTAATTAGGTTCCCATAGAAGGGAGATCTGGTTTTCGCCATTTTCCTGTGTCTCTTTCTGCCAGCCCTCACCCACCCATACACAGATTCTCCCCCCTGCTACAGTACAGTTCTCTAAATATAAGGAGGACTCACATCATATTTAATGAGAAAAGGTCTTTCAGAGGTTTAATCACTTTGATAACATGCTCTTTAGGCTTCCTGGTCTCAAATCTAGAAAACACAAAATGCATTTAAATAATAGAAATGCTATTTAAGTACTTAATTTGTTTACTTAATCTTATTCATTGCAGTGTACATTACATGCACAATTTTAGTTGAAGTTGGTATGCACTCAAAACTGGTAATAGCAGATTACGTGTTCCAGTGGACTTGTTAAAATCCCGGGGAAGAACAGAACAGCAGTTCTTAGTCTGCAGAGCTGCTATTGCGGTAATTATGCACAGAGGTATAAACTCTTACCAGTGGTGGAGTTGTGTTAATTAAAAAAGGTATACAAATATAATTGGTGTTTATATTATATTTTCATTTTCCTCCAGGAAGGGAAAAGATTTAACTGTTTACAGTTTGACTACATAGTTCCTTGCATGTCAAGATGGTGCAGTAGCAGTAATAAAAGGCCTGTTTGTGACTTGATGGTGTTTCTCTTTAAAAATAATTTTACTTAATTTGGATGAGGAGTGATGTTTTGAGAAAAAAGATAGAAATTCATTAAAATGAACTGTTGTACAGTATGTAGTTCTCTCTCATCCAAGATCATTGGATTACATTTTTATCATGATTGCTCTACTGTTTTTGATTCATTGCTCAGTGATAAATTATGCAGGCATGATTGTTGGACTATTTTCATTCTCAGAAGAAGACTGATTATTACTCATGTTATGTTTTCAAGGTGTGATGATTTTGTTTTAAATTCAATTATTATTCTAAAACAAAGGGGCCCAGTTCTGCAGGCATTTTTGTGTTAATAAGTCTATTGATATACATATAAATACTTACAGAATTAGGGAGAGGGAGGGCTGTTGCTATCAGAAAAAAAATCAGTTAATGAACTTTTATAGCTCTGAAAAGGCTCTTGTTTCGGTTTTCTTTTTTTAAAAATGCCTTCTATTATGCTAATAGAAACAAATTTCATTACAATAGGCATGTATAAGGAGTAAGGGGATTATTCAGAGAATAACAAAAGAGAAATAAAAGACTTGGCTGTAAATTCTTAATTTGTTCCTATTTAAATTTTTGATGCATCATATATTCTCAATATCTATAATATAAATATATTCAAAAATATACTTAACATATAAAACATATAATATACAGTAAATACAACTAATATTAAAAAGTGTAAATGCCTCTAAGGAGTTGGACAGTCATGAGATGGAAACTGAAATTAGGAAGTTATTTCAAGGAGAAACTAACATATCCTTTCAACCAGTCATTGGTATAATATCCATTTTTCTAGGCCTAATTTATGAGGGCTTTGCTTTAGAAAACAGCATAAACTAAATTGTATGTTGGGAATACAAAATGCAGGTCTCTCTGGTCTAAGAAGGCACCTGCAGCTTTACAACCATTCTGTACCAGGATAGTAACGTAACAATTACTCATCGATTTAAGGAAAGAAAGGGAATTGAATTTATTAATCCAGTGATAAGGAGCAACTTCCACAATGGTATGCTGAAAATGGTATGAGGTATGGGTTCTGTTCCCAATATGGCAGTACAGGCAGTCCTCAACTTACGAACACAATTGAGCCCAGAACTTATGTTGCTTAGTGAGAAATTTGTTAAGTGAGTTTTGTCCCATTTTACGACTTTTCTTGCCACAGTTGTTAAGTGAATCACTGCACTTGTTGTTAAAATAGTAACATGGTTGTTAAGTGAATCTGGCTTCCCCATTGACTTTGCTTGTCAGAAGGTCTCAAAAGATGGTCACCTGACTCTGGGACACTGCAACCGTCATAAATATGAACCAGTTGTCAAGCATTTGAATGTAAATCACGTGGCCATGGGGATGCTGCAATGGTTATAAGTGTGAAAAATGGTCATAAGTCTTTTTTCAGTGCCATTATAACTTTGAATGGTCACTAAAGGAACTGTTGTAAGTCAAGGACTACCTATGTTGTAATTGGGCAGTGATCTATCTGAATAAGAGTTTCTTATTTAATCTAAATTTCCTCATTGGGTCTGTGGGTACTACACATTGCACTGCAGAAAAGCTTTCATTTATGCAGTATTTAATATAGCTGGACTTTCAGATAGGAATCCCATTCAGATAGGAATCCCATTCATGAGAAGGCATTAAGATACCTGCTTATCAGAATTATCACTAGCAATCCAAATCCGCTTGATGTCAAATGCGTATTAGCCTCAAAACGAAAATGCCACAGACAGATTGAAGAAATGGAAACAGCAAATGAAGCAGGCTTGATCTTAAATCAGTTTAGCCAATACCGAAGATAACTCATAATCCTTGAGCAATATTAGCAGTAAGTATCTTTATCCATCTGCGTTTCACTTTGCCAGGAAATGTTTGATCTGTCTACCACCTACTTGATCAGATTGAATTGATCCAGAAAACTGCCATAGATTAAATCTGGGAAACATTGGAGTTGGCACTTCAATTCCAGTTCTGCCACCTCAAAACCCATTTTCAAGCATATTCTTCACTAATGTTTAAAAACATGGAGAAAAACATAGTGGATGCCTGGGTCCTAAAAATTATAAGTTTAGGATACTTTGTGGAGTTTTCAAGTAGATCTGCATACATTATTTATGCATGTTCAACCACCTCATGAGAATTTTAAATTTCTGCTGAAGAGGAGGCTATAAAACCCTATTCTTAATATAAATTAATTTAGGTTGTATTTCCTTATTTGTTATCACAAACAGAATTTAGATGAATGCTCCATACTAGAATTTGGGCATTCAATAATTTAATCCATGACTGAAAGAGTGCTGTATCCCTCTTGAGGAAAAACATGGGATAAAGATAAATATATGTGTCAGGCCTGACTCCGTTCAAAACCTAAGAAAGAAAATCCCCCAACTCCATTGGTTTAGAGAAGAGATACTTTTACTAAATTTGAATTGATAGCAGTGAAAGCAAGGCAAGACCAAAGTGTGCGAAAGTTACACATTGAACGTCACTTCAAATCCAGGGTTCAGCACTGAGAGTCCAATCAACGTCCAGCATGATGTTATGGGAAAACTTCTCTGTGGGTATTTCTCACATCTGGAGTTTCACAACGGTGGACCTTGAAGAAATATAAACAACTCCACTCAGCGACGCCATAATTCATGAGTGCAAAACTCATTTTCGGTTCTCTTGGGACTACTTCGCACCAGATCCACATTTCTGTGTCTGCCAAGAGCAAGCAAGCTTTAGAAAGCCATGCTGGAGATCCAGCTGACAATATGACTTTTCCATAGCTTCTGGAGCTTTTATAGATGATATACAGCATTGCAATTTAACTTCTGTACACAGAGATGTCATATGAGCCAGATAATTCCAAGAGAATCTTTATGATATGGTCTTGACATGCTTGCCTAATACAACTTTCTGCTTTGCTTTGAACTTCATTCACTTCATGTCTCAGCATTTTTAAAGTAGCAGATCAAACCTTAATTTTGCTCTCTTTTGTTCTAACCTTGGTTAGGGAATTCTGGGGCTGAAGCCTTAAAGTTGTTGAGGTTGAGAAACTATTCTAAGGGAACATTACACTTCTGGACGGGCTTTGCTAATATGACTGGGAGTGTAACACAACTGTCTTAACTTTGAATATAGGTTTCGGGCTGATTAGCACTCTTGAATGGAACCTGACTTTTAGAGTACCGTATTTTTCGGAGTATAAGACGCTCTGGACTATAAGACACACCTACCTTTTTTGGGGAGAAAACAAGGGAAAAAATCTGCTTTTACCTCCCAGCATCCATCTGGTATTCATCTGGCCTGTTCACCGTGGCTCATTAGGCACTGCTGTGGCCCATTCAGCCCTGCCCACAGCCCATTCAACACCATCCATTTGCCGCCATCACGGCCCGTTCAGTGCGGTTGTTTGCCACCAACACGGCCTGTTTGACATGTCCCATTTGCCACTGCCCATTTGCCACTGCCATGGATCGCTTGGCACAGCCCATTCACCACCATGACCTGTTCGGCGCCGCCACAGCCCATTCAGCGCAGCCTATTTGTCGCCACCGATCCCCGCCGCCTGGAAATGGCTGAAAATGCAACGCATGGAGACTGAAAACAGCCGAAGGATGGGAGCCGGCTGGTGAGCGGGGCTTTGTTAACATTTGGTGTATAAGATGCACCGCCATTTTCACCCACTTTTTGAGGGGGAAGTGTGTCTTTTTCTGAAAAGTACGGTATGCCTGATTGGATAAATTACACGACAATTCAATAGATATGGGGCTAACACAGCTGATAGGAGAAAGGCTGAGTAGTATTTCTTCTATGACAGTCTCTTTTCTGTAGCTTGAGTATCTCCATAGTATTGTATTTCAATGTGCCACTCTACTTCACTTGCATCTACTAACTATCTAAAAATATTGCCAGTAGAGTGCAACCTTAACGCAACCAAATCTTGTCAGTTATGACAGCTTTTCGTGAAGGAGCCAGGTGCTCCAATCAGCTATGTCAGCTCTCCTGGCACTTCAGAAAATGCAGTAATCACAAAGCTAAAACAGCCTCACAAGGCTAGTCAGTGATCATTTTTCATGTCAGGTCAAGCCTTGCAAATGGAAAGGTAGACGTTCAGTTTTGGAACTGCCTTTGATTCCTTTTTTGCTAATTTGGCACAGGATGTTATCATTTCAACACAACTAGGCTTCTTTGCAGAAGAGTTTGGAGGCTGATATGCAGTTCTTCCCTCATTCCTGCTATCTCTCCTTTAGAAGAAGTTCAGGAGAAATGTTTCAGAAATCTTTGCAGTGAAATCCTTGAAGATACCAACTGAAGCTTGGCAGGGTGAAATGCCCTTTAAAGAGTTTATTATCATCCTTGCTTCTCTCATGATATTCTGGCAAAAAAAAAGCTGAATGCATTTTAATGTTTTCCTTTATAACATTGTTTTCTTAAAATACCAGTTCTAAAAAAAAATGGGTTTTTTAAATATAAATTCTCAAAACAGCTTTGATCAAATTGGTTTGCCCCCTTCCCCGAAACTCAAATCACAAATACAAATATAATCATGTGCTCTTGTGTACTAAATTCTTCCATGAGGAATTTCTCATTCATTGAAGATGATCTGAAATTGCCAATGCAGTGGCCCAAAAAGTGATGGGAACCCTCCAATACAGTATAACACTTGTCTTGGAGCCACAAGACAAAACATCTAACATCGTTTGGGTCACACTTCCCTGCAGGACTGTCTCCTCCTTGAGATCTTTCATAGAGGGTATTTTCAGAGTCCTCATCCTACAAGAGAAATATTTTTTAAAAAAGTTTGAGTCTTCTTTATTACTTTTCTTTCAATTAGTCACAGAGTGGAGTTTTGCAGCCCACATAGGTAAATAAAATGGAGAGTTTTTGTGAAAAGGAACTCTAAAGGAAATGCTATGAGTATTTTCCATTATTTTCCTGTAAATCTGCCAAATCCCTATTATGACTTAAGGCAACGTCTCAGGCATTTGAGAACAGATCTTGGATGATACATATATATTATACTCTCATCTATTGAGCTTGAAAAAGAAACATGTTTAAGAACAATTTCATTGCCACAAAGCCTTGGAAAATAGAACGGAACTAAAATGATCAAGATTTGCTAAATTTTACTTACCTCTCAAGTACAAGAATTCATAGAACACCCAAGCAATAAAAACAGCACCTCTTTTTATTTGATCATCTCAACCAATCCTATGGTAAACCTGAAAGATGCAATTGATTCTTCTACAGGGAAATCATATTGAACACAAATCCAGTGGAAATAATTGTTTAGGGTATAACAATTGTGAATGCATGCTTGAATGAAATTTTATAACACTGAAAATTGGCATTCTGTTACCTAGTGTTCTCAGATACGTTGAACTGCATCTCATAGTAAGTCTACTCAATAAGTCTGGTATTTATGTTCTTGTTATAGTATGGTAGTTGCATCTGGATAGCACCAGGTTAGGTAAAGCTTGTAATGGGAGCAGAATCCACAAGTCAAGTACAACAAATTTTCAAGGTGGTATTCTCCATTAATACTATGTAATAAATAAAACAGAGTTGCACATTCTAGCACTCTAGATCTGGTGAACTTGTTCAAATGTGGATAGTTTGCCAAAGTAAAAGAAAAAATATCATCTGATTTTTTATTTTTTTTTGTTTGGCTGGGATACAATATCACTTTTAGAAAAAAATGTAAAAGTGTTAAGATGCGTAAGATGACTATTTACATAAGATAACTATTTTCCTTTCTCTCTTGGTAAAACCTACTTGAGTGATTTGCTATCAACAGCACCCATTATTTTTACAATATTTAGATTTCGGCAGAAGCAAATAGTATTCACCCTAAAAGCAATATCATCCCAGTACAGTACGTTATTTATAATTTTCCAATGAACAGAATAAGGGACATGGCAATTGAATTTCTTGAATTGCACTATTGCATGAAGAATTCCATTTACTTTTAAGACCAGGCAAAGCAATCTGGAATACTGTAAAATTTTAATATTGGAAAGCACAAGAGTCCACAGGAATTATTTAAACAGGAGTTGCTGGAAACAGAAACAAAAACCCAAAGTTACCAAATGGCCTTTGAGCCATTAAAATTGCATGAACTTCATAATGGCCTGGATAACAACTTCAATTAAATTCAGACACAACGGAAGTACATTGATCAACAGTTGTGACTGCTCCTAAGCAGGCTTTAATAACAATTATCTACACATCTCAAATTGTTTGGTAAGCATCTGGCAAATAGAGATCTTTCAACAGAGGTAATGTGTGTTCTACAATGGTTAGCATTTGTTCCCTATTCACTTTTCCTTTAGATGAACAGAAATGATTATTCCTTTAAACATGTATGAGTTTGCAGCGGGCCTGATGCATGCCTTTTAATTTTTTGTATTTTGAAGTGTATTTATTCTTAGCCATCTTGACTGCAAAAGTGAAATATAAGTTTCATTTTAAAAAATCCAAAGATTTGGATGTCCCCAGTCTGGTGTTTTTTAGAACCAGGACTTCAGCGAGGGACAGTGAGACCCTCATTCTTGTCTTCTTTACCCTTCATTTTTTTTTAACCTTCATTATAATTTTAGTCAGAGGATGTAAAAGTCATCTAGAATCACTGAGAGTTGGGTGGTGTACAAATGTAATAAATTATTATTATATATGAATGATATCATTAAAATTAGTAGATATTGTGTGGTGGTTTTTAAAACTTGAAACTTGCATGACTGCACATACTTCAAAAATGCTTGGAAGAAATGCTTTTGACCCTGTAAAAATGCAGCATTTCTCTGCTATGCCTTTAAGCTTTTTGTTTTAAAGTTACTATGCCAACCTGATTTGAAAGGGTGGAGTTGTTTGAAGATTTACATTATTTGAATGACAACCCCTTAAATCAGCTGTACCTTTTTTTTCAGATTTTAAAAAAAGGCACGCTGTTTGGATGAGAAATGATATGGTCGGTTAGGTGAGGCTATGAACATTTGTAAGTAATTTTTGAAGTGTGCACAATTCTTGTAACCTTCATTCCAGACAAGTACCATAAAGTTTCCATAAATGTACTATAAAAATACTTAAAATTTAACTTTTTTCATTTGGCTAATAGAATTCCAGCCTGGAAAACAAATGAGCAAAGACTGAACCTTCTTTTTTTCTTGGAAGCGATGGGATTTCTTGTTACCCGGATTAAGTTATAGCATCGTTTTGGCAATATTTGCACGTTTCTGCTTAAAAGGAAATGAGTGCATTTTAGTTCAATTCATTAAAGGGATATGTCTTTTACAACTTGGATCTATTGAATTCAATCAAATGTTCCATATAGATAGAACTTCCATATAGATAGAATTGTGGTCATTTCCTAATAAAATTGCAACCGCTTTTGGTGCTAGCGAGAGAATATAGAAATATAGCCCAACAAGTCCATGTATGTCAATATTTATCACGCGCAGTTGCTATTACATAAAAATAGCTTTTTTTTTGCCAGTTATTAACACTCTTTTTATCTCCTACAACAAAATCTTGAGAGATTTCCACCAAGAGATTTGCAAATGAAACTTTCTTCCAGTCACTATGCATGATGCATTCTGGTCCCTTTGAAACCTAGGATTATTTGTTCTCTGGCTGCTGTAAAAGTAATTAAACAGCATTGCATGTTCTTCAGTTAATGATTCTTCATTCAACTGGGACATTTTTGATCCTAATATGTTTTAATCAGGACAGAGGTTGCAGAAGGGGGGAGGGAAATCCTATAAAAATTAAATGAAGAGGAACAAAGAATTATTAATCAAGCAGAGAAAAACTACATGTTTTAAGGGAGTCACATCTCTTGCAAGTTTGACTTCTTGCTTTGTTGTTGTTTTCTTTGTTCAAGATTCATAAAACAGTGTGATGATAATAATCAGTAAAGACAGCAGAATGATCAATGATCCAAAAACAAAAGGAATTCTAGAACTCTATTTACCCTTGAAGGCTATTGTTTCAGAATTCCCTACAGTTTTATAAGCTGTTTCTACAAGTTATTCTATATAAAGATATAATCTGTTTAGCAAAGAGGCCTGCTTAATCCCTAACTCAAGGTGTCACTTATTAATTCTGAATAGTTCATCAGTCTGGTGCTTTATCCATCTTCTGCAATCATGCTGCGGAATAATGCAAAGCACTGTTGTATATTTAGCAGCATGTCATACTTACAATATATAAAATCAAAAATAATGATTTTGTGAGCCACAATGTTGTCCATATGTCATAGAAGTACTCTAAAGTTGACCTCTCTGTTAAGAGCAGGACCACAATGTCTTCATTTTCAACTATGCTATGTTGATCAAGATGGCAATGTTTGAAGACATCAAAAATATTGAGTGATAAAGGAGAATGAACAAGACTTCATCCATTACTTTCTTCCTAATAAATGTCATTCATCGTGATAACAAAGGTCAGTCTGACCTGAAAAGTAGATCCAGACCTAAACTGGGATGGAGCCAAAACCAGCAAGTCACCAAAGGGCATATACACATAAACATTTGTTCAAAAATAGGATTGGGTGGTTAGGAAAGACTGATTATGCTTTCATTTCTATTAGCTTTGAAGTACTAGAGATATTTTAGGTAAGCTGCAAAATTTCTGGAATGCTCTTTCTTGCCATCTATTATCCAGAATTTGAAGCCCAAATATGATTGGCCGTAATTCTGAATTCCAAAGTATTTAGTTGTGTTTACTATGTTTTGTTTCTGGTAATAAGCAGCCTTTAGTCATCTTGAATTCAGAAATCCCCAATTAGACTTTTATTCAGCCATATACTGAGTTTTTCATTTTCCAAATGATATATCTTTTATTTTTAATTGTCTGCTTTACCCATTTGACGTACATTCTATTGCATAAACTAACTGATTTCCCTCCTATAATTTTTATCAGTTCTCTGCAAAGAAATAATTTAATATACCTCGTTTATGTGTGGGAAGGGTGGATGTCAAAAGGTCAAAAAGTCACAAACACCTCTGAAAAAGGCCATGGGTGTGGTGGCATAATGCAAGTGCTAAAACTTATCTGTTAAACACTGAATTGTGAGTATGTAGTGGTGGTGTTTGTGTGATGACATCTTTGCACAATGTCATGAATTTAATGTTATTGGAGGTGTCACTTGCTACATTTACCAAATTGCACAGTTATCAATGTCAAAGATTCTGTAATAGGTGTCTAGTGCTTGGAAGAAAGAAATCAATTGAACTCCTTTCTACCTATAGATTTTCACACATGTCTCTTAGTAAAGCAGTTTCTTTGGTTTCTGATTGGCCTAATCCCTCGTTATAATAGTTTTAATGGATTTCTCCACAAAGATCTCTCTTTTCAAATGTTGCTATTTTTCTCATTGAGAAAAAAAATATGGTTTCTGTGTGAGTCCTTGTATTTATTTAAGACTCAGCATTTTTTCTTTTTGATTAATAAGTGCCTTGATCCTACAGGACATTTCTATAGCAAACTAAGCAACCTCAGAGCAAATTAATAAAAATTCTTCTTGTACCACTTTATTCTAAATCTATCTTTAAAGTTTCATATACGGTAATTATCCAAAGCAATGCATGCAATTGTGTGTATGTGTGTGTTTGAGAGAGAGAGAGAGTATGTGTGTATAATTTTACCAAAATCTATCACCAGGTTTTTCTCCTGAGCATTCAATGTGAATTTGGAAACCTCATTCAGAAAAATGCCTCTCAGGATTCACTATATAGATTTAAATAGATGTGTAAAGCACTGAAGATTATCAAGAATAGTTTAGGTACTTTTATGCAGCCTAACTCTGACTAATAGGACTTACTCTTTAGTAAACATATACAAATTGTACCCTTTTCTTTTGACCCTAATCATCTATTTTTTAATCTCTTTGCATAATTTTTGCACAAAGAATTAGTATTAGTTTTCATATGAAGCAAGGCTATGAAAGGAGCTAATCATCTTTTTTTTCAAAAGACTTTCTTCATTTTCTTAATTACTTAATTTCATCACTATAATTCACTGGTCTTGACAAATGCTACTACCTGCTAATTATGAATCTTGTTGGGTGACCTTTTGGCCTTTAGTCTAAATGAAGCTTGACCTATTGTCCCGACTCTTCAGATTAACAATTATAATTTGGGATTAGCTTTCATATATTTAAATTTATTAAAAGTTTACACAGTATGATTCTTTTGTTGAAATAAAAATAAAATGCACACATAAAAAGGAATTATTTCAGCATATTTAAATTGTTTTTAACTGTACACTATTTTTCTCTGATTTGAATTTTAGAAATGTATATGACTTGACTGGCATTGTCGATTATTATCTGAGAAATCAAGTTCATTCTTGTTGACCTGGAGACTTAAGTCAGGTTGACAACTTTTAATGAACTCTCAATGACCTTTTATTGAAAACATGATTCACGGCAAGAACATTGTATACAAGTCTCTTTGCTTTGGAAGAAAGAATGCATACATACATAGAACATAATCAAAATGTTCAAAGGGCATGAGTATCTTCTCTACAAAGAAAATGAAACATATTTTGAGCTCTGCTCATTTAGAAACACACACACCTACACATATAATGCATGATAAGGAGAGATCAGAATGAACAATTTTGTTCTCTTACACCATTAGAAATTTCGGCTGTTCATAAAATAAACTGCAGTAGATTCCATACAAAAACCCTTCTTTAAAATATAATGCACTTATAAAAGATGTGATAAAAGAGATTTAGATACTTTTATATACTGTCTGTCATCAGGAATGAATATAAATTACAATGTCAGGAAATGGGAACATATATGCCTGTTTTGGCTTATGAGTATCCTGGGGCACTTGGCTGGATTTTGACTAGGCAACATTGTCAAGGTTGAAGAGATGATGAAGAGTTTTGACCTAGAATATTTCTTTCTGTGCAAGTATCCAAGTATTGCCTAATACAAATGTAGGAATTTCATTAATCACCTTTGGATCTAATCAATGGTGAAATCTGAACTGGTTTACTACCGGTTCACTGGCTGTGCACACGTGCACATGTGCAGTGTGCATCATGCACCAAATGCAAGGTGCGCATGCGCACAGTGCACACCAAAAGGAGGTCTGAGGTAAGTAGAACAGCACGCGGGGGGGTGATCAGCTGTGGCGCATGATCTTTTTTTTTACTTTTAAAAGTATTTTTTTACAACCTATTCAGCTGAATAGGTTGTTAAAAATGCTTTTAAAAGTAAAAAAAAGACTCTGAAGATTGTGTGGCTCAGTTGTGATCGTCAGAGCCTTTTTTTTACCTTTTAGCATTTTTTTAAAGAAGCGGCAAGCAGGAAGTGGGTGACCAGTCATTGGTGGGCATGGGGGGGGGGCAGGGATTCCCCAATTTTCCCTGGTTCTCCAGCTGCCATTGCTACCGGATCGGCCAATCCGGTCCGAACAGGGAGCATTTCACCCTTGGTTCTAATCCAAAATTGAAAGGACAGCAGTCTCTTTCTTATTTTTAAAAAACAAAATTTAATGAAAGTTATTATTGAGAAAACCTCACAGAAATATACTTAATTTAGTATTTGAGCAACTGTTTAAGTCATAGGTGGACGGATAAATTGAAAAAGTGACATCCCAAGTTTCAATACCTTGCTGCTCTTTGACATCCAAAGGCAGCAATTGGGATGTATTTCATGTCCAGAATTTTTGTATATCTCATAACTAATTAAAGATGCACCACAGAGTTCTATATGATCAACTTTTCTTCAGGTCAAACTGATTTTAGGTTGAAAAAAAGGCTTAATTAGATTTTATAAAACTTCAACAAGAAAGTAGTAAGTAGAGAAAATGTACAAATAGAATAAATGAGGAAAAATCATTTTATTATTCTTGATAGTCAGCTTGGTCTAGTGTTTAAGGCACCAGGCTAAAAACTAGGAGACTGTGAGTTCTACTCTTGCGTTAGGCATGAAAGCCAGCTGGTGACTTTGAGCCATTCATTCTCAGCCCATGATGTCAGGCTTGGGCAATAAGCCAGTTGATCAATTATTATCACAACAAGTGAATCAACATTCAGTTGTTCTGAAAAAAAGATAGCCTTCATTTGCAGAAAAATGCTAGGAAGAAAAAAATGATTATCATTTCTTAGATTTTATAGAAAGGAATGGGTAAATAATAAAATACAAACAACAACCAGGAAACAACAACAACTAGGAAAAATACAGGAACAACTACAAAAATAAGAACATAACAGGGAGGGGGACAATTAATATACTGTATGTCTTGTGTTAATAAGTTTCTAAATCTACCTAAATGTTATATTTCTATTTACCTATGTAATTATTATTGTCTAACATTACAATATTTTACAATCTTTGACACAGAAAATGATATTGAATAATTTTTTGATTAGTAAATAAATTTGCCTTTTCAAAATCTGGTAAGTCACACATCTCTGAAATCAATCCTTACTATCAGGAGTATTGCAGGTGTTTTCCAGTTTCTCAAACTAATTCTCTTACAACCAGTACAACCAAAACTTAAAAAAAATAGTCAAATTCCAAAGTTTTGGAAACATAATTAAACAAAACTTAAACATTCCTATCAAATCCCTATAAATCTATTTAAGTACATTTAATATTGTTTTAAAAGGATGTTAATGATTCATAAGATCAAATCATATAGTCCAATGACCTCAATTTTTTATATTGTCAACAGAGAATATTCATCCTTTTAAATAAATTATTCGGAGTGTTCAGTAAACTTGAAGTAAGGGAATTGAATGAATTGTTTTAATTTTAAATCTGATGTGAATATAACATTTTTCAGATTTACAATCCTTCATGTTCTATTACTGGGGGTTCTAATTCTTTAATCCATGAACCACTCATGAATATCATGAAAACTAAAAACACATTGTGTCTAACTAGGAAATAAAGTAATAATTTATACCATTTGATCTACTGCAATCAACTTTCAAAATGTTGGCAAACTTTCAGCAAACCAATTACATAAGTGCTGGCTATTTATCTTGGTACATGTTTACAAACTCCTATCTTAAAATAGCATCCTCTATGTGAAGAGATGTCCTCTGCCAGCTGACACGTTTCCTAAAGTCAATGAAGACACAAAGACTGGTTCAGCCAATCATAGTTCAGGAAGTCATATACAAGGGAATTAAAGAAAAGGTTTTCCACAGTACTTGCAATAGTAAGGTATCACTAATACAGATGGTGTTTCAGAATTGTTCTTTTCGCAAATGAAGGCTTTTATTCCTCTGGTTTAAAATTTTTTACCACCTAATTGTGTTAATTGCATTTGGGGTCAAGGATTATCCAGTTACAAGAATTGATTCTTAAAGCTCATCCTAGATATTCAGTGCTTCTATGCTGTTTAGCCCTCTTAGTCTGGATACTGAATGAACTGTACCCATAAAGATGTGGTTAAATGTTTAGATCTGTTTGGATTCAATTGCCAAGATTTCAAGACAGTCAAGTATTGGGAAAGATAGACTTTGCATGTTGATAATTTTGCATGCAACTAAGATCAAAATGGGAAAAAGGTTCCCCAAAATGTATATAGATATAAACTTCATAAAATTCAAGTAATCGGTTGTTAAATATTTGCTTTGGTCATGGGTTATAGGAACTAAGAAAACAGCTTTCAAATTGTACTAAACGTAGGACATACCGAAGCTGAAAGATTTCTCTAATGTCAAGGAGACTCTTGAGAGTTAACTTTCTGTTCTGCCCAAAGAAGACATCTCACTTACTTCAAAATTATTGTCAATAAAAATTCTTTTAAAAATGTATCACTACTCTTCATATTTTCATGTTTATTTTTGTGCCGCACCTCAGAACATCAAAGATCTACTGAAATCCAACTATTCATTACACTATCAATTAAATCTCTTGTTTTCTTATTAGTAATCATGTATTTATGCACCTCTTTAATTATGTCCATGTCACTACCATTTATAATGTGCATAGAAAGCAATTTTGTATAAGTGCATTTTGCTTAGTTACTGCATGGTATTAGTATTCTATTAAATATAGCAGTACATTTCTCATTTTATTTTATTGGTACGTGTGTGAAATAGGCATGTGGGCCATGTTCAGGAATACTGTACTCTACATCTCAAGTGTTTACAAATAATTAGCATTCACCAGCTCTTGGATATAGCTTTTTTGCAGGCAGGATTTAAGTAGCTTTGAATGAGCATGTACATTTTCAGTCCCTCTCATCGTCTATTCTAAACAGAAAAATCTGTACAGTTTTCATTACAAAAATTATAAATATTGCAATTATCACATATCTCCAACTCTTCTGAAGCTGTTACATAATAACTGCAGTGCCTACAGGAAGAGGTGGGCATTGAATCTATTGAATCATTAAGGTGAATTAGATGGAGTCACAGCTTTGCACTGTGCAACATTATAAATCTGTTGCCCAGATTTATGCACCTAAATCTATTATTTATGATTATTACAAATGGCTGCCAATTTCCTTCTCAGCCCCCAAACAAGATCTCTCTGTCCTTCTGCTCACTCTCACATGTATTCCTATTGTTTTTCTGAAGCATCAATTCGTAAAGCATTCCTGAAGTCCAGATCCTGCTAACCCTGACCCAAACTAGGAGTCTCTTCCACCCAGTCATCAACAATGGTGGCATTTGGGAACAGCAAAAGACAGAGGAAAATAAGAGTGCTGAATGGTCAATGGATCTGCTAGAGCTTTGTAGGAATTAATGACTAAAGGATTTAATAAAGGTCAGGTATGCTTCATAAGGATCAAAGACTGCTAATATTTAGGAAGCAAACTGGATTGGCTAAGATTACTGGTACAGTGCCTTTGTTATGAAGATCTGAGCTGTCAGATTCTTTTTTTTAATTATTTATTATTTATTTATTTATTTTGTCACAACAATATATACAATCATCAACATAAACAATAATTCATCATGAGAGAAAAAGTATATATAAGTAAAAGTATAAGTAAAAGTATGCATATAATACTATAATGAAGAGAACAATAGGACAGGAACGGTAGGCACTTTTGTGCTCTTATGATTCTTTCTTGTAAATCTGCCTTTATCTTTGTTCTCTTGCTGGTCAGTCACTTTTCTTTCATATATATGATACTTAGAAAAGATTTAAGCTTGGGGCAAGGTAAGATTAGCTCCTTATGAGGCCAGGAAAAGAGTGGGAGAGTGGGAGAAAGATCTACCATATATTTTTGCTGCTTCCAAGAGAACAACTCCAGATACCTTGCTATAAATGAAGGTATGGTGCTGGTATATTTCCTTAGCAATGAATGCAGGCTGAGAAAACATTGTCTCATAAGGGAAGTGGCTGTTCTGTTAACTATCTACAGAACTTTCAGGACACAGTCCCATGAAATAATAGCAATAGCACTTAGACTTATATATCGCTTCACAGTGCTTTATAGCCCTCTCTAAGTGGTTTAAGTCTTCTCAGCTGTGGGACCACTTGTGGAATGGTAGGACATACCTGGCCAATAAGCACATAGAAACCACTAGATAGTTTGGGGCATCTTTTGGCTGCTGTCTGATGAGTTCTAAATTTTGGGTTCTTCATAACCCAAATGTCTTTCATAGGGAAGCTGTTTGAGACCAGACCAAGAGCTCATCCTCCCTTCCCGCTAAACCAGGGCTGTAAAACTCACGGCCTACGGACCGGATGCATCATGTGGATGCAAAGGGGGAAAGTCATGATATGTCACATGACAATACTGTTGACGATGCGATTTTGACACCCCTGCTCTAAACACAACACAAACATGCTTCACCAATAGTTCTTAAAGGATGTATTTTCCTGACATTGCCATTGATTCATTTCATCACAACTGCAGAAACAGATTATATTTGCCTAATTATTCCAGTTGTTGCTTCTTTTTCTGATATAATTTTATGTCTCATTAATGATGTTGGTGATTCAGGGTTTGGCATACTATTGGTCAATTTAAGCCGGTGTGGGTGTGCCTTCTCCCTTTGGCCTTTCTCTTCTGAATCATGATGGCTTGGGATGTGCAAAGAATAAATATTAAAAAACAAGAGCAGCCCAGAGTAACAGAGGACTTACAATAAGGAAACCCCTGTTCTGTACATCTCCTTGGAAACAGACAATACTTTTTACTTTAGCGGCAAAACCAATGGAAATCTTGAAAAAAATAATATTAAGGAATGAGAAACAAATTAAATCAAATGACATAAAGGAATGGGAGAATTTATCTACAGCACATGGGTATGTATATGCTGCATACTCATACATATCTACATATCAACATGTAGCAACAGAGACTTAGTGTGGGGGCAAGTGAGGGAGAGGGAGAGGGCACTGACCTTGGGTGATTGATTATATACCTGAGGAATCGCAGGACAGGAGTTTTGGCAACACAGAACTTTCCGAGAGATGCCAAGATTAACAGACTGTGTTGGATGGGGGAGAGAAGAAAGAGGGGGAAGAGGTTCAGGATAGCCATATCCAGTGCTGGGATTCAAGTAATGTAACAACCGGTTCTCTGCCCTAATGATTTCTTCCAACAACCCATTTGCCAAACTGCTCAGAAAGTTAACAACCGGTACTCCCGAAGGTGTGCGAACTGGCTGAATCCCACCACTGCCCATATCCTAAAACCTCTCGGGATACATCTAGTAGTTTAGAAAGTTATAGCTTTAGTTTGGCAATACTCTTTACTAAGTAAAGATTGGACTCAATTGGTTGTGTTATCATTGGGCCTGGGCCCGACATTGCTTTGATTTATTGGTGATTGTTTATGTGCCATCAAGTAATTTTTTTCTCCTACTGACCACATGGATAGATTTTCTCCATGATGATCTATTTCTAACATGCTATTTCAGGTCTTCCAAAAGTGCATCCATCACACTGTAACTGAATCCATCTACCTTGTGGCTGGTCATTCCCTTCTTCTCTTTCCTTTCAACTTAGCAGCATTAGACTTTTTTCCAGAGAGCCACAAGTAAATCCATGATAGTCTGCAGAAGAAAGGAAAGAAGGCAGTGAAATGAAGGTTTTCTAGCCGAGGCGTTAACTATTCTTCTTATTCTTCCTAATCTCTTTCCTAATATTCTTTAACAGAAACTGCATGCTAAATTGGCTTTTTTTTATTGAGTTATCTCCCCAAACCTGGTTCCCTTCTCTAATATAGCCAGTCATGCTCCATCTCCATATATTCCAAGCAATAATGTCATGTCCTAATATTGCCCATTCACTATAAAGGGTTTCTTTTAGAAGTTTATTTTTTAAAAATCTTTTAAAATTGTCATTAGAAAACAGATTTATATCATTGTAATTATTTGCAAAGGAATTATAAATCATGCTAAATTCAGAAATGATTTCTATTAAAAAAGAAAAAAGAAATTGGACAAATAGCTCCTAAATGCTGGCTAAACAGTGTTGGCAGTTATCCTGTAGTTTTACTAAATGGAATAAATGCAAAGTCAGGATGATACGATTTGAATCTGCTCCAGGCTTTTCTGCCTAGTAATCTCCATACAATTCAGGAGCCTTTGCACAGCACACTAACTGGAAATGGCATCCCAGGACATTCTTTATCATGCAGAGCTACAATCTGTACTTAAGGAATACTAAGCGGTATTTCAGCACACGTATTGATGCAATCTCTCCAGAGCAACTTAGTATCTCATCTGAACAGACCCTGTAAATATTTTTGAGGGGACTCTCTGTCTTGTCAGGTTCATGGTGTGTGTGAGGATCACCTGTTCCTATCCCATCAAGGCTCTGTAATATTTCCATATCAGAAATTGTCTGTTACTGGGGAAAAGAAGGATCCAGCGGGGTCTCCTGGTGGCATTGTAACTTAAGAACTACCCATATTTACTTACAGTATCTGTGGCCTTAGGCCAAACTCTTTTCCAGAACACTTGTTCAACTTGTGAAGATGTCCAAACTTCAGGATCAGTCAAAAGGAAGGAATCCAGAATTAACTTACATTATTTCTCTGTAATACTTGGGTGACCCTCAAGTCTGAAGAATTAAACAGAAACCTAAAACAATACATTTTTTTATGTGTCCTATCATTTCTCTCTCTCTCTTTCTCTCTCTCTCTCTCACACACACACACACTCACTCTCTCTGAATCCTATCTCTCTATATCTGTCTATCTATCTATCTGTCTGTCTCAGGGGTGAAATCCAACAGGTTCTGACAGGTTCATGAGAACTGGTAGCGGAAATTTTGAGCAGTTCGGAGAACCGGTAGTGGAAATTTTGAGTAGTTCAGGGAACCGGCAAATACCACCTCTGGCTGACCCCAGAGTGGGTGGGAATGGAGATTTTGCAATGTTCTTCCCCCAGGAGTGGGGAGGGAATGGGATTTTGCAGTATCCTTCCCCTGGATTGGGGTGGGAATGGAGATTTTTCAGTATCCTTCCCCTGCCACACACATCAAGCCACACCATGGCCACCAAGCCATGCCCACAGAACCGGTGTAAAAAAAATTAGATTTCACCACTGGTCTGTCTGTTTGATTCATTCATTCATTTATTTCTGTAGCTACTCATCTCAACAAGTGTATAACATACACTATAACATAGTATAAAAGATCCATTGTCAGCCAAAACCTTTCTGGTATGAACAGAAGGTTTACACACAAGTTGCAGGTTTTGTGTTTACATCAAAGTGAACATACAATGTCATGGCACTATCTACCCAACAGAAAAAATAATAAATGGTCACAACAAAGAAGGAGCCAAAGCAGCAAAAATGATAAGAACCAATAAGTCAGGTGGATGAATCAGAAATTATCATGAATCGGAGGCAAAAGATAAATTCAGATCAAGATTTAGTGGCCTAGTGAATTGCTGCTTTCCACTATACATTGGTGGATGCGCAAATAGGAATGAAATATAGCTGCGGAGAAAAAGAAAGGGAAACAGAAAAGAAATATTTCTTTCTATATTCAGCAGTTGTTTGTTTTCAGGCTAACTTCTCATTTTCTGACATAGTAAAAGTTTACACAGATTGGAAAGGGAAGATGCTAGCTCAAAGGTAAAATGCTGCATCCAATTGAGACAGCTATTTTTATTTGGGGTTTGTTTCGAAAAGCTGCTTTTCTTAACTAAACCATGTGAAATCTTTGCTTCTAACCGATGGCAAATAGAGAAGGGTAATTTAGGATGGGAGCAAAATGTGTGTGTGTGTGTGTGTTTAAATGGAAAAATTAATCTCTTTCTTTTTCTCTCTGCATGCTCTCACGCACATGTGTGTGACTCAAAGAACAACAAGTTAAGAAGAAGGAGAGCTGTAGTTCAAAGATCAGGTGTTGCCTGTGGCAGCGTATCATAAACTATGGCTGTTAACATAGCTATGATAATGCTGAAGGAAGTGCAAAAGTGCAATCTGTCAGTTATTATTCACAACACATGTAAAATTAGAGCTAATATGGAAGGTCTTAGTTACTTCAATACTTCAAAAAACACCATGCAGCATTATAATAGGTTCCTAAGTTGCAAAATAGTTTCCAGAGTGGTTTTAAGGTGTTGAAACACTTCACAACAGACAAGAAGGATTGCCATGTAGCAATTCTTTCTTATGTATGTTGACCTGAGGAAATTGGGATGATGCTGATTTGAGAAGAACGTAGCAGCCTCCAAACTGGCAAAGCTCTTTAGTGCAGATCATCCAATCCTGCCATTAGAAAACCAGACTTTTTTGTCTGGGAGCAGGCTACAATGCTGAAAACCCAAGAAATCCAAATCCTGGCATTTAGGTCAACTTGATGCTAAAGCAAGCCTACTTACAATCTATCTATCTATCTATCTATCTATCTATCTATCTATCTATCTATCTATCTATCTATCTATCTATCTATCTATCCTACTTACAATCAATCTATCTATCTATCTATCCTACTTACAATCTATCTATCTATCTATCTATCTATCTATCTATCTATCTATCTATCTATCTATCTATCTATCTATCTATCTATCTATCTATCTCTTTCCACTGTTATAGCGGAACCCCTAAGCATAATCTTTGAAAAATCTTTCAGGACCAGCTCCCTACTCAACCTATGATCACTAGCCATGGTCATTCCTATCTTCAGAAAAGGAGACCCCAGCCTAGTCAAAAATTACAGACCAATCTCTTTATGCTGTGTCACCTGCAAAGTCATGGAATCAATCATCAACCAATCCATTACCCTCCACCTAAAAACAAATAATCTACTCTCTAATAAAAAATTTGGTTTCAGAAAAAAAATTATCCTGTAATCTACAACTTCTACACTGCAAAAACATATGGACTACAAATCTTGATCAGGGCAAAGCAATAGATGCAATTTACATAGACTTCTGTAAAGCCTTTGGTTCAGTGGTACATGACGAACTACTTCTAAAACTAAAATCCTACAGCATTTCTGGACCCCTCTATATTGGATAATGTGTTCCTGTCAAACAGACAACAAGTGGTCAAAATAGGGAGCACCCTATTCTGCACCTGTTAATAGCGGTGTCTCCCAAGGAAGCATTCTAGGACACACACTCATCATACTATACATAAATGACCTTTGTGATCATATTATAAGTAACTGTGTTCTCTTTGTCAATGTTAAACTATTTAACACTACCAACAATGCTGCTTCCCTTCAAAAAGTCTTTGACTTTGTGTCGGAATGGTCAAAAAATTGTCACTCCAAATCTCAACCAACAAATGCTGTGTCTTACACATTGGCAAAAAGAATCAGAACACTTTTGTATTAGATATATTTTTAAAGGAGAGGGGAATTGAGAGTGTGATGATGTGTGGAGTGACTAGAGATTATAATTTAAGACTTATTTTGGATTATGATTGTTAGTTTTGATACCCCGCATTTTGTTCTGGGAAGTCTTGGGGGGGTGGGGCGGTAAGGGGGAGAGGAATTGGGGGGGGGCGGATGAGGGTAGAGGATGGAGTGATGGTTAATGCACAGGGATTATTGAAGATGTATAAATATAATTAATGTAGGGTCGTGTTCTGTTTCCCTCCCTCCAATACTCCCAGCAAAGAGTCAGTCAGAGGCCTTCTTTTCTCCTTTTATTTACATAGATATATTTATTTTATTTTATTTTATTTATTTATTTATTTTATTAAATTTCAAATATGTCCTGGTCACGTCTACCCACGGGCCTGCCAAGTTTCTGGAGATAACGAGGAAATTATAGATAAGGCCAGAATTACTCACGAATATATTCTTCCCTCCATTGAGACAGTTAGCCCGCGCCAATTCATTGCTTTGTCCAAGACAAAAAACCAGGAAGTCCCGCCTCCTATTTATAGTCTCTGCAGATGTCACTGCATGACAATTATGACTTGGCTTTCCCCCAACTCTTCCGCTGCTGCGCACGCCGATCACATCTGCGCAGTCTTGCATCACTCCAAAACTGTTCTTGGGGCGTTGCCAAATCAGAAGAAGGCTCCAGGGAATCAGGTCTTGCCGGCCCCTCCTCCTCCCTTTGAGTGGGTGCCAGGGAGGGAAAGGGCTCAAGAGAAACAGGGCTTGCCAGGTCTTCTCCCTCCCTTTCTGAATCATCCGAGTCCAGGAGTCCGGGTCCAGGAACCTGGGTCACAACAGGTCGGGTCTGCCCAGCTACCATTTTAGAATGGTGAGGAGGGAAAAAGGAGAAAAGAGTAGGAGGTAGGAAAGACGAGAAGAGGAAGAAAGAGGGGTAGAAGAGGGAGAAGGAAGGTGTAGGACGGATGGAGGAGAGGATGTAGATAAGAGAAGGGGAGGAATGTGTGGAAAGTAGAAGAAGGTAGAAGAGGGAAGAGAGTGAAAAGGAGGGGATAGTGACTGGGAAAGCCTGACTAATTGTATATGACTGTACATTGGATGTGTTGTTGGATCTGAATGTAAAAATAAAAAAAATTTATATATAAAAAAAGAATCAGAACACAAAATATAAGCTAAGTGGATATGACCTTGTAGATGACCCTTATTCTGTCAAGGACCTTGGAGTACTCATATCAAATGATCTAAGTGCCAAAGCCCACTGTAAAAACATTGCCAAAAAGACATTGTAAACCTAATCTTGCCTAGCTTCTTCTCCGGTAAGATTACACTACTAACCAGAGCATACAAAACATTTGCCAGACCAATACTCGAATACAGATCATCTGTCTGGAACCCACACTGCATATCGGACATTAATACAATTGAGCACGTCCAGAAATATTTCACAAGAAGAGTCCTCCACTCCTCTGCTCGTAACAAAATACCTTAAGCCACCAGACTTAAAATTCTGGGTTTAGAAAGTTTAGAACTACGCCGCCTTCGGTATGATCTAAGCATAGCTCATAAAATCATCTGCTACAATGTCCTACCTGTTAATGACTACTTCAGCTTCAAGCACAAGAATACACGAGCACACAATAGATACAAACTTAAAGTGAATTGCTCTAAACTCAATTGCAGAAAATATGACTTCAGTAATAGAGTTGTTAATGCCTGAAATGCACTACCAGACTTTGTGGTCTCATCCCCAAACCCCAAAAACTTTAACCTAAGACTGTCTACTGTTGACCTCACCCCATTCCTAAGAGGTCTGTAAGGGATGTGAATAAGAGCACCAGCATGTCTTCTGTCCCGGTCCTAATGTTCCCTTTAATTGTATTCACTTTATGTATTCAATTCATGCTTATACTTATATACATATTATCTAATATGTACTTGACTAAATAAATAAATAAATAATCTATCTATCTATCGTTTATGCCACCATATCAATGATACAGCAACTCTAGGATGGCTTATAACATAACAAAAAGTAAACTAAGATAATACAAGGCAATTAAAATTAGGAGAGTTAAATAGGAATTTAAAAGCCAATATTACTGCCAGTCTGGGGATGGGAATCTTCTCTACCCTCTCAATCAACCCCAATGTAACACACCCCTATCAGGGCCTCAGGGCAGCCAGTACTGGCAAGTTTTTAGGTTCTTCTGGAAGACCAGGGTGTGGACCGCAACTCCAGTGTGAGAATATTCCAGAGGGTGGGGCTACAGCAGAAAAGGCTCTTCTCCTAAATTCTTTAGCTAGTGGGATCTGAAGTAGGCCTCTTCCACTGGAATGAGTGGGTTGAGACGGCTCTTCTGTGGCACCATTCTATGTCTCATCATTACTTAGACTGTAATGTAGGTCTCTTGTAAGAAAACCTTATAATAACACTCTCTCTTATAGAAATTGTAGCCATTGCAGTTTGTTTGTTTTTGCAATGGAATCTGGACAAAAGAAAACTCTTGAAATATAATTGGGTATTTAGAATCTAATTCTAAGTACCCAATTTGTTGTCAATGCAAATGAACTAATATGGCAAGTTTGTATTTGGTGCTGAGTACAGAAATTCTCTTGTAAATATTTTTTATCATGTTTGATTCACTTGGAAGAAAGAATTTCCTGCAGCAATCTTATTCAAAGAACAAGGGAATTTCAGGGAAATAATGTCATTGCCAGCATACACATATGAATGTCCTGCTATTGTACACTCATTTCTATAGCAGTCTAAATTCTACCCCCACCTCCCAAGGTTTTTCATGCTTCAATGACATCTCTGCAGAGATATTATGGAAACGTCTTTCATTAGGCTTTTTTGTCACCAATGCTTTCTGAGAGCACACCAGTACGCTGCACAAACCTTCCGTTTTTTGAGATGTAAGCAACAGCCTAGGGTGATGATAGTTGCATACTATCTTTTAGTGAATGCTGATAATGAAAACATCAAATACGAATTCTGTGAAACATTCTGAATGAATATGGTCTAAGGGAAAACCTGTTAGGTGACATGAATGGGTGGAAGGAAACAAAATGAGAAAGAAATACTAATTGGAGCCATTCAGAGACCCAAAAGAGATTGAACTGGGGACTCATCAGAATCTGCTCAGGAAAAGATCTGTTTATTTTGAATGAGCCTCTTCATACCTTTACATACCTACCTATAGAACATAGTTCAATTGATACTTGTAATGGTAAAACACATAGAAAATTAGTGAAGAATACAAGGGAGGTGAAAAATTCAAAATGTTGAATAGACCATTGTAGGCTTGTCTGCCATTCCAATCCATTGAGTTGCTTCCATTGTCTACATACAGTGTTTAAGATTAAAACAATATTTTTAGTAGTGGCAAGAGTGCATCTTGGGGGAAAATTGACAAGAAATGAAAGAAATGATAAATGAAATACAACTTAATACAAGATAGGGGTTTGCAAACCAGATTTTTGCTCCTTAACAAATTTTAGAGAAATGTACAAAGAACATTTACATATTTCTTGATTTAGAGAAAGCATAAAGTGAATAGACCAGTTATAGAACATTTTGCATGAATAAGGAATCGAAGGTTAGTTGCTGACTGTGACAAGAGCAGTGCGCAATGGAAGTAAAGATGCATGGATTTAGATAGAATGCTTGGATAATTTTTCAACACTGAACAGGGAATAGAATAAGAATGTATGATATCTCCTTGTTTTTAAAAATATTTTTTATAAATAAATATACAACAAAACATTCGTGATGGTATCCATGTTGGCTGGAAACATGAATCTTTGTATTGTATATTTTTGTAAGCAGATGATGCCATGCTGTTGAATGAGAATCTGATGATGCATAGGAAATGTTAGATAGATTGTGTGATGCAATTAAGATTATGGATTTAAGATCAAATAGAGGAAAAATGCAAGTTATATGCAAATGCTAAAAAAAACTAGAGTAAGTAGATGCACTCATGTAGAATGTTTACTAAATATGGTAAATAGATGAAGACATTTTATATCATGCGAATCCTAGTAGGAAAACAATGGATGGTATCTTGCAAGGAATGAATGTTTGTTGAAAGAATTTTTAAAATATTATATTTAAAGGTATGCTTATGCCTATTTTTTTTAAACCTGGAATTGGATATTGGACTGCAGACACAACAGCAGACACAATAGAAAATTAGGTACAAAGAAAATAAGAGACTAAGAGTGAGTGGTAAAACAAGAAGAAATAGAATTAAGAAGTGGAATGAATATGGATTAAATGCATATGGCCAAGGTATCCTTCTGAACTAGCTCCAAGAACTGGGAATGAGGCACACTTTTTTGTGGTTGTCCTCCTTTCTTTGTGGCCACTTCCACATGGAAGAGAGGTCCAGCAGTGTCCAACCTAGTCCTGCAGTATAGGCTGCCTCAGATCTCCAGAGTGGCTCTCACAGTTCCTGCTTAAGGAGCAGGCGATATTTGTGGCTAGGAAGGACTTTTGCCAGATTCAACTTATGTGTCCGATGTATCCTTACCAGGAATGGGAGGTCTTGATTGCAGTCACCCATACTTGATAACTTCCCACACTAGATACAGCAATGAACTATATATGGGGTTTCCTTTGAAGACCAGCTACAAGTTACAACAAGTCCAGAATGTGGTGACATGGACACTGTTGCCCAGCTCTAGATTTGCCTAATTTAAACCCTATCACATGGACTACTGGCTACCAGGTTTTTTATGGTGAAATTCAAGGTACTGGTTATTACTATATGGTATGGGCCATGTTATCTGTGGGACCACCTCCCCTGCCAAATTGAATAGCCACATTCCAGTTCCCTTCCTTTAAATGATGCCATGTAGTGGGACTTAGGGAGGTTCCTTTTCTGTGGCATTCCCTGCCCTGTGAAACACTTTTCACCTGGTGGACCTCTACCCTCTTAACCTTCCAGAAATCAGAGCTTGCTATTTGTCCAGGCACTAGAATAGGGTAAAATTGGACCATAATAGGATGTGGGAAAGACCTTGAAAGACTGGGCAAACAGATGCTTTCAAGGGAACAGTTAGATGAAATAGTCTAACTTGCAGCTGGATAGTGGGCAGGACAAGAGATTTAGATGAAACCCTCCCTAGTTTCTTGGGCAATATAGAAGATGCTGGTGGGGAGAGACAGTTGTACTTTCAGACCTGCAAGATTCTGTCAATGTAGCATTACAATAAAGTACCATTATCTCATTGGGTTATGAGTCCTATCTAGTCTACTCTTGTCAACTCTACATGGAGTTGACTAGTTGACAACATATAAACTTTGGATGGTTAGAGATTTGTAGTGGCAGAAAGGTGTGGTCAGGTATAATAATGGCCCTGATACAAACTAGTTTTAGGGTTTCCTTTTCTTAACTCATACTCTCTCTCTCTGTCTCTCTTTTTTTTTGGCATACCATTTCTTATTTATTTTCTAGGCTATGTTTCTGACTTAGAATGAGATCAGCATGATGGGTCCTCCTTAGAGAAACTGTCAGAGGGATTATCCTCGCCCTGGAAAAATTCAGAGAAACAGTCCACCTCATTTTCTGCACAGAACCTTGGTGAATATTTTCAAAAGAGTGAAGTCTAGCTGCATCTGTCAACATAACATAATCTTACATTGGTACAATGTATTCAGTGTTGACAGTACCAGTTCTGCTTTTTCTTAGTTTTCTTTAAACCTGCAGAAATGTCTTGCAGCATCTTCTATCCCAGATCTGTTCTGTTTTGATTATGTTTCCTACTGCTCCTACTCTCAAAAAGTCAGAAAAATGTGACTAATTGGAGCCTCTTCAAATTCAGCCTTTATATTCTTTGGACTGTGATTCATGTGCTTTACACTTGTCTAGTCTTCTGAATGTAAGAAATGAGAAATGGCTTGTGAAATGGAATGTAAAGCACCTGCTATGAATTTTAGGCTGAGCACTGCTTAGTCTGTATCACAATTTCATTTCTGAAGAGTAATTGAGAGCACCCACTAATTAGATCCCTGAAGAAAACTTTTTTGCAAAATTGCAATGGCTGCTTTGAAATACAGGAAAAAACTGATTATAATATTTTTAATTAAATATTGCAAATTGTAACAATGCCACATTCACATAACAACAGCATCCTCGCAAAGCTAAGCTGTGGGGAAACTAGTCAGAAGAACATAAACTGCATGAATATCTCTATACAGTAGATCAATCTGGAAAATTTTAAAATACATTTATTGAATTTCAAAAACACAATTAGCATTTTTTAAGAATTTCAATGCCTTGTGATATTATATATAAAATAAATAGCAATATGTTTGTATTATATAACATAACAATGTTACTTTTTTTAAAAACAACTATCCTCTGGAAGTGTATTATTTGGTGAAGAGAAAAACATTAAAACCTCTTATGTTTAACTGCCTATAAAACACCACATAAAAGGTGGAGGAGGGGAATAACCCAAGGAAAAGAAATTTAAAAAACACTAATATAGAAAGTAAAACACCTAATACTTAAATTGTATGTATGAACAGATACATAAAAGGAGAGAGATGGGGAAAAAGAGAGAGAGGTGAAAGAAGGAAAGAAGGGAGGGAGGAAGGGAGAGGGAGAGGGCAAGAGAGAGAGATGAGGCTGTCGCAATGAAAAATTCTTCACTTCTTTTTTTGAATTATCAATTTATATGGGAATATAGTCCTGAAGCAGCTTTGGTTATGCTAGTCAATGTGGTAAACTTGAAATTGGGGTAGTACATCCATCCTGGCTCTACTTGATTTCTCAATAGCTTTTGATACCATCCACCATGGTACCCTTCTAGGTCAGCTTAGGGTATCCCTGTAAGAAGCAAGTAAGATATTGTGACATTGCAACACAGGCAGCATCATCACAGCATGTACCTGATCTTTATGCATTCCAATCTGTCTGCATAATTAATTAACACCAGTTTTTGATTGAAACAAACAATAAGATGGTGCTAAGATATGCAAAATCTAGTTCCCAACGGTGTTTAACTTTCCACCATATAGGCAACTTACATACTTACTTAATTGCCAACTCTCTTGCATATGGATTAGCCTTCTTCAGTATGTAACTCTTCAGATGTTTTGGGGCTATAATTTATTATGGTTATCAATTTATTATGGTTTTATTGCAGGGAAAAAATATCTGCATCCAGATGATTCTGAACAAAATTTTTCCACAATCACAGGTAGCCTTGTCATAATGAGAATTTTAAAAAAAATCTAGGTTGCCATGGGTTCACCCTTTTTGTGTTTAAGAACATGAATGCTATTGTTTCTTCTTTTCTTCTACACATATAGTAATGGCACCTTGACCTTTGCACTTTTCTTCAAAAACTGCATATTATAGCACTTAGACTTATATACCACTTCACAGTGCTTTTACAGCCCTGTCTAAGTGGTTTACAGAGTCAGCATTTTGCCCCCAACAATCTGGATCCTCATTTTACCAACCTTGGAAGGATGGAAGTCTGAGTCAACCTTGAGCCTGGTGAGATTTGAACCGCCAAATTGCAGGCACCCCGCAGGCAGCAGAAATAGCCTGCAGTACTGCCACAGTGGTTAGAGTACAGATAGAATTATAGATAGAATTCTTATGCTTTCTAGTTTAAGAGATGAGTTTTGGGATTAATGTTAATAGTATATTATATATATTATTGGTGTGAAGCCAATAATATGTTTAGTAGCATATAAGCCAAATGTATCAAAGACTTGAGAAAAAAAAATGTTGGCAATATTTTCTAGCCCCTGAGTGCTGAAAAAAAAGAGAACCCCTTCCTTCCAAAATCCCCTAAGATTTCACTGATTTCTAAGATCTAGCAGAAAATTCTGATGAATTGTTTATTATTATTTTAATAGAGTGAGTCCCAACTGACAAGATTTGCCTTGTGAACATTATCCAGTTAGTAGTGTGGGAGAGAAATACCAGGTCTCTTTCAACATGTCTTCAACGCAACCTTTTTCACACAGATGTCTGCTTTCTATGCTTTTCCCCTTAGGAATGATAGAAAAATAAAAACCTCAACTCACTCCTCAATTATGAAGTAATTATTAAGTCTGGTGTCCGATACCAGGAAGAGTCCAGTCAGGAACTGCTTTTACAACTTTATTAACCAACGGAATAACAACAAGAGAACTCTGACTAAAAACTAGGAAACCCTTGACAGCTCTTATATACCGGCTGCCAGAGGGGCTGCACCAATGACAGGGCTCCAAATCTCCCGCCTTTCTTGTGGCGCGTCTCATCCAATCAGCAGACGCCTGGCTGTTGCCAGGCTAGAGACGCGTCGTGACTCTGAGGACTTTACAGTAATCCTCAGTTAAATGGATAAATTTTGAGGCACTCTTTAGTGTATCTGATTCTCGTAACTATATTTTTGTTGTACTTTTATTTGATCCCACTGATAACTGAAGTAAGCCTATAATACAGGCTGTGAGTCACCAAAAAAACTGAACTGCCTTCCTGAAATATATCACCACAAATATAAGTGTATGTGTGCAAACACAGAGAAGTTCCTTATTTTCTCTGACACAGCCTTAACTTGAAGCAATTGATCTTTGTGAAAAGAGAAAAGGAAGCTAAATGTAAAAAAAAAATAAAAATTATAATTTTGAGAGGGGATGCTAAGGTCTGCAGTTTCCATGGACACCAATATTTTTGTAGCATGGTAAGTTTCTTCTCTTATTAAATATGCATAGCTAAGTTATAGCTAAAGATGCAATGGGAGGGCTTCGATTTTCTTTATGTTGCCATCGGGGAATTGCTAATGGGAAAGAAGATTTCTGAAGGCAATTATGATGCATTTTAACTTCCAAACTCCACAGGTGGCTGAACCTTGAGAAAACTAGCAATTTCCTGCGCTGAATTGCTCAGATGGATATGAGCCTTGAACACCACTCTGGGCTGCTGCAATTTTAAGATCATGTTGTAGCAAGTGCTGTTTTACTTAAGAACACACAACTGACCTGTTCCACTTTTATTCATGTTTTCTTTTAGAGAACATTCTCTTGTGCTGTCTGACATAAGTAGATAAGAGTATCTGAAAGTTTTTTAAAAAATGTTCCTAAAATGCACATGACTCTTTCAATAAATTGTTTTCTCACACTTGTAGAAAAGAAGCCTTCAACCCAAGAATTTGGGATGTTGTAATCTCCCCACTTCTCTCTCTCTCTCTCTCTCTTATTTTTTTTAAAAAAATCTTTTTCTCCTCTTGTGGTTTGGAAAAGTTATACCTTTTCAGATTTGGTTCCCCACCTGTATCAAAGACAAAAGGGTAATCTTCTTCATGAAGCAGCTGTAAGGGGTGAATACTATAAAGATTAAAAGCACTCTGCAAATTTAGATGGCCATAAAAATGACAAATAGTAGGTTAGCAATTCTAAGAGCTGGCAAGAAGAGTCAGTTGCCTGGCCAGGTGGAACCTCTTCGGATGACTTCATCTCTCCTTCAGAAATTGTTTCTTTTAAAAAGAGAGAAAGGAAATAAGCAGGAACTGGTAGAAATTATTGAAGCTTCACTGGTGCATGGAGAAATACATTAGTTAATTTAAAAAAGGACAGAGGACTGCCATTGTTCAGCTGCTTACCTAAAGCACAATTGCTGAAGCTAGCTCCTCCTCTCTCCCCTTCTCCCTGCCAAGAAAATGAAAGGGTGGGAGGGTGGGAAGCTCTTAAAAGGAAGAGATGAGAAAGATTACATTGGCAGATAATAAAGCATCTGAGTCCCTACTCTTGTGGAAATATAATAGCATGAAGATGTTCAGAACCATCCTACTGTGATCCAATAAAAAAAATATTTTTTGCGAGAAAAAGGTACACTACTAGAAGAATATCAGTTATTAGACTTGGTGGCCACTTTCCACTGAAAAGGGTTATGCACCAAACAATAAGGATTACTTACAAATTCTACTTACCTTAGGACATATTTGCATGCCCAACCCACTTTTTTGGGGGGAAGGAGTAGGCAACGTGTTGCCTTCTGGATGTTTAACTTTAGTGCTGGTAGTTACAGTTTAACTACTATAATTTCTGAATTTATGTACTTTAAGACATTTAGGGTACAACACATTATCAGCCTCTGTCCAATGGAATCCGTTTCCTATGCCTTAAATTAGCTTAGAGAAATGACTTACTGCTGGTGGAAAATGAGCCTCTAGATCTGTCAAACTCGCAGCCTGTGGGCTGGATGCATCATGCACTGGCCACGCCCATGCCCAGTTTAGCAAATGGGAGAAGTCATGATACCTCACGTGACACCGCCATGATGACGTGAGTTTGACACCCCTGCTCTAAATGATGCAGTAAGTAGAACTAGCTTTCCAGGAATTTACAAACATGGAGAAGACAAAAGGCAATGTTTTAGACATAGCTTCTGGTCCTCTGTCTGTCAGTCTGCCTGTCTGCTACAAGCTGCAGCTTTCAGTTGGGTTACACTGTCTGTTCTTTTTCTCCAGTTGAGAAATCAGAACATTCACAACATCATTAGTTTATACTGAAAGACACAATGTAGGACATTTTTCATGTATGTACTTACAGTGTGCAGGGTAGAGCTGTAATTGACAACAATGTCTCTTTGCCTTGAGGGCCACTGTCCTGATATCTATTATGGGTTAGGAAGATGGGAAAGAGAAGTGCAATGCATTCACTAGATTTATATGGCAGTCATAGGTTCTCTTTGCTACCATAACTGCGCCAATACACCAAATCCCTTTGAATTTAAAGCCAGAAAAGAATTAAAAGTTGTCATTGATGTCAATTACTCTGTTTGAAGGGACAATTTGAGAGAGTGTGTTTCCCTGTGAAGCTTCACAGTCAGCACCACTACCATTATTAAAGCCTGTGTATCCAGCTCTTGACTGTGATAAATATACCATCTAGTCACCTGCTGTATTCTGTCTGAGTTTTGTGTGGCTTGTCAGTATTAATTGCAGGGTTCTTGGGTCAGGGATCACTCATCCCAGATCCTGTCAATACATATTGCGGCCAGCAAAGTGCTAAATCCAGGGATGACAGCTGGCAGAAACTGGAACTGAATTAAAAACGGCTTTGCCAGGCCTGCAAATTCATAAGGAAGGAGCAGCGCCTTTTGAAGGGTTGTCGCAGATCACTCTTATCCTGGGCTGATTTCTGGAGAAAGTGGGACTTAGCAAAACTATGCTTTAGGATTTCTGTGCTCCTGAACCCAGCAACATCATCTGTGGTGATATTTGGGGACCAAAGCAGCATAGCAAAGAACAGGCACCCTGTGGGTGAAGTGGAAGGAAATGAATCATTTGACATTTTCTTCTGATCGTATTAATGCATTTAATTGAACCATTGGAAACTGAACTGTTTTTTAGAAAACTGGCCAAGTCAGACATGGGGGGAAGACAGATGGAAATAGGGCATCCTGAAAACATCACAAACTGTGCTTACTTTAAAGCAGTGATTGTTCTGAGTATTTCCGGTGCTAGCTAAAGCTGCAAATAACGATAACTATTGCTGTCCATTCCACATGGGATTGTATACTCACAGCAAAGCAACTCTTCATTTTTTTTTCTTTGCAATTTTAACTCTGGACTGAAAGGTCTTAGAACGGAGGAGAACCTTTAGTTGTATTTGTTATTATCAGAAATAAGCATTATTTTACTGTTGAAGCATAGCATGAAATGAACATCTAGAATTGTGAATAATTCTACCTGCTCAGCCTCTGATGGTTGATTGGGTTGGTATATGTGTTTTACAAAGAAGAAGCCACAGATTCTGCAATGAGCAATGCAAACATTAATGCTGGACCTCTTTGTTATCTCACCCTCCATCCATTCCTGTTTTCTGGGTCATTTATGGTCTCCTGTAGCTCCAGGGTCATGGACAACACATCTGACCTGAAATCTAGTTCCAGCTCCAGTACTATTTCAGCTGGAAGCAAACTGTCAGGGACCAAAATCATGAATTGGGATGGATATCTTTGTCAGAGTTCAAAAGAACAGGTCAGTCTGAAATTAGATACAATGACAAAGCCATTCATATAGGTTTGACCCTAAGGGAGATTACTGACCTCCAATGTCCTATTTACTTGTCCCAAACTTTTTTTTTGTCCTCTATACTTCATTTTATCTTTTTTTCAGGTTTGACATATTAACCCTCTTTTTTCTGTTTATGCCCTTCAGCTTCATCTGCTGACAAAACAACTAGCTATGTGACTTGGATGGATGCAATTATGGTGAATTCAGCTGCTTCTTCTCATGTTAATAAACAATTATAAATAATGTTAATAAACAATTAAAAATAATCTCTAATAAACAATTTGGTTTCAGTAAAAAATTATCATATAACTTACAACTTCTCCACTGTAAAAACATATGGACTACAAATCTTGATCAAGGCAAAGCAATAGATACAATCTACATAGACTTCTGCAAAGCTTTTGACTCAGTAGTACATGATAAACTTCTCCTAAAACTAAAATCCTATGGCATTTCAGGACCCCTTCACAACTGGATATCTGCTTTTCTGTCTAACAGACAAGAAGTGGTTAAAATTGGCAATGCTCTATCAAATCCTGTTCCTGTCAAGAGTGGCGTTCCTCAAGGTAGCGTTCTTGGACCAACACTCTTTATTCTATACATAAATGATCTTTGTGACCATATCTCAAGTAACTGTGTTCTCTTTGCTGACGATGTCAAACTATTTAACACCACCGACAATACATCTACCATTCAAAAAGACCTTGATCATCTAACCGCTTGGTCTAAAACTTGGCAACTCCAAATCTCAACCAGCAAATGCTCAGTCTTACATATTGGAAAAAAGAACCTAAACACTAAGTACATGCTTGATGGACATTACCTTACAGATGACCCCCACCCCGTTAAAGACCTTGGAGTTTTCATATCAAATGATCTAAGTGCCAAAGCCCACTGCAACTACATAGCAAAAAAGGCTCTAAGAGTTGTAAACCTAATCTTGCGTAGCTTCTTTTCCAAAAACACTGTACTACTAACCAGAGCATATAAAACATTTGTTAGGCCAATTCTTGAATACAGCTCGCCTGTCTGGAACCCACACCACATTTCTGATATCAATACAGTTGAACGTGTCCAGAAATATTTTATAAGAAGAGTTCTCCACTCCTCTGTAAACAACAAAATGTCTTATCCCACCAGACTTGAAATCCTAGGCTTAGAAAACTTAGAACTCTGTCATCTTCGACAAGACCTAAGTTTAACTCATAGAATCCTCTATTGTAATGTCCTTCCTGTTAAAGACTACTTCAGCTTCAATTGCAATAATACAAGAGCAACCAATAGATTTAAACTTAATGTCAACCGCTTCAATTTGGATTGCAGAAAATACAACTTCTGTAACAGAGTTATCTGTGCTTGGAACACATTACCTGACTCTGTGGTCTCTTCTCATAATCCTAAAAGCTTTAATCAAAAACTATCTACCATTGACCTCACCACATTCCTAAGAGGACTTTAAAGGGCGTGCATAAGAGCACAAATGTGCCTACTGTTCCTGTCCTATTGTTTTTTTTCTTTATATATATATATGCTTATACTTCCTTATATTTACTCATATATATATATATGTTTATATACTATATAATCTTTTTGTGTGATGCTTATGTATATTGTTATGACAAAATAAATAAATAAATAAATGTTTACTTCTTCCTGTTAGAATGCGAAGTTTTAACAAGTGTTTCCTGGTCTTTGCTTTGTTCCTAAGAATACCTTCCACACACTGTATTTTGGAATGAACTTTATTGTTTTTTTTGTTTGAAGATCATAGTTTAGATATACAAAGTAGTTAGAGGGTTTTATTGAAATGTTCCATGAAACAATTGAATAGTTTACATTTTAAGTTTTACATTTTAAGGAGAAATCTCCAACCCTACCTACTACCCATTTCCTGAGTTCTAGTGTCTTGGAGTAGCTGAAAACTGGTATCAGTCATATACAATCAAATACTGTATGCAGGGGATAGGCTACTGGGGGTTCACAAGGATTCAGGAGAACCTCTAGCTAAGATTCTGTGCAGTTCAGAGAGCCCCAAAATCCCACTCCTGACTGGCCCCACCCCGACCCTCCCAGGAATCCCGAGATGGTCCATTTTGAATACAGGTAAGTGCAGGGCACGCATGGAGGCTCAGGGAGGACGAAAAACGGGACTACCAGAAGTTCAGGAAGGTGGGAAATGGGCCTCCAGAGCCTGGGGAGGCTGTTTTTGCCCTCCCGGAGGCTGGAAGAAAGCTTTGGAGCCCAAGGAGGGCAAAAATGCCCCACCACCATGGTGCAGGAGGCTGACTAGGGCATGCCCACCATGGCCACACTGACCCAGCCACCGGGCAGAGAACCCCTTCCTAAAATTTTTGAAGCCCACCCCTGATTGTATGCCTACAGTAAACGTGCTCTAGAAGTGGAGTCATAATACTATACGTCAGTGATAGTTAATTTTTTTGCCACCACATGCCAAAAGTGTGGGGGGGGAAAGCGTGCATACCTGCCCACACCCATAATTGTATGTGCCCTGCCCCTGCGCATGCACATGTGACATCTCCTGGCAGAAATTGGCAATGGGCCGTTTCTGGCCTCCAGAGGGCTTCCAGGGCAGTGGGAAAGGCCGTTTTGGCCCTCCCAAGGCTCCTAGAAAGGTTCTGGAGCCCTGGGGAGAGCAAAAAACAGGACTTCCAGTCCCACCAGAAGTCGGTAAATGGGCCATTTCCGGACTCCAGAGGGCCTCCAAGGGATGGGTGAGTAAGGCCGTTTTGGCCCCCCCAAGGCTCCTAGAAAGGCTCTGGAGCCCTTAGGAGAGCAAAAAACAGGCCTTCCAGTCCCACCAGAAGTCGGCAAATGGGCCATTTCCGGACTCCAGAGGGCCTCCAGGGGATGGGTGGGGAAGGCCCTTTTGGTCCTCCCAAGACTCCTAGAAAGGCTCTGGAGCCTGGGGAGAGCAAAAAACGGGCCTTCCGGTCCCACCAGAAGTCAGCAAATGGGCCATTTCCAGCTTCTGAAGGACCTCCAAAGGGGTGGGAAAGGCCATTTTGCCCCCCCAGGCTCCTAGAAAGTCTCTGGAGCCTGGGGGGAGCAAAAAACAGGCCTTCTGGTTCCACCAGAATCAGCAAACATGCCGTTTCCAGCCTCCGGAGGGCCTCCAGGGGAGTGGGACGGTAGTTTTGCCCCCCCAGGCTCCTAGAAAGGCTCTGGAGCCTGAGGGGAGCAAAAAACAGGACTTCCCCAACCCCCCCAGGCCCTCTGGAGGTAGGAAACTGTTTCCCTACTGCTGATGGGCCCAGAAGGCCTGAAAATCAGCTGGCAGTGTGCACAATTCACCGGAGCTGAACTCATGTGCCCACCAATATAGCTACACATGCCACCTGTGGCACGCGTGCCATAGGTTCGCCATCACGACTATATATGAACGTATGGGGTAGCCAACTTTCTCCATACAATATTTTTTCAGATTATCTTAGACTTAATTGAAAGAAATTTTATGATTCCATCAGTGTATTTCAAATAGCACTTTATTAGATGTTATCCTTGATTTATGCTGCCGTTTAAGTGATCAATGTTTAATACTTAAGGATTTATCTGATTTATATTTTAATTGAAATCTATATAGTGTTTTGTAAACATGTTTTAATAACAAAAAGGAGGAATTGGTCCTTCCTTATATACAATCCTTCTCAAGGCATTTTCAGATGCATTTTCAGTGAAGGTGACATACCCTGATTCTATACAACTATTTTAAGTAGCCCTTAGGAAATGAAAGAATGAAGAAAGAGTGATTTATTCAGCTATTTATTTCTTCAGCTGTATGGGATGTCAAATATTTTTCATAATAATATTTTAAACAAATAATTAAAAATAATACTTTTCCTGCATACTATTAAAGCAAAAATATAAGGGTAAAGGAAAGAACAACATAGCTGCATCCAAACTATCCAAGAGACAACTTATCATAAATTGTAATAAACCAATGCAGAAAATGGATTACCCAAACTGAAAATAAAAACTTTCAAGAAATAATTAAAAGAACAAAAATACCAAAAAGGCTGCTTCTCTCTGATAAATTACTTTTTAGGCTCTTAGGCTCCTACATCTATTTAAAGATTCAGTTCAAAAATTAAACTTAAAGAACTGATCTAATTATATCTTTCTCAAATCAAATTTACACCTCCAAAGCTACAGTACATAAAATCTCCCCAGATCCCATGAGTGGCAGCAAGGAGGTCTTTGATTGTATTTTCCTTATTCTGTATCTCTCCCAAATGAGCAATAACTATAGAACTTGTTTCTATTCAAGACAATTCCTGCTATTTGTTCTTAGAACATATTATGTTTGATGTGAACATGAATTTACATTCTATAAGTAATAAATTGTACTTCCTCTCTTCCATTATTTCCTTTGTTTGAGACAGATGATACATTTTGTAATCCACTTTTACATTAGCCAGGCCATCTTTTCACTGCCTTAAAACCCTTCTGAGTAAATGGCTTTTTTTTTTTTTTTGTAATTCTAGACAAATGTAGATTGTGACTTTTGCAGAGTTTGCAGACCATGTAGATGATGGAGTTCAAATAGTTTGGCTAAGTTAAATGCTTCTGCTGTTTTCAACTTTATAGGTATTAATCATCTTGTTTTTGTAATAGAAAATACATGGGAATGTTCTCTGCGCAATTCTGCTTGAAATGAATACAAACTTTGCATTTGTTACAGTCTTTATTCAGATTTTCTGTGGGAAAAATTCCTGCTGGATTATGGACAAAATCACTGAAGCCAGCTCTTAAAGCACCCGTATTCTTAGTGTCATCAGCAGAAGAAAGAGCAAGAGAAGCCAATAACAGCTGTATTATCAAAAGTTATTCTCAAAGAAAGTTCTTCTTATTATAAACAAACAAGAAATATTATTTGTCAATCTGCGGAAGCCAATCATGCCAAAAGTCCTATGATGATGTAATATTATGGAACATTTATCTGATATGCTTCAGCTTCTTGTGTTTGGCAGTCACAGTAACTTTGTTCTTGGCCATTCTTTTCAGTCTCACACTACTAAATGTAATTTTTTTAAGTATAGTGTTAGGCGCCAACGTTTTTTGGCTTTATTAAGTTATACTGTGCTAACAACGTACCCAATTTTTACAACTAAGCAACTCGCCAGAAGTTTGCTTCATTAAGGAAATTAGATCCTGTACCTTGTGATCTGCCCAACCACCATGGACAACCATGTTCTTTTGTTTTTATAATGCCCTTTATATATTTATAATAACCCTTTATACTGCCAGGTATTTTTTTATCCAATCCACCTTGCAAACCAAAACATATTTGAGATGGTTCAGGAATGTTTCAGGGAAAACTAGGAGATAAAAGTACATTTTGACATTCATCTATGTAAAAATAATCTCTTGTAGAAATGTAGCACAGCAATAAGATATTCCTTTCTGATGCTACGCTTTATTTGGTCAAAATGAAACACTAAAGAATCATGTCCTCCAGTATGCTAGCTGAAGAAATGAAGATAATCTGTACATTTTGTACATTTTACAAAACTCCTTCCCATTTCTCCCATGTCAGCACTTTTAACTCAGCCTTCAAACTGTTTGATCCACTAAGATGAGTGTGAGAAAATAGCCTACTTGACACATTAATTCTTACATAAAAGGAACTTAGGAATGTATACAGCCCATTTCTCCCTTGTGCGACTCCCTGGTTGAATTGAGTCTCTTCATTGTTCAAAGAGCCTTTGGAGAGCAAGGGAATCCTGACTTCCGGTTAATTGATTGCAAATTGGAAAAGCATTTCCAGAGCTTGCATTTTCATCAGTGAAAGTGATCTACCCAGCATATTCTAAGAGCCCCTTTCACACATTCAGGTGAATATCATACAGTTTGTGAGGAAACTGCAATAAAGTAATATTGCTTTCTTGGCTGTTGCTCTTTCATTAATCAATAGTACCAAGCCTTACTTTTCTTCTCCCACCTTCCTTATCTGCCAGATTTCCCGTTAGCTAGTTATAACTGATATATATATATAAGCTTATGTTGAGCCTGGCAATCTTGGCGAGTTTGCTCAGTTTTAATGAAAGGTGAACTTTTTCTCCCCAGGCAGTTTCATCTCTGTTTTTCCAGCTCAAATTCAGACTTTTTCAGTATTGTATTATTTAAAAACAAATACACTAACTTTCCATCTTTGTACAATAACCAGAGCTAATATTTCCTCTTTGCTATCATCGCACTCTGTTTAACTTTTTCAAGGTTTCACCATGCCACTTCTGCAGTGTCCTATTCCAGATTAAATAAGGTGCTACAATGAGGAGATGCAAAACAGTTTCCTGTAGAAACTGATCTCCATTTAAATATAATTCTCTGGATAATTTTTATTACTAATTCAACCATCATGGAGCCTAGTTAATTACAACCAAAATCTTTCACCACAGGGACTCATGGAACGAGAATCTATCATATTACATAAGGCATCAGGTAATAATTGTCCAGTATTTTAACATTAAGATTAAATTGAATGAAGAGTAAGTATGGCAATGCTATTAGCCCAAATAATTAAAATGAAATACTAAATGTTATCCAAGTTTTTTTTTCCATTATAAGGAAATAAATGTAGCTCAGGATGGGACTGTGGAGTCCTTGATGCTCTTTGAGTTTGATGGTTTGCTTGAATACATTTCATTTCCCAACTATGCTTTGAACACCATCAGCATTTGAGCATGAACACTGATGATGTCGCCTGCCCTGTTTCCCTCCAAATAAGACATCCTCTGATAATAGGCCCAACCGGGCTTTTAAGGGAATGGCAATAAGGCCAAGCGCTTATTTCAGGGTTTCAGTGCAGTTAAAATATTCACTGTAACAACCATACAGAAAAATACAAAGAACAATAGGGAATATTACAGTTAATAAGCAGAAAATTACAAATGGATCAAAACATCAGTGCATGATAATGTAGTTCAAAAGACATATACATATGATGATCATCTTTGATGTGTTGTTAAATAAGATAAAGCAAGTCTAAGCCTATTTCTAAGTAGCAGATAACTAGGATTAAAGAGAAGACAGCAATCTCCATCATACCTTTTTTGTATGTTTCTGAGAATTTATTACTAGAGTTATTTTGTGGGGGGCAAAATACTAGGCAGACTTTTGACAGGATATAACAAAAGAACAAAACTTTGCATACATCTTCCTAACTGCTTCTTCTTATGTCTGTTCATTGATTAAAAAATTTGAAGAATCACGTATAAAGATTTGGGATTTAATAATTTAATCACTTCTCCCCTCCCCCAACAGACTGCAAACTACTAATTTAAATGCAAAAATTTACAATGATACTAATGAGGAAGACCACAATAATGATAACGTTGCTTTCACTCAGCAGCTTTTTTGACCTGGGATGCAGACGTGTCATCTTCCCAAAGCAAGGCATATAACAAATACTATAATCAAATTATAGTACCCAGAAAGGATAAGCAATAATGCTTTCTAAGGACATAGCAATAAATATAAAGAGCTTGGAATAAAAAGAGCTTCAGATTCTGAATATTGAGCCATCTGTACTTCCTAAGGGGGAGGGCATTTTAAAAGGATCAAGCCACCTTCTTGCCATCTCTTACTTCCTATTGCTTATTTCTCTCTCTTTTTATTCTGCTACCTTATGTTCCTATTTAACAGATTGAAAGCAACAGACTGGATAATAATGTGGTTGAGGACTAAGACTGTAACAAAGGCAAAGCCACAATTAAACCAGAAGCTTCTAGTCTTCCCTGATAATTTGACATTACTAAAGAGATATGCTTGCTTTTCAGAGTTTAAACTTTGTGCCTAATTTAGTGACAATTCATCTTTGAATTTTTATACCGTTATTTCTGGTGAAAAATAATGCTTAATTCCTCTGTGCTTAAACTAGATACTTTGCATGTAATGTTGGGGATCCAGTATAGTATAATACTAAACTGTTGGACTGGCTGACTGGCACCATGTTCAAGCCAACATTCAGCCATGGAGACATTGGTTAGTCATATTTTCTTGACCCAACATACTTCACAGGTCGGAGGAAGCTTTAGATATGTAAAGTTTTTTAGTTTCAAAAGAGGCTACCGGATGCCTACCAGTTTTTAAATTTTCATTGAATGATTCTAAACAATATTTTGTTCACAAATGAAATTAAGGAAATTCTTTGTTAGCTTGTATTCTTCATTAAGTTTCTTTTCTTCATATTGGTATGTACACTGATCTTTTACAATTTTATAGATAGATAGATAGAATTTTTTATTGGCCAAGTGTGATTGGACACACAAGGAATTTGTCTTGGTGCATATGCTCTCAGTGTACATAAAAGAAAAGATACGTTCATCAAGGTACAACATTTACAACACAATTGATGATTAATATATCAATATAAATCATAAGGATTGCCAGCAACAAGTTATAGTCATACAGTCATAAGTGGAAAGAGATTGGTGATGGGAACTATGAAACGATTAATAGTAGTGCAGATTCAGTAAATAGTCTGACAGTGTTGAGGGAATTATTTGTTTAGCAGAGTGATGGCCTTCGGGAAAAAACTGTTCTTGTGTCTAGTTGTTCTGATGTGCAGTGCTCTATAGCGTCGTTTTGAGGGTAGGAGTTGAAACAGTTTATGTCCAGGATGCGAGGGATCTGCAAATATTTTCACGGCCCTCTTCTTGATTCGTGCAGTATACAGGTCCTCAATGGAAAGCAGGTTGGTAGCAATTATTTTTTCTGCAGTTCTAATTATCCTCTGAAGTCTGTGTTTTTCTTGTTGGGTTGCAGAACCAAACCAGACAGTTATAGAGGTGCAAATGACAGACTCAATAATTCCTCTGTAGAAATAGATCAGCAGCTCCTTGGGCAGTTTGAGCTTACTGAGTTGGCGCAGAAGGGAACATTCTTTGTTGTCCTTTTTTAATGATGTTTTTGATGTTAGCTGTCCATTTGAGATCTTGCGATATGATAGAACCCAGAAATTTGATAGAGAGTGATTGTCCAGATTTTCAGGTATAATTAGATTAGAACTCTTTTGTTACTGTTTCTATATTTCTGTAGTAGTATTCCATCAATTCCGTGCATAAGCGCATAAGGGGCGTGCATAAGCACATCAGCATGCCTACCATCCCTGTCCTTATGTTTTCTTTTATTTGTAACCTTTTCATGTATTTATAATAATGTTTACACTTGTATCTGCCATAAAATACATGCTTGATGAAAAAAAAAAAAAGAACTTGAGTGCTGATCTGACTTCATCTTGTTAGTACAGGTAGTCCTCGATTTATGACCACAACCGAGATCAGGATTTCTGTTTCTAAGCAAGTCATGCCTAACTTTATGATCTTTTTGCTGTAGTTGTTAAATGAATTGCTGCATTTGTTGAATGAAACATGTGATCATTAAATGAAATGGCTTCCTTCATTGACTTTGCTTGTCAGAAACTGGCTGGGAAGGTCTCAAATGGCAATTACATAATTCCGGGATGCTGTAACCATTGTAAACATATGCCGGCTGCTAAGTGCCTGAATTTTGTTCACATGATCATACTTGATGATGGTTGTCATACTTGTGACAACCATAAGTATGAGGAACAATTGTAAATCACTTTTTATCAGTGCTGTTGTAACTTTGAACAGTCACTAAACAAATGATTGTAAGTCAGCGACTACTTTTAGAAAATATATTCTAAGATGTCTTGGCTATTGACATCTCTATTCACAGAATTTCAGTATATATCTCTCAACTTTGTTTGGTCTACTTTTAATCAGTTATTATCTGTCCATTAGCTTTTGGGTACCAATTGTCGTGTCCCACTCCTCCGCTGACGGCCGGGTCAGGAAAATCCGAATCAGGTGTGCCTCTGCAGCTCTGCCAAAGTCCTAGCAAAGTCCTCAAGGCAGGCAGGAGACCAGAAAGTGACTTCAGCAAGATATGTTTAGACTTTGCCTGACTCAGAGACTGCCAGAAAGCAGATCCTTTATATAGGCCATGGGGTGTGGCTCCATGACTCAGCACTTATCCAGGCCTGCCCCTCCCTTCCTTCTGTTGCCTCCGCCTATCAAGTCTTCTGACGCGAGGGTCACTCCAATCGGCAGCTGTTGGTAATTGACCTTCCTCAGGCTCACATGCTGTGGAGGAGGGGGAGGGGTCTAGTTGCTCCGTTTGCCTGGGCATGGAGCCAGAGCTGGGGCCGGGAGGCATGCTAGGACATTCTTCAGCATTCGGAAGCAGATAAGCAGACCCCGGCTGTGGTGGTGAGATCGGACGAGACACAACACCAAGGACCAGTTCCATGGAGAAAGGTTTTTCTGTGGACTGGAGGGGCCATGGTTTTGTGTATTGCCTGCATCCTGCAGATGAGGCTTTGCTTGTTTGCACAGACTGGTTGCTGGCATAATGCATCCATAGACTGGGGATGGGGGACCCCAGCTTTAGCATATCAGTTCAAGATTGGAGCAGAGATACGTTATATTTATTTTTTCCAATGGCTGTTTCCATCTTTACAAATGTTGTAATATTGCTTCTTGTCTTTTCCAGCATCTGTCTGTCTGATTTTTTAAAAAAATTTTAGTTTAAGGTTCTTTTTGAGCTCTTTGCCTTTCTTGGGTTCAGTTTCTTTTCTTGGCAATTTCTACTGTTTGTTCTGACATCCAGTTTGCTTTCTTTGGCAGTCTTTTCTTCAATTCATCCGTAACAACTTTTTTTAAAAATTTCATTCACCAGTTCTTCTGGTTTGCTGTAAAGCACTTCAAGGCTAAGCACTTCAAAGTGATTTCTGGCATTGTCCTTGAAAATGGTGAGTATATGCTCAAAAATCATATCATAGAAAGTAGTTGGTTTTTTTCTGCTCCAGCCAGACTTGGAACTTACACATGAAGAGTTCATGACTTGATACACAATCAGCCCCTGCCATGTCTTAATTTTAGTCCTTAATTAGGAAGTAAGTTCTTCCACCTCCTTGCATGGCGGATAATAATATTCAAAATATAGTAATGAGAATTTTGATAAAGATTTTCTGTCCTCTCATGGTATACCAAATATTTGTAGCTGACCCTTCTACATTGGTAGAAGGCCTGTATGCCTTGAATCAAAATATCTGGTTGGCTTCAGATTATACTATAAAGTGACAAATCTGCAAAATGCACTATAACTGGAGAGCCAGTTTGATCTACTGGTTAAGGCACCAGGCTAGAGAGCTGGAGACCATGAGTTCTAATCCTGCCTCAGCTATGAAATTAAACTAGGAGACCTTGGGCCACTCACTTCCAGCCAATCTCACAGGGTTGTTGGGGAAATAAGAGGAGAAAGGTGTGTTGGATAAGTTTACCATCTTGAATTATTTCTAACTATTTCTAAAAGTATTAAAGGCAAGATATAAATAAATAACATTTAGATTACAGAAATACATGTAGATTAGTCATTAATCCAGTATGCTGTAGTATTATTTTATAGAAACCTAAAATTACTGAGTCAAACCATTTGATCTATCTAGACAAGAATTGTCAAGAATGATGGACCACTGTTGTCTAAGATTTCAGACAGGTTTCTTTTATCCCATTGGATTGTGAACTTGTGACCTTCTATAGACAAAATGCGTGATGTGCCATTGAATTATAGTCTTCTATAATCTATGCACTCGCTATGGTCATCCAAAGCATTGCACCAATAACCACATTTTTGTGTTATACTTCTAAATTTTCCATGGGATTTGCTCAGCACTATTGGAAAAATGACAATAAGGCAAGGTCCAGGGAACTGTAGTAGTCCAATGTTAGACTACATTTCTATTTCCTATGATAACTGAAAGGCCAACAGTTTCCTACTCATGTAATAATGCCCTGCACAGTTCTAATACCTGAGTTCCTATTATTCCACAAGGTACAAATTCATGGTGAAAACTTCCCTAAATCATGAAAACCAAATGTCTGAATATTCAGAACTTTTTAATTTTTTCACCCCCTTATTTCCCCCTTTTTAATTTAACCCCCCCCCCCCGTTTTTACATTTTACCTTTTGTGGAAATTTAATAAAGTATATCTACATAAAGGATATTAAGACAGAATATTACATTAAAAGATTGGAATAATCTTAGCATTTTTCTGCAACGTTACTGGTATTAAATCACCAGTCTTCACAACAGATTGATAAGCAGGGTAAAAATGAAAAGCTGGGTAGAAAATCCATAGATGTTAATAATGGCATTAAAGTAAAATCAGAAAGAGAGTCATGTTGTTTATAATTTTATGGTAAGGTGGAAATGCCTTATAAAAGACATATACATAGGCCATAAAAGCCCAGAGTTCTTTTTCTGTTCCTCCTAATTATACACATTGGGAACTGTTGGTTGCATAGATTTCACCTTCAATCAATTATCTAAGGCCTATGCATTATCCATATAAACAGAGCTCAGAGAAGCACATCATAAAATGCTGTAGCATTTGCAGAAAAGCACAAAGATCACAACAGTAATGATACATTTTGTAATAACTAAAGAGAGACTCTAATAATACCATTTTGTGGCACATAGCATAGGTTACTTGATATAGTTCAGAGATATTTATTTATTATAATTAAATATATTTCATAAAGTAAGTTTATGTCTTATTTATATTGATACAGCTGGTTTGCAGGTAGTTTTATCTGCAGAAATGCAGATAAAAAAACACCAGTATCTTAACAGAACAATTAAAATAAAAAACTACAATTAAAATCAGTATCTTCAAAACTATAAAATCAGGTTGTTCTGGAGCAGTAAGTTCTAAATAGGCCTTGGAGAATTTCAAGGCTAATTTTATAACAAATACCCAAAAATAATATATAACCATTTCAAATAAAGACAAGCAGGAAAGGAATTTTAAAAAAACTAAAAAATTTAAAACAATAAACAACCAAGGCTGAGATATAGTTACTAAGTTTTCAATCCTGAAAACTTAAGTTTATATAACAGTTTATATAACTGCTATTACCAAGATATTTCTAAGCAAAATTTAGCCATCTTTATAATTCTTCCTATAGACAGTTCACAAGTGGAAAAAATACATTTTTTTGATCCGGCATGCCCAATAATTTATTTATTTATTTATTTAATTTGATTTTTATAAGGTAATAAGGTATTATTGAGATGGGCTGCCACGAGTCATACAAAAAATATAGGAAACCTGAGTAAATATGAGAAATATGGGAAACTTCTGTCGAGGAATATTTTTGTACCTCTCATTCAGAATCTAAGAAAGAAAGATATTAAATCTAACAAATGAAAATGTTTTCCTGTGACAGACAATATATGTGTGAAGATGGCTGGTCAGAATAATGGTTCTAGTCATAACGATGCCTTAAAAACTATGCCATATCACTGTGCAAACTGCCCTTTAAAAAAAAAACCATATCAACCATTCATATAAATAGCAAGGTGTGTATTACAATGTTGCAAACCATGTTTCATTACTTGTTCTTCTTGCACTCTACCATAGGATCTGTTGGGGGAATTGTTCTGTAAGTTGGCATATAGAACATGTTTTAATATCTCTGAAGTTGCTTACTCTTATCTTTGTTGAGAAAGCCTCCAATGCCTGTGAAAAATTAGAACATTAGTAGGGGATTGTTTGAAAGACTTATTTAATAATTGGTGATGTGCCATGTATTCATGTAATTAATACAAATGTAGCCAACCATCCCACACTCTTTACAGGGAATTTTGTACAATCTCTGTAAAGCACAGTGAGCTGTAATAAAAAGTAAGCATGGCACAGAAGAGTTTTCACCCAGAAGTACCTTCAAATTACCTACAAAAATGCAAAGCTATAACATTCAAAGTTGAATTTCAGCTTAAGAGCCTTGCTCCAATTTCAATTTTCAAAATTTGCTGAAGGTGTCATAGCACATCAGTGTATCTCAAACACATAGTATGCATAGTATAGAAATGTTTGACTGCAGATCAAATACATACTGATGAAGGGAAGCAAAAAGAAAAAAATGGCAGATATTACATTTTATGGAAATTAACTTTAACGTGTACCAATTCAATTGGAATAAAAACTGCCTGCAATGAACTATTTAGTGTTTTGTATTTGAGTCTATGGTTGCCTTATGCCTTTTTTCCAGCCACCGGTCTCAAATGACAGCATCTTATTTTCTGTCAGTTTGTGCAGGTACAAGACTAGGCCTCAGCTTCCATGGATCCTATTAATATTCAAAGTTTATGGCTGCTGGGGAATCTTAAAGCTAAAGAAAAATATGTTATCTCTCTTCCAAGTGGCAGAGAAACAATTAAAGTCTTTTAAAATGCTATAGAGTCTGTCAGCCATGCACGGTTTTGTAGAGAGCCATAAGAATTAAATTAGGCCCAGTTTAAGAAAGATAAGAAATTAATTGAACATTTTAGAAGTCTAGTGGAGGAAAATAACTCTTTCCTCCTAGATGTGAGCATTCCATTAACAGCTTACAATGACATAGCACAATTCTCTTGTTCTCCTTCCACAGAATCATGTACAGATCTACTCTGGATCAGCTTTGTTGGGCCATATTAAGTGTTTGAACAGTGCAGTATCAACTGGATAGAGTCACAGGGGTAATAAACCATGTTCCTTGGAATACGTTCTTAAGAGTTTAAATATGATGCAGCAGATTTTTGAAATATAGCAGCACATATGTCCATTATGACTTTATACCATTTTGACCAAAAAGTGAAACTGCAGCAATCAATCACAAGAATATAGCTGGAAGGGACCTTGAAGGTTTTCTAATCTAACCCCTGCTCAAGCAGGAGACCCTATATAATTTGAGACAAGTGGCTGTCCAGTCTCTTCAGAAAACTTACAGTGATGAAGCACCCACAACTTCTGAATGCAAACTGTTTCACTTGGTAATTGTTCTCACTGTTAGGAAGTTTCTCCTTGATTCCAGGTTGCTTCTCTCCTTGATTAATTTCCATCCATTGTTTCTTGTCTTGCCTTCTGAAAAATACATTGTCAACTTCTTTGTGGCAGCCCCTAAAACTCCTAATCCTTAGTTTCTCTAGACTAGTCATACCCAGTTCCTGCAACCATTCCTCATATGTTTTAGTCTCCAGGCCTTTAATCATCCTAGTTGCTCTTCTCTGCACTTTTTCTAAAGTCTCAACATCTTTTTTTGTAATGTAGTGATCAAACATGGATGCTGTATTATGCAGCAGTGTGGTTCCATACCATGGTCCTTGTAGGGAAGAATCATAGGGCAGTAGTCCTCAATTATTTATGTGGAGGAACATGTAAGGTTAACTCCTGATGTAAATGTGGAAAATTTATCTCCTGGTGGCAGGATCCTTACTTGGCTGATCTCTTTTTTTAGTAGCTTATAAGAATGAAATATCTCAGAGTATACTTTATTCTTCAGAAATAGGAACAAGGTGAAAATGTGAGCTAATTATGGGAAAGAACTTCAGTATGCTTTTGAGGAACCATTATCTCAGTCTGTTGTACACAGAGGCATATCCTAAGTAGCTACATATTGTATGATTTTTGTCATTCAGAACTAACAGAAAAGATAATCTAAACCAGGTGTCTCCAACCTTGGCAACTTTAAGCCTGGTGGATTTCAACTCCAAGAATCCCCCAGCCAGTAAAGCTGGCTGAGGAATTCTGGGAATTGAAGTCCATCAGGTTTAAAGTTGCCAAGATTGGAGATCCCGGATCTAAACTTCTCTCATAAAGACAAGCTCTAAGTTAGCCTTCTTCAATATGGCATTCTTCTCTTGTATTGTTGTTGATTATACTTCAAATCCCATAATTTCCCTTCCAGCTATTATGAGAGAAGTTAGTTGGGCTGAAAGTAGTTGGGCTACAGACCGATCTCCCTTTGCTGCGTCACCTGCAAAGTCATGGAATCTATCATCAATCAATCCATTACCTCACACTTAGAAACTAACAACCTACTCTCCAACAAACAATTTGGTTTCAGGAAAAAGTTATCATGTAACTTACAACTTCTCCACTGCAAAAACATATGGACTTCAAATCTAGATCAAGGCAAATCAATAGATGCAATCTACATAGACTTCTGCAAAGCTTTTGACTCAGTAGTACACGATAAACTTCTCCTAAAACTAAAATCCTATGGCATCTCAGGACCCCTCCACAAATGGATATCTGCTTTTCTGTCTAACAGACAACAAGTGGTCAAAATTGGCAATGCTTTATCAAATCCTGTTCCTGTCAAGAGTGGCGTTCCTCAAGGCAGCGTCCTTGGACCAACACTCTTTATTCTATACATTAATGATCTTTGTGACCATATCTCAAGTAATTGTGTTCTCTTTGCTGACGATGTCAAACTATTTAACACCACAGACAACACTTCTATCATTCAAAACGACCTTGACCATCTAACCGCTTGGTCTAAAAATTGGCAGCTCCAAATTTCAACCAGCAAATGCTCAGTCTTACATATTGGAAAAAAGAACCCAAACACTAAGTACATACTAGATGGACATTACCTTACAGACGACCCCCATCCCGTTAAAGACCTTGGAGTTTTCATGTCAAATGATCTAAGTGCCAAAGCCCACTGCAACTACATAGCAAAAAAAGCTCTAAGAGTTGTAAACCTAATTTTATGTAGCTTCTTTTCCAAAAACACCACACTACTAACCAGAGCATATAAAACATTTGCTAGACCAATTCTAGAATACAGCTCACCTGTTTGGAACCCTCACCACATCTCTGACATCAATACAATTGAACGTGTCCAGAAATATTTTACAAGAAGAGTTCTCCATTCCTCTGAAAACAACAAAATACCTTACCCCACCAGACTTGAAATCCTAGGCTTAGAAAACTTGAAACTCCGTCGCCTTCGACAAGACCTAAGTTTAACTCATAGAATCATCTATTGTAATGTCCTTCCTGTTAAAGACTACTTCAGCTTTAATTGCAATAATACAAGAGCAACCAATAGATTTAAACTTAATGTCAACCGCTTTAATCTAGATTGCAGAAAATATGACTTCTGTAACAGAATCATCAGTGCTTGGAATACTTTACCTGACTCTGTGGTCTCTTCCCATAATCCTAAAAGCTTTAACCAAAAACTTTCTACTATTGACCTCACCCCATTCCTAAGAGGACTTTAAGTGATGTGCATAAGAGCACAAACATGCCTACCGTCCCTGTCCTATTGTTTTTCTTTTCTTCTTCCTATATATGTTTATATGTTTATATACTATATAATCTTTTTGTGTGATGCTTATGTATATTGTTATGACAAAATAAATAAATAAATAAATGTTTACTTCTTCCTGTTAGAATGCGAAGTTTTAACAAGTGTTTCCTGGTCTTTGCTTTGTTCCTAAGAATACCTTCCACACACTGTATTTTGGAATGAACTTTATTGTTTTTTTTGTTTGAAGATCATAGTTTAGATATACAAAGTAGTTAGAGGGTTTTATTGAAATGTTCCATGAAACAATTGAATAGTTTACATTTTAAGTTTTACATTTTAAGGAGAAATCTCCAACCCTACCTACTACCCATTTCCTGAGTTCTAGTGTCTTGGAGTAGCTGAAAACTGGTATCAGTCATATACAATCAAATACTGTATGCAGGGGATAGGCTACTGGGGGTTCACAAGGATTCAGGAGAACCTCTAGCTAAGATTCTGTGCAGTTCAGAGAGCCCCAAAATCCCACTCCTGACTGGCCCCATCCCGACCCTCCCAGGAATCCCGAGGTGGTCCATTTTGAATACAGGTAAGTGCAGGGCACGCATGGAGGCTCAGGGAGGACGAAAAACGGGACTACCAGAAGTTCAGGAAGGTGGGAAATGGGCCTCCAGAGCCTGGGGAGGCTGTTTTTGCCCTCCCGGAGGCTGGAAGAAAGCTTTGGAGCCCAAGGAGGACAAAAACGCCCCACCACCATGGTGCAGGAGGCTGACTAGGGCATGCCCACCATGGCCACACTGACCCAGCCACCGGGCAGAGAACCCCTTCCTAAAATTTTTGAAGCCCACCCCTGATTGTATGCCTACAGTAAAAGTGCTCTAGAAGTGGGGTCATAATACTATACGTCAGTGATAGTTAATTTTTTTGCCACCACATGCCAAAAGTGTGGGGGGGAAAAGCGTGCATACCTGCCCACACCCATAATTGTATGTGCCCTGCCCCTGCGCATGCACATGCGACATCTCCTGGCAGAAATTGGCAATGGGCCGTTTCTGGCCTCCAGAGGGCTTCCGGGGCAGTGGGAAAGGCCGTTTTGGCCCTCCCAAGGCTCCTAGAAAGGTTCTGGAGCCCTGGGGAGAGCAAAAAACAGGCCTTCCAGTCCCACCAGAAGTCGGCAAATGGGCCATTTCCGGACTCCAGAGGGCCTCCAGGGGATGGGTGGGGAAGGCCCTTTTGGTCCTCCCAAGACTCCCAGAAAGGCTCTGGAGCCTGGGGAGAGCAAAAAACGGGCCTTCCGGTCCCACCAGAAGTCAGCAAATGGGCCATTTCCAGCTTCTGAAGGGCCTCCAAAGGGGTGGGAAAGGCCGTTTTGCCCCCCCAGGCTCCTAGAAAGTCTCTGGAGCCTGGGGGGAGCAAAAAACAGGCCTTCTGGTCCCACCAGAATCGGCAAACATGCCGTTTCCAGCCTCCGGAGGGCCTCCAGGGGAGTGGGACAGTAGTTTTGCCCCCCCCCCAGGCTCCTAGAAAGGCTCTGGAGCCTGAGGGGAGCAAAAAACAGGAATTCCCCAACCCCCCCAGGCCCTCTGGAGGTAGGAAACTATTTCCCTACTGCTGATGGGCCCAGAAGGCCTGAAAATCAGCTGGCAGTGTGCACAATTCACCGGAGCTGAACTCATGTGCCCACCAATATAGCTACACATGCCACCTGTGGCACGCGTGCCATAGGTTCGCCATCACGACTATATATGAACGTATGGGGTAGCCAACTTTCTCCATACAATATTTTTTCAGATTATCTTAGACTTAATTGAAAGAAATTTTATGATTCCATCAGTGTATTTCAAATAGCGCTTTATTAGATGTTATCCTTGATTTATGCTGCCGTTTAAGAGATCAATGTTTAATACTTAAGGATTTATCTGATTTATATTTTATTTGAAATCTATATAGTGTTTTGTAAACATGTTTTAATAACAAAAAGGAGGAATTGGTCCTTCCTTATATACAATCCTTCTCAAGGCATTTTCAGATGCATTTTCAGTGAAGGTGACATACCCTGATTCTATACAACTATTTTAAGTAGCCCTTAGGAAATGAAAGAATGAAGAAAGAGTGATTTATTCAGCTATTTATTTCTTCAGCTGTATGGGATGTCAAATATTTTTCATAATAATATTTTAAACAAATAATTAAAAATAATACTTTTCCTGCATACTATTAAAGCAAAAATATAAGGGTAAAGGAAAGAACAACATAGCTGCATCCAAACTATCCAAGAGACAACTTATCATAAATTGTAATAAACCAATGCAGAAAATGGATTACCCAAACTGAAAATAAAAACTTTCAAGAAATAATTAAAAGAACAAAAATACCAAAAAGGCTGCTTCTCTCTGATAAATTACTTTTTAGGCTCTTAGGCTCCTACATCTATTTAAAGATTCAGTTCAAAAATTAAACTTAAAGAACTGATCTAATTATATCTTTCTCAAATCAAATTTACACCTCCAAAGCTACAGTACATAAAATCTCCCCAGATCCCATGAGTGGCAGCAAGGAGGTCTTTGATTGTATTTTCCTTATTCTGTATCTCTCCCAAATGAGCAATAACTATAGAACTTGTTTCTATTCAAGACAATTCCTGCTATTTGTTCTTAGAACATATTATGTTTGATGTGAACATGAATTTACATTCTATAAGTAATAAATTGTACTTCCTCTCTTCCATTATTTCCTTTGTTTGAGACAGATGATACATTTTGTAATCCACTTTTACATTAGCCAGGCCATCTTTTCACTGCCTTAAAACCCTTCTGAGTAAATGGCTTTTTTTTTTTTGTAATTCTAGACAAATGTAGATTGTGACTTTTGCAGAGTTTGCAGACCATGTAGATGATGGAGTTCAAATAGTTTGGCTAAGTTAAATGCTTCTGCTGTTTTCAACTTTATAGGTATTAATCATCTTGTTTTTGTAATAGAAAATACATGGGAATGTTCTCTGCGCAATTCTGCTTGAAATGAATACAAACTTTGCATTTGTTACAGTCTTTATTCAGATTTTCTGTGGGAAAAATTCCTGCTGGATTATGGACAAAATCACTGAAGCCATCTCTTAAAGCACCCGTATTCTTAGTGTCATCAGCAGAAGAAAGAGCAAGAGAAGCCAATAACAGCTGTATTATCAAAAGTTATTCTCAAAGAAAGTTCTTCTTATTATAAACAAACAAGAAATATTATTTGTCAATCTGCGGAAGCCAATCATGCCAAAAGTCCTATGATGATGTAATATTATGGCACATTTATCTGATATGCTTCAGCTTCTTGTGTTTGGCAGTCACAGTAACTTTGTTCTTTTCATTCATTCATTCATTCATTTATTAGATTTTTATACCGCCCTTCTCCCGAAGGACTCAGGGCGGTGTACAGGCAAATAAAAACAGACTAGACAATAACCTATAAAATGCAGAATTAAAAAACTTATTATACTTGCCTAAAATTTTAAAATATATAAAAATTAAAACCCCGTTTAAAATTAATAATAAAACTATACAATCCGTAAAATTTAAGCCAGCCAGCGAATAAAAGATGCGTCTTCAGTTCGCGAAAGGTCCAAGGTCAGGTATTTGGCGTAAACCCGGGGAAGTTCGTTCCAGAGTGTGGAGCCCCCACAGAGAAGGACCTTCCTGGGGCCGCCAGCCGACATTGCTTGGCGGACGGCACCCTGAGAAGTCCCTCTCTGTGAGAGCGTACGGGTCGGTGGGAGGCATATGGTAACAGTAGGCGGTCCCGTAAGTACCCAGGCCCTAAGCCATGGAGCGCTTTAAAGGTCATAACCAAAACCTTAAAGTGCACCCGAAAAGCGACAGGTAGCCAGTGCAGGCTGCGCAGGAGGGTGTTACATGGGAGCTGAGACCTCCTCTATCACCCGCGCAGCTGCATTCTGGACTAGCTGAAGCCTTGGTGCACTCAAGGGAGCCCCATGTAGAGAGCATTACAATAATCCAAGCGAGAGGTAACGAGTGCATGAGTGACTGTGCACAAGGCATCCCGATCAAGGAAGGGGCGCAACTGCCGAACCAGGCGAACCTGGTGGAAGGCCCCCCTGGAGACGGCCGTCAAATGATCTTCAAACGACAGCCGCTCATCCAGGAGGACACCTAAGTTGCGCACCCTATCCTTTGGGGCCAATAACTCGCCTCCAACAGTCAGCTGCAGCTGCAGCTGACTGAATCGAGATGCCGGCATCCACAGCCACTCCGTCTTGGAGGGATTGAGCTTGAGCCTGTTTCTCCCCATCCAGACCCGTACGGCTTCCAAGCACCGGGACAGCACTTCGACAACTTCATTGGGGTGACCTGGGTGAGAAGTACAACTGAGTGTCATCAGCGCATTGATGGTACTTCACCCCAAAGCCACTGATGATCTCACCCAACGGCTTCATGTAGATGTTGAACAGAAGGGGCGAGAGAATCGACCCCTGCGGCACCCCACAAGTGAGGGCCCTCGCGGTCGACCTCTGCCCCCCTGTCAACACCGTCTGCGACCGGTCGGAGAGATAGGAGGAGAACCACCGATAAACGGTGCCTCCCACTCCCAATCCCCCCAGCCGGCGCAGCAAGATACCATGGTCGATGGTATCAAAAGCCGCTGAGAGATCTAATAGGACCAGGGCAGAGGAATAACCCATCCCTGGCCCTCCAGAGATCATCCACCAATGCGACCAAAGCTGTCTCCGTGCTGTAACCGGTCGGAAGCCGGACTGGAACGGGTCTAGATAGACGGATTCTTCCAGGTATTGGGGTAGCTGCGCCAGCACTCTCTACAACCTTCGCAACAAAGCGAAGGTTGGAGACTAACGATAGTTTCCCAAAATAGCCGGGTCCAAAGAGGGCTTTTAAGGAGGGTCTCACCACCGCCTCTTTCAAGGCGGCAGGAAAACCCTTCCAACAAAGAAGCATTTATAATCCTCTGAGCCAGCCTCGTGTCACCTCCTGAGTAGCCAGCACCAGCCAGGAAGGACACGGATCCAATAAACATGTAGTGGCGTGAGCCTCCCCAACAACCTGTCCACGCCCCTCGGAGCCACAGGGTCAAACCCATCCCAAACAGGCTCAACAAGACGTGCCTCCTCTCCTCGCTTGATCATCCCAATTTCGTCCAGACCATCCCGGAGCTGAGCGATTTTGTCGATAGATAACCACTAAACTCCTCGGCACGCCCCTGTAACGGGTCATCCCGCACCTCCTGATGAAGGAGGAGGCGGGTCACCAAACAGGGCGGCCGGGCGGTTATCTGCCGACGCAATGAGGGTGGGCGTGCGCCTCGCCTCCCTCATTGCCACTAGGTAGGTCCTGGAATAGGACCTAACTAGTGTCCGATCAACAGACGACTGGACCTCCAAGTGCTCTCTAGGCGTCTTCTCCGGCGTTTCATCTCTCTCAGCCCCTCGGAGAACCAAGGGGCCGGTCGAGATCTGCGCCGGGTCAGAGGCCGCAAAGGCACGACACGGTCCAAGGCCCCAGCCGCGGCCTGTTCCCAGGCCTGTTTCTTGGCCATTCTTTTCAGTCTCACACTACTAAATGTAATTTTTTTAAGTATAGTGTTAGGCGCCAACGTTTTTTGGCTTTATTTAGTTATACTGTGCTAACAACGTACCCAATTTTTACAACTAAGCAACTCGCCAGAAGTTTGCTTCATTAAGGAAATTAGATCCTGTACCTTGTGATCTGCCCAACCACCATGGACAACCATGTTCTTTTGTTTTTATAATGCCCTTTATATATTTATAATAACCCTTTATACTGCCAGGTATTTTTTTATCCAATCCACCTTGCAAACCAAAACATATTTGAGATGGTTCAGGAATGTTTCAGGGAAAACTAGGAGATAAAAGTACATTTTGACATTCATCTATGTAAAAATAATCTCTTGTAGAAATGTAGCACAGCAATAAGATATTCCTTTCTGATGCTACGCTTTATTTGGTCAAAATGAAACACTAAAGAATCATGTCCTCCAGTATGCTAGCTGAAGAAATGAAGATAATCTGCTGGAGAGTACATTTTACAAAACTCCTTCCCATTTCTCCCATGTCAGCACTTTTAACTCAGCCTTCAAACTGTTTGATCCACTAAGATGAGTGTGAGAAAATAGCCTACTTGACACATTAATTCTTACATAAAAGGAACTTAGGAATGTATACAGCCCATTTCTCCCTTGTGCGACTCCCTGGTTGAATTGAGTCTCTTCATTGTTCAAAGAGTCTTTGGAGAGCAAGGGAATCCTGACTTCCGGTTAATTGATTGCAAATTGGAAAAGCATTTCCAGAGCTTGCATTTTCATCAGTGAAAGTGATCTACCCAGCATATTCTAAGAGCCCCTTTCACACATTCGGGTGAATATCATACAGTTTGTGAGGAAACTGCAATAAAGTAATATTGCTTTCTTGGCTGTTGCTCTTTCATTAATCAATAGTACCAAGCCTTACTTTTCTTCTCCCACCTTCCTTATCTGCCAGATTTCCCGTTAGCTAGTTATAACTGATATATATATATGTTATGTTGAGCCTGGCAATCTTGGCGAGTTTGCTCAGTTTTAATGAAAGGTGAACTTTTTCTCCCCAGGCAGTTTCATCTCTGTTTTTCCAGCTCAAATTCAGACTTTTTCAGTATTGTATTATTTAAAAACAAATACACTAACTTTCCATCTTTGTACAATAACCAGAGCTAATATTTCCTCTTTGCTATCATCGCACTCTGTTTAACTTTTTCAAGGTTTCACCATGCCACTTCTGCAGTGTCCTATTCCAGATTAAATAAGGTGCTACAATGAGGAGATGCAAAACAGTTTCCTGTAGAAACTGATCTCCATTTAAATACAATTCTCTGGATAATTTTTATTACTAATTCAACCATCATGGAGCCTAGTTAATTACAACCAAAATCTTTCACTCACAGGGACTCATGGAACGAGAATCTATCATATTACATAAGGCATCAGGTAATAATTGTCCAGTATTTTAACATTAAGATTAAATTGAATGAAGAGTAAGTATGGCAATGCTATTAGCCCAAATAATTAAAATGAAATACTAAATGTTATCCAAGTTTTTTTTTCCATTATAAGGAAATAAATGTAGCTCAGGATGGGACTGTGGAGTCCTTGATGCTCTTTGAGTTTGATGGTTTGCTTGAATACATTTCATTTCCCAACTATGCTTTGAACACCATCAGCATTTGAGCATGAACACTGATGATGTCGCCTGCCCTGTTTCCCTCCAAATAAGACATCCTCTGATAATAGGCCCAACCGGGCTTTTAAGGGAATGGCAATAAGGCCAAGCGCTTATTTCAGGGTTTCAGTGCAGTTAAAATATTCACTATAACAACCATACAGAAAAATACAAAGAACAATAGGGAATATTACAGTTAATAAGCAGAAAATTACAAATGGATCAAAACATCAGTGCATGATAATGTAGTTCAAAAGACATATACATATGATGATCATCTTTGATGTGTTGTTAAATAAGATAAAGCAAGTCTAAGCCTATTTCTAAGTAGCAGATAACTAGGATTAAAGAGAAGACAGCAATCTCCATCATACCTTTTTTGTATGTTTCTGAGAATTTATTACTAGAGTTATTTTGTGGGGGACAAAATACTAGGCAGACTTTTGACAGGATATAACAAAAGAACAAAACTTTGCATACATCTTCCTAACTGCTTCTTCTTATGTCTGTTCATTGATTAAAAAATTTGAAGAATCACGTATAAAGATTTGGGATTTAATAATTTAATCTCTTCTCCCCTCCCCCAACAGACTACAAACTGCTAATTTAAATGCAAAAATCTACAATGATACTAATGAGGAAGACCACAATAATGATAACGTTGCTTTCACTCAGCAGCTTTTTTGACCTGGGATGCAGACGTGTCATCTTCCCAAAGCAAGGCATATAACAAATACAATAGTATAAAATACTCAAATTATAGTACCCAGAAAGGATAAGCAATAATGCTTTCTGAGGACATAGCAATAAATATAAAGAGCTTGGAATAAAAAGATCTTCAGATTCTGAATATTGAGCCATCTGTACTTCCTAAGGGGGAGGGCATTTTAAAAGGATCAAGCCCCTTCTTGCCATCTCTTACTTCCTATTATTTCTCTCTCTTTTTATTCTGCTACCTTATGTTCCTACTTAACAGATTGAAAGCAACAGACTGGATAATAATGTGGTTGAGGACTAAGACTGTAACAAAGGCAAAGCCATAATTAAACCAGAAGCTTCTCGTCTTCCCTGATAATTTGACATTACTAAAGAGATATGCTTGCTTTTCAGAGTTTAAACTTTGTGCCTAATTTAGTGACAATTCATCTTTGAATTTTTATACCGTTATTTCTGGTGAAAAATAATGCTTAATTCCTCTGTGCTTAAACTAGAGACTTTGCATGTAATGTTGGGGATCCAGTATAGTATAATACTAAACTGTTGGACTGGCTGACTGGCACCATGTTCAAGCCCACATTCAGCCATGGAGACATTGGTTAGTCATATTTTCTTGACCCAACATACTTCACAGGTCGGAGGAAGCTTTAGATATGTAAAGTTTTTTAGTTTCAAAAGAGGCTACCGGATGCCTACCAGTTTTTAAATTTTCATTGAATGATTCTAAACAATATTTTGTTCACAAATGAAATTAAGGAAATTCTTTGTTAGCTTGTATTCTTCATTAAGTTTCTTTTCTTCATATTGGTATGTACACTGATCTTTTACAATTTGATAGAGAGTGATTGTCCAGATTTTCAGATATAATTAGATTAGAACTCTTTTGTTACTGTTTCTATATTTCTGTAGTAGTATTCCATCAATTCCGTGCATAAGCGCATAAGGGGCGTGCATAAGCGCATCAGCATGCCTACCATCCCTGTCCTTATGTTTTATTTTATTTGTATCCTTTTCATGTATTTATAATAATGTTTACACTTGTATCTGCCATAAAATACATGCTTGATGAAAAAAAAAAACTTGGGTGCTGATCTGACTATCTTGTTAGTACAGGTAGTCCTCGATTTATGACCACAACCGAGATCAGGATTTCGGTTTCTAAGCAAGTCATGCCTAACTTTATGACCTTTTTGCTGTAGTTGTTAAATGAATTGCTGCATTTGTTGAATGAAACATGTGATCATTAAATGAAATGGCTTCCTTCATTGACTTTGCTTGTCAGAAACTGGCTGGGAAGGTCTCAAATGGCAATTACATAATCCCGGGATGCTGTAACCATTGTAAATATATGCCGGCTGCTAAGTGCCTGAATTTTGTTCACATGATCATACTTGATGATGGTTGTCATACTTGTGACAACCATAAGTATGAGGAACAGTTGTAAATCACTTTTTATCAGTGCTGTTGTAACTTTGAACAGTCACTAAACAAATGATTGTAAGTCAACGACTACTTTTAGAAAATATATTCTAAGATGTCTTGGCTATTGACATCTCTATTCACAGAATTTCAGTATATATCTCTCAACTTTGTTTGGTCTACTTTTAATCAGTTATTATCTGTCCATTAGCTTTTGGGTACCAATTGTCATGTCCCACTCCTCTGCTGACGGCCGGGTCAGGGAAATCCGAATCAGGTGTGCCTCTGCAGCTCTGCCAAAGTCCTAGCAAAGTCCTCAAGGCAGGCAGGAGATCAGAAAGTGACTTCAGCAAGATATGTTTAGACTTTGCCTGACTCAGAGACTGCCAGAAAGCAGATCCTTTATATAGGCCATGGGGTGTGGCTCCATGACTCAGCACTTATCCAGGCCTGCCCCTCCCTTCCTTCTGTTGCCTCCGCCTATCAAGTCTTCTGACGCGAGGGTCACTCCAATCGGCAGCTGTTGGTAATTGACCTTCCTCAGGCTCACATGCTGTGGAGGAGGGGGAGGGGTCTAGTTGCTCCGTTTGCCTGGGCATGGAGCCAGGGCTGGGGCCGGGAGGCATGCTAGGACATTCTTCAGCGTTCGGAAGCAGATAAGCAGACCCCGGCTGTGGTGGTGAGATCGGACGAGACACAACACCAAGGACCAGTTCCATGGAGAAAGATTTTTCTGTGGACTGGAGGGGCCATGGTTTTGTGTATTGCCTGCATCCTGCAGATGAGGCTTTGCTTGTTTGCGCAGACTGGTTGCTGGCATAATGCATCCATAGACTGGGGATGGGGGACCCCTGCTTTAGCATATCAGTTCAAGATTGGAGCAGAGATACGTTATATTTATTTTTTCCAATGGCTGTTTCCATCTTTACAAATGTTGTAATATTGCTTCTTGTCTTTTCCAGCATCTGTCTGTCTGATTTTTAAAAAAAATTTGGGTTTAAGGTTCTTTTTGAGCTCTTTGCCTTTCTTGGGTTCAGTTTCTTTTCTTGGCAATTTCTACTATTTGTTCTGACATCCAGTTTGCTTTCTTTGGCAGTCTTTTCTTCAATTCATCCGTAACAACTTTTTTTAAAAATTTCATTCACCAGTTCTTCTGGTTTGCTGTAAAGCACTTCAAGGCTAAGCACTTCAAAGTGATTTCTGGCATTGTCCTTGAAAATGGTGAGTATATGCTCAAAAATCATATCATAGAAAGTAGTTGGTTTTTTTCTGCTCCAGCCAGACTTGGAACTTACACATGAAGAGTTCATGACTTGATACACAATCAGCCCCTGCCATGTCTTAATTTTAGTCCTTAATTAGGAAGTAAGTTCTTCCACCTCCTTGCATGGCGGATAATAATATTCAAAATTTAGTAATGAGAATTTTGATAAAGATTTTCTGTCCTTTCATGGTATACCAAATATTTGTAGCTGACCCTTCTACATTGGTAGAGGTGGCCTGTATGCCTTGAATCAAAATATCTGGTTGGCTTCAGATTATACTATAAAGTGACAAATCTGCAAAATGCACTATAACTGGAGAGCCAGTTTGATCTACTGGTTAAGGCACCAGGCTAGAGAGCTGGAGACCATGAGTTCTAATCCTGCCTCAGCTATGAAATTAAACTAGGAGACCTTGGGCCACTCACTTCCAGCCAATCTCACAGGGTTGTTGGGAAAATAAGAGGAGAAAGGTGTGTTGGATAAGTTTACCATCTTGAATTATTTCTAACTATTTCTAAAAGTATTAAAGGCAAGATATAAATAAATAACATTTAGATTACAGAAATACATGTAGATTAGTCATTAATCCAGTATGCTGTAGTATTATTTTATAGAAACCTAAAATTACTGAGTCAAACCATTTGATCTATCTAGACAAGAATTGTCAAGAATGATGGACCACTGTTGTCTAAGATTTCAGACAGGTTTCTTTTATCCCATTGGATTGTGAACTTGTGACCTTCTATAGACAAAATGCGTGATGTGCCATTGAATTATAGTCTTCTATAATCTATGCACTCGCTATGGTCATCCAAAGCATTGCACCAATAACCACATTTTTGTGTTATACTTCTAAATTTTCCATGGGATTTGCTCAGCACTATTGGAAAAATGACAATAAGGCAAGGTCCAGGGAACTGTAGTAGTCCAATGTTAGACTACATTTCTATTTCCTATGATAACTGAAAGGCCAACAGTTTCCTACTCATGTAATAATGCCCTGCACAGTTCTAATACCTGAGTTCCTATTATTCCACAAGGTACAAATTCATGGTGAAAACTTCCCTAAATCATGAAAACCAAATGTCTGAATATTCAGAACTTTTTAATTTTTTCACCCCCTTATTTCCCCCTTTTTAATTCCCCCCCCCGTTTTTACATTTTACCTTTTGTGGAAATTTAATAAAGTATATCTACATAAAGGATATTAAGACAGAATATTACATTAAAAGATTGGAATAATCTTAGCATTTTTCTGCAACGTTACTGGTATTAAATCACCAGTCTTCACAACAGATTGATAAGCAGGGTAAAAATGAAAAGCTGGGTAGAAAATCCATAGATGTTAATAATGGCATTAAAGTAAAATCAGAAAGAGAGTCATGTTGTTTATAATTTTATGGTAAGGTGGAAATGCCTTATAAAAGACATATACATAGGCCATAAAAGCCCAGAGTTCTTTTTCTGTTCCTCCTAATTATACACATTGGGAACTGTTGGTTGCATAGATTTCACCTTCAATCAATTATCTAAGGCCTATGCATTATCCATATAAACAGAGCTCAGAGAAGCACATCATAAAATGCTGTAGCATTTGCAGAAAAGCACAAAGATCACAACAGTAATGATACATTTTGTAATAACTAAAGAGAGACTCTAATAATACCATTTTGTGGCACATAGCATAGGTTACTTGATATAGTTCAGAGATATTTATTTATTATAATTAAATATATTTCATAAAGTAAGTTTATGTCTTATTTATATTGATATAGCTGGTTTGCAGGTAGTTTTATCTGCAGAAATGCAGATAAAAAAACACCAGTATCTTAACAGAACAATTAAAATAAAAAACTACAATTAAAATCAGTATCTTCAAAACTATAAAATCAGGTTGTTCTGGAGCAGTAAGTTCTAAATAGGCCTTGGAGAATTTCAAGGCTAATTTTATAACAAATACCCAAAAATAATATATAACCATTTCAAATAAAGACAAGCAGGAAAGGAATTTTAAAAAAACTAAAAAATTTAAAACAATAAACAACCAAGGCTGAGATATAGTTACTAAGTTTTCAATCCTGAAAAATTAAGTTTATATAACAGTTTACATAACTGCTATTACCAAGATATTTCTAAGCAAAATTTAGCCATCTTTATAATTCTTCCTATAGACAGTTCACAAGTGGAAAAAATACATTTTTTTGATCCGGCATGCCCAATAATAAGGTATTATTGAGATGGGCTGCCACGAGTCATACAAAAAATATAGGAAACCTGAGTAAATATGAGAAATATGTGAAGCTTCTGTCGAGGAATATTTTTGTACCTCTCATTCAGAATCTAAGAAAGAAAGATATTAAATCTAACAAATGAAAATGTTTTCCTGTGACAGACAATATATGTGTGAAGATGGTTGGTCAGAATAATGGTTCTAGTCATAACGATGCCTTAAAAACAATGCCATATCACTGTGCAAACTGCCCTTTAAAAAAAAACCATATCAACCATTCATATAAATAGCAAGGTGTGTATTACAATGTTGCAAACCATGTTTCATTACTTGTTCTTCTTGCACTCTACAATAGGATCTGTTGGGGGAATTGTTCTGTAAGTTGGCATATAGAACATGTTTTAATATCTCTGAAGTTGCTTACTCTTATCTTTGTTGAGAAAGCCTCCAATGCCTGTGAAAAATTAGGACATTAGTAGGGGATTGTTTGAAAGACTTATTTAATAATTGGTGATGTGCCATGTATTCATGTAATTAATACAAATGTAGCCAACCATCCCACACTCTTTACAGGGAATTTTGTACAATCTCTGTAAAGCACAGTGAGCTGTAATAAAAAGTAAGCATGGCACAGAAGAGTTTTCACCCAGAAGTACCTTCAAATTACCTACAAAAATGCAAAGCTATAACATTCAAAGTTGAATTTCAGCTTAAGAGCCTTGCTCCAATTTCAATTTTCAAAATTTGCTGAAGGTGTCATAGCACATCAGTGTATCTCAAACACATAGTATGCATAGTATAGAAAGGTTTGACTGCAGATCAAATACATACTGATGAAGGGAAGCAAAAAGAAAAAAAATGGCAGATATTACATTTTATGGAAATTAACTTTAACGTGTACCAATTCAATTGGAATAAAAACTGCCTGCAATGAACTATTTATTTAGTGTTTTGTATTTGAGTCTATGGTTGCCTTATGCCTTTTTTCCAGCCACCGGTCTCAAATGACAGCATCTTATTTTCTGTCAGTTTGTGCAGGTACAAGACTAGGCCTCAGCTTCCATGGATCCTATTAATATTCAAAGTTTATGGCTGCTGGGGAATCTTAAAGCTAAAGAAAAATATGTTATCTCTCTTCCAAGTGGCAGAGAAACAATTAAAGTCTTTTAAATGCTATAGAGTCTGTCAGCCATGCACGGTTTTGTAGAGAGCCATAAGAATTAAATTAGGCCCAGTTTAAGAAAGATAAGAAATTAATTGAACATTTTAGAAGTCTAGTGGAGGAAAATAACTCTTTCCTCCTAGATGTGAGCATTCCATTAACAGCTTACAATGACATAGCACAATTCTCTTGTTCTCCTTCCACAGAATCATGTACAGATCTACTCTGGATCAGCTTTGTTGGGCCATATTAAGTGTTTGAAGAGTGCAGTATCAACTGGATAGAGTCACTTTCCACAGGGGTAATAGGACTTGCCATAAACCAAGTTCCTTGGAATACGTTCTTAAGAGTTTAATATGATGCAGCAGATTTTTGAAATATAGCAGCACATATGTCCATTATGACTTTATACCATTTTGACCAAAAAGTGAAACTGCAGCAATCAATCACAAGAATATAGCTGGAAGGGACCTTGAAGGTTTTCTAATCTAACCCCTGCTCAAGCAGGAGACCCTATATAATTTGAGACAAGTGGCTGTCCAGTCTCTTCAGAAAACTTACAGTGATGAAGCACCCACAACTTCTGAATGCAAACTGTTTCACTTGGTAATTGTTCTCACTGTTAGGAAGTTTCTCCTTGATTCCAGGTTGCTTCTCTCCTTGATTAATTTCCATCCATTGTTTCTTGTCTTGCCTTCTGAAAAATACATTGTCAACTTCTTTGTGGCAGCCCCTAAAATTCTTAATCCTTAGTTTCTCTAGACTAGTCATACCCAGTTCCTGCAACCATTCCTCATATGTTTTAGTCTCCAGGCCTTTAATCATCCTAGTTGCTCTTCTCTGCACTTTTTCTAAAGTCTCAACATCTTTTTTTGTAATGTAGTGATCAAACATGAATGCTGTATTATGCAGCAGTGTGGTTCCATACCATGGTCCTTGTAGGGAAGAATCATAGGGCAGTAGTCTTCAATTATTTATGTGGAGGAACATGTAAGATTAACTCCTGATGTAAATGTGGAAAATTTATCTCCTGGTGGCAGGATCCTTACTTGGCTGATCTCTTCTTTTAGTAGCTTATAAGAATGAAATATCTCAGAGTATACTTTATTCTTCAGAAATAGGAACAAGGTGAAAATGTGAGCTAATTATGGGAAACAACTTCAGTATGCTTTTGAGGAACCATTATCTCAGTCTGTTGTACACAGAGGCATATCCTAAGTAGCTACATATTGTATGATTTTTGTCATTCAGAACTAACAGAAAAGATAATCTAAACCAGGGGTCTCCAACCTTGGCAACTTTAAGCCTGGTGGATTTCAACTCCCAGAATCCCCCAGCCAGTAAAGCTGGCTGAGGAATTCTGGGAGTTGAAGTCCATCAGGCTTAAAGTTGCCAAGATTGGAGATCCCGGATCTAAACTTCTCTCATAAAGACACGCTCTAAGTTAGCCTTCTTCAATCTGGCATTCTTCTCTTGTATTGTTGTTGATTATACTTCAAATCCCATAATTTCCCTTCCAGCTATTATGAGAGAAATTAGTTGGGCTGAAATAATGAACATATTCACACATTTACTTAAGAGGTTATTTTTTAAAATGAGATACTGACAGTGATTGTAGGGTTTTGTGTTGCATGTTAGGAGGTTTTGTTTTCTTCTTGATATGATAAAATAGGCAAATTGCTTCCTCTCCAGCCATCACTGGAAGGAATGCTAGAATAGCCAAGGAGAACTGATAATTTATTTCCTGTTTTATAAAGGAGCTCTACTTCTCAAGGGGATAAAGTAAAGGTAAAGATTCCCCTCGTACATATGTGCTAGTCATTCCCAACTCTAGGGGGTGGTGCTCATCTCCATTTCAAAGCCAAAGAGCCAGCGCTGTCCAAAGACGTCTCTGTAGTCATGTGGCTGGCATGACTAAACGCCAAAGGCATATGGAACACAGATACCTTCCCACCAAGAGTGGTCCCTATTTTTCTACTTGCATTTTTTATGTGCTTTCGAACTGCTAGGTTGGCAGAAGCTGGGACAAGTAACAGGAGCTCACCCCGTTATACAGCACTAGGGATTCAAACTGCTGAATTGCCGACCTTTCGATCGACAAGCTCAGCGTCTTAGCCACTGAGCCACCCCGTCTCTCTCTCAAGGGGATATGCACACAATTTTTCAAAGTTTGAGTCAATCTTCTAAAGACGTTGTCTGTAGATCATGATCAGATTTGTCTAGGGAGCGTATCTCTCACAGTAGCAAAATTCATTCATTTTTCAGATCTGTCAGGGATAGTAGACAACTGTCCTCTAAAGCAATGGAAAAATGATAAGATCCATAGACTTTGTGATGAGTAAAGGATGAGACTCTGTTTCAGAAAGCATATGGGTGAAAAGAGAAAGAAAAATATTGGAAAAAAATAGTTTTTATTTAGGTTTTTTTTAAGCAATAAAAAGTGTTTCCTTACATATGATATGTCACATAGCAAAGAAGATTTAGAGATTTAGGATACAGGTATCCGTCAATTTATGACCAGAACTGAGCCCAAAATTTCTGTTGCTAAGCAAGACAGTTAAGTTAATTTTAACCAACTTTATGACCTTTCTTGCCACAGTTGTTAAGTGAATCACTGCAGTTGTTAAGTTAGTAATACAATTATTAAATGAACCTGGTTTCCCCATTGACTTTGCTTGTCAGACGGTGACAAAAGGTGATCACATGACCTGGGACACTGCAGCTATCATAAATACCATGGGGATGCTGCAGTGGTTATAAGTGTGAAAAATAGTCATAAGTCGTTTTTTCAGTGTCATTGTAACTTCAAATGGTTGTTGTAAGTTCAGAGCTGCTTGTATGCATTTTTTTTAAAAAAATTCAGAAATCAGTTTAAAAATACCAGACAAAACAATTTAAATCAATACAACAACTTCCCATATTTGAAAAATATACAAAGACTTAAATTGTGATTAATAGCTAGGGCCAATGGAAGGAAAAGGGAAAATGAGCTATCAAAAGTTCCTTCTTAAACTGCTGTTTTGTTTTTACTCCTTAAGTTTATTTTAGGATTTCTCTTCTCCATACTTATATTCTGATTTTTTTTTAGATTGAAGATTGCACAGTAACCATATTTTATAATAAAGTGATCTGTATTTATATATTGGCTCAACTTAATTCTCAGTCTTACGTTTGCCAGAGAAAGCAAAATAATAGCATCTAACCTATGGCATTTCTTCCTCATGGAGACCTTGAGAAATTTAAACCAACATGATGGGTTTTTAATCCAAGTACTGCACTGAAATCCAAGATAAATGTTAGTTCCAGTGTCACTAAACACAATTGGTTTGTACATCATTTATCATGGATGTGCAAATAATTTGAAAAAGGAAAAAAGTGAAACATATTTCTTCATGTCTCTGTTATAAACTGTATGTTAAAGGTCATCAGATGATGGCCTTTTTTTTTAAACTGACATAAATACTTCTTCTGTCTCATACTTTAATTCTGCCAGAGTTATTGCAAAATGTTCCCCTTTCTGGCTATTATAACTGTGTTCTTCGTTTCATGCATAGCTCTCAGCAGAATTGTGGAAGAAAGGGAGGGAGGGAGGGAGGGAGGGAGGGAGGAGGGAGCCTTAAGTATAGTATTAAGTTGAATTAAGCATGAGGAAAATATATGTGTCTATAAGACTCATTCAATCAGGTTGACTTTCCTTAAAATATGTCTACTTATATTTCTTATAGGCTGCTATATGCTAAATTACCATTAGCTCAAAATTGTTCACATTAACTGGCAGAGTTTCAGACAGGTATTAGGTATTGCAGAAATGCTTCTATATGCATCTCTGTTTCTTACTTCGTTCTTGTATTTCTCTTCAAGTGTGCAGAAAATACAATTATTTGTTTGGATTCAAATCATCACAACTGAAAATCTATGATCTAGAAAAAAAACACCAATATGCATGTGTAAGCACATGTAAACTTCTATTGGGGGGGGAAAAACACCTTTTGAATACCTATGAAGTAACATTGCTGAAGACTAACTCTTCTGGCTATTTCTTAAAACATAATCCTGCATTTGACTAATTTATCTCTGAATAAATTTGGCAGCGATACATTGTAAGACTGTATGAAGAGTATACCTAATACCATGCAGTACAATATTGCCAAATGGGCTTTTAACCACATTCATCAGAATCTTGCTTTTTATGTTACTCCATACATTGTTGCTGGCTAATACATCCATCAAAATCTGGAATGCTCTCCAGATCTGTACAGTAGCTGCCATTTTGTAATAGGCCATAAAAGTTTATACTTTTTAATTAAATTTACTAATCTGAACAGGCAATCCCAGACTATTTTTTTTTTGCTGTTACATCACAAGCTGATATATTTGGAATGAGAAAATGCAAATTAGTTTGACTAACTATTGCATGATTTTCAGTTTTAATTGCTATTCTCTAAAGCCACTTTAAGTACACAAAATATAAACAGAGCTTTTTTCACCTTTAAATCTTCTTCAGACAATTTAGTCTTTTGTGATTACCGAGAAACTCGCCATACTGGCAACTGAAACAGATGAGTTTAATAAAACACCAACCTTGCTTTCCAAAGGAGTGTAACTTTGTATGCCAGTGACCAGAATTGTGTCTGATTGATATTGATGTTAAACCTATCCTTACCTTAAAAGAGATAGAGGAAAGTGGAGGAAAATAAAAGTTTTTTCACCAGAATCTGGTAAAACAATCTCCTAGATTTTGAATTTGTAAATGTTATTCAGTTACCTCCATTTTCTCCTGTAGTGACACAAATAATGCCTCTTACCAGGGATATTATGAGTAGTTAAGAACACATATTACTTTGGACAACTTTCTAAAGACTTCAATACCATCTTGGGTACTTCACATCTCTACCTTCCATAGAGTGTGAAATAAAAGAAAACGATGGCTCTCATTTATAGTGTTCTGATTGATGAATTTAGTGTCATCAGCAAGAAAAATAGAATATACAACATAGAATCATAGGGCTGGAAATGAACTCAGAGATCTTCTAGTGTATCCTCCTGCCCAAGGAAGGAGATTTTATGCCAGGTCAAATTGCTGTTTAACCTATTTTTGAAAATCTCCGATGATAAGGTACCCACACTTTCAGGAGGCAAGCTATTCAATTGATTAATTGTTCTCACTGTCACAAAATTTCCTTTTACTTCTAGGTTGGAATTATCTTTAACAAGCTTCCATCCATTACTTCTTGTTCTGCCTCTGGAGAATAAGTCAACCCCTCTAGAAGACATGTCCCCCCCAATTCTTTTCTTTGATAGGCTAGCCATAATTAGCTCCCTCAACTGTTTCTAATGAAATTAAGTGTCCAGATCCTTTATCATCTTTGTTGCTCTTCTCTACACACTTTATAGGGTCTCAGCATCTTTTTTTGTATTGTTGTGACCAATACAAGATTCAACACAGTATTCCAAGCATTGCCGTTGCAGAACATTGCTGGCTCATACTTAAGTGGTGGTCCACTATGACACCTAGATCTCTCTCATACAGTTACTACGGTTGAGCCAGGTACAATCTATTCTTGGGTTTACAAAATGCCTTTGGTTTAAGTGCAAGACTACTCATCTCACCACTGAACTACACCTTGTCAGAAAGCAATGGGGATATTTAAGACAATGGTAAAATGCAACTGCTCAGTCATTCCTAGGGTCAACTATCAGATCTCAGCACCCAATATTAGGCTACTAATGTACACCTGTCTAATTTTGACAAAATGAAATATTTGTGCCTACAGAATTATAGAATAAACAAACCCTGTAGATTTTCTCACTTTCAGTGGCTAATAATCACATGAATTACACTGATGGCTCTATACCTGTGATACAGCATTTATAGAATAGATGTGGCATATTTCAAAAAGAGAAACTGCTCAGTCCATGCACATATGATTGAGGACTTTGCTTTAGTCCATGTTATGTGATGGAAAGATAAAGCCTACATGTATAGGAAGACATAAGACTTAAATATTACAGGTGGCAGAACCACAAATGCAAAGATGGGCCCAACTGCTGCCCTACTTGCATATCTACCCTCATCATATCTAGGAAAAGCCCAAATAAGACTTCTGTGTCCTCATGACTTTGTGAAACCTGCAAGTTCTGAGAACTAAAATGTACAGTATTATTGGATTTATAAACTGCTGAGACAAGAAGAAAGACATGGGGTGGGGAGAACCCTCTCCTGACAGTAAATGATGTTGACACATCTATTAAAAGTAATGCAAATAGGTCTGACTTACAAAAAGGAAGTCTTGACTGAAGAAAAAAGTATGCTGTTTGTGTGATCTACATTGGATAACTTACCCGATATAATCATTTGTGATACAATTCCATAACAACTCTTTCTGATAATGTGCAAATGCTGTGGGAAAGAAGGAGCAGTTTAAAGCAAATGTTTCTTCTGAAATATGTCACTTGAGAACATATTAATCTAACAAATATATAAAAGACTATCCTGTCTTAATGAAGAATGATGAATCATCCCAATAACCACAAAATATAGAAAATACTGAAATATCAGAACCACCTCATAGAACAAATGTGATGTTATCTGCACCATCTTTGTCACTGCACTTGACATTAATCAGTGGATTAATTACTCATTTGATTAAATTTAACCACAAACAGTTATGAGCTGCATACAATTTTAAATTATGTTGTTGTATGCCTTTTATTTATTTATTTTAAATAAGAGCATAATACCCAAAGAGTATAGGATTCAAAATTAAAGAGAAATATAGCACAGAGATTTCAAGGCAAAATACTACTGCTATTCCTTATTTTTCTGGACCTCCAAGATGTTTCTGCGGAAGGTCATCAAATTATTTTCACTGCATTCAAAAAAGAGCCAAGGTTTTCAGTAGCACACAAGCATATATTCAAGCAATTAAAACCTGATGGCTCTACTTAGATATTCATGTAAAATTTAAAGAGAAAAATACAATGTAACATTTTTAAAAACATGGCATACCAATGTTTCAGTGTTAACGTTTTTCTCTTTAATGTTACTTGTACTTTTCCTTCTTTTTTTTATAAGTGACATTGAAAAAAATATTGTTACTATATCTTTCTCGGTAATAAATTACATATTCCATATGTACCATTTATTATATACAGATACAATCCTATATATTATTTGAAATATGGATGCTGCTGTGATATAATAAAAACTGGAATTGTGAATAATGGGAAAGAGACCACAGTAAATATTTTATGTATTCATTTATTCAGTGTTTCCCCAAACTTTCTCTTCAAATAAGTACTTAGGATGGCTTCACTCATGTAGTGATAAAAATAGTATCTTGTTGAGTTATCTTGTTGAAAATCTGTACTCTGTACTTCTGTATGTATAAACACATACGCACTACAGAGAATATTTTATTACTTGAAGAATAATTAGCACCAAGCATATTAGAGATATGCTTTTCAGGTGCTGAGAGAGTTAATAAAGAGCCATTTGCTGCCAAGGAACAGGATAGCTTATTGAGGGCCAGCAGAAAGCAGCTTGAGGTTGACACAATCAATCATTAAAAACCTGGAAAACCACTCTTTAATCACATTATGTCTCAATTGCCAGAATGAAGTGATAAGCTTAGCATTTTAAAGAAAACGGAATTTCAACTCCAAAGATTTCAGAAGCAGTTCTTATTCGATAAAACAAAGATGTCTGAAATTACTGATAACAAAGAAGCAAATAAGATACCATAGTGAGAGAAAAGCTAAATGAAATCTTTTCTTTTTAGCACAATAGATTATATTATGGAACATACATCATATGTATCCAAGTGGAGAGACCATCTTATGAAGACGTTCCTTTCCTTCCTACATACGTGTATGGACCAGGGTGGGTTTCAAAATTTTTTACTACTGGTTCTGCGGGTGTGGCTTGGTGGGCTTGGCAGGGGAAGGATACTGTAAAATCTCCATTCCCACTCCACTCCAGGGGAAGGTTACTGCAAAATCCCCATTTCCTCCCGATCAGCTGGGACTTGGGAGGCAGAGAATAGATGGGGACAGGGCCAGTCAGAATTTTTACTACCAGTTCTCCAAACTACTCAAAATTTCTGCTACCGGTTCTCCAGAACTGGTCAGAACCTGCTGAAACCCACCTCTGGTATGGACATACTATCTGTCCTTCCAAATGTTCTTATCCAATTAAGATCCTCTGCACATTAGCAGAAGCTTTGACAACTTCTTTCCATGTCACTAAACTAGATTCAGTGTCCTGACTGAAATAAAAATTCAGTGTTTCATAAATGGTCTCCGTATTAATAAGACCTTTTTTTACAATTGGATGAACTTGAAGCTTTTTTCTTTTCTTTTTTCCTCCCTAGGCGTATTTCATGCTATTCTTTCTTTCTATCAAAATGCACTTTCTGAATCAGGCTTGGGGGAAGTGGAAACTTCCTTTTATTATTGGAACAAGAGGACAATATTGCCATTATTTCTGATTCATACTGTTCTCTATTGTCAAACAACCAATAGGTTATTCCGTTGATTTTTAACAATCAAGATATTCACAAAAAGAGCTGCCTTTACTTTTGTTTTACTCATTTGCAGAAAACCTCTCTCTTGGCTGAATGGCTCAAAACTAGGTCTCATTACAGTCAAGGCCAGTGTTTCAGTGACTGCTCAGAAAGCAAGTGCTATTTGAGAAATGGCTTTAATGTTGAAACAGAAAAGGCACACGCTCTGCACAATTGCTAGGCAGTCTTGCAGTAGTTTTGGAATATCATATCTCTTTCAAGCCTCAAATCAAATATTGCCTGCAATTCTTGGTTAAGAAGACTCAGCTCTTAAATAAAACATTCTCAGCCCCAGAACCACCCCCTTCTAGTTTAATCGCTTTATCTAAAGAGCGGAGCAGAATCACAGATGTCTCGCCTTAACGCTTTGTTGAGACTTTTTACATGAATCTGTGGAAAATCTTTGACATAATTAACTTAGAAATACACACCCACTAGTCACTTTGTAGAGGCCCAAGAGGAAGGCCACAAAAGGCGAAGAGGCGGATAGACAAACACCCAACGTTCAGTCATTGTTTTTTTTTTCCAAATAGCAATTTTAGGAAGAAAAGGCTGGTAGAGGTTTTATATATATATTTAAAAGCCTTATGTGTTTCAGTCAGTGGTGTCAAAAGAAAAAGCTTTTCTTCAACTTGGGGCTGATGCTTGGTTGAGTCTTAAAGCTTCATGGTTTTTTGACACAATATTGTATCTGAAGCTTTGATGTTTGAGTCTGCTTCCTTTCTAGACTAAATCATATTTTAAAGTTTATCAGTATAGTGACTACTGTGTTCTCTCATATATGCATACTCAACACCTTATCTTTTCACTGCATTTTTTTTTTCGTGGTGTTAAATATTTCTTCCGCTTAACAGTCTCCCAACAACCTTTCAATGGGAAGGGTTAATGTTTTTTTCTTTCCCTTTTCCAAACCTTCTAGGAATATTTTCTATTCCGGCATTATGGTTCTTGTCTTAGAAAAGAACTTTAAAATATTATACACATATCCACTGTTTTTTTTCTTCATTTTAACCATCTTAACATAGCCTCTTAATGTAACTGTGTATTCAAAGAGTTTTGCTTTGAGAGCCACTGAAGTATTCTAGCTCAATTTTATTGACTCAAGTTTTTTTTTAATTTGCATTTATATCCCGCCCTTCTCCGAAGACTCAGGGCGGCTTACACTATGTCAAGCAATAGTCTTCATCCATTTGTATATTATATACAAAGTCAACTTATTGCCCCCAACAATCTGGGTCCTCATTTTACCTACCTTATAAAGGATGGAAGGCTGAGTCAACCTTGGGCCTGATGGGACTTGAACCTGCAGTAATTGCAAGCAGCTGCTGTTAATAACAGACTGCATTAGTCTGTTGAGCCACCAGAGGCCCTTATAGAAAGACCTCATTCAGTGGTCACCATGTCTTGTATCTTCCTTTAAGACCATCTTAATACAGTATATTCCTTTAAGATGTATATAAACAATAATTAAATAAATTTAAATAAATAAAATTTCTCCTCTCCTTGTCCATTGATTGAAAAGAAAGCTAGCACATGCATCATCACGTATCCTTCCAATGACATGTAGAAATTGCTCCCTGGATAAGAGGACCTGTGCAGTACTTTTTCTTTCCCATTTCAGTTTTAAAAAGAGCTTCAATAGTTCTTTAAGTTCCAGGATCTTCATTCAATTCTATCTATTGCTTTGTTATTGTTATGTTTACATTTTTATCACTTTTTTTCCATTTTATTGTTGCAAGCCTCCCAGAGAGCTCCACAGTGAGGTGGGCAGCAAATAAATGTAACAAATAGTGAAGTAAATAACTATGCTCTTGTTGCACCAAAAGATAAACTAGTGATGGTGAACCTACTAGTATGACACGTGGGTCAAAAGTGGCACACCACAACTTTTCGGGTAACATGCCAATGTTTGTCCAACCTGACCATTTGTGTGATTTTCATAGGCTACAGAGGCCATGCAAGAAGGGGGTCTACTCTCACGCCACCTCGGACTTTCTGGAAATTGCAGAAGAGGGCTCTAGCTCTCCCATGGCCTCCAGACTTCACAAAAATGAGTTTGCTTTACTCATACTTCAGTTTTGATAATTATTCAACATTTCCTTATATAAGACATAGCACAACACACTATTGGACTGTATTTTTCCCCCAGAGTAAATAAATATGTAAAGAACTGTTTGTCTTTTTTGGGGGGGAAAGGTTTGACAACAAAATCATATTAGCTATTTTCCAAATTTTTGACACACCAAGCCCAAAAGGTCATCATCACTGAGATAAATTGATGTTCCCTGTCTTTCTTGAAAATCTTTTTTGTCATAGCTGTACATAATGCAGATCTCAGAGTAATTGGGGTATGGAAAAGCTTTTTTTTTTCTTTAGCGGTGAGGAACTCTACAGCCATTAAATATTTGCTTTCAATAGCTTGTATTATGCTAATAGAACTGTGGTGGCATAGTAATTAGAATGCAGTATTGCAGGCTAATTCTGCCCACAGCCTGGAATTTGATCTTTACTGGGCTCAAGATTGACTCAGTCTTCCATCCTTCTGACATTGGTAAAACGAAGAACCAGATTGTTGGGATAATAGGCTGACATTATAAACTTGCCAGAGAGTTCTGTAAAGGTCTATAGGGCAATATATAAGTCTAAGTGCACTATTATTGCTAATAGTTTTTTAAAGTGCAGATTCTCCAGGACAAACGTGTTCTAATCCAGCGGTCTCCAACCTTGGCAACTTTAAGACTTGTGGACTTCAACTCCCAGGAACTCTAGGAGTTGAAGTCCACAAGTTGAAGTCCACAAATCTTAAAGTTGCCAAAGTTGGAGACCCCTGTTCTAATCAACAGCGAATGTATTCTTCCATTTTAAAATCCTTTCAAGAATCAGTTTTGATTAAACAAGGCAATAAATAAGCAGTCCATGAAGATGTATAAGTATCATAATTCTTAACAAAACATTACATGAAGTCAGAGAAATGGACTAGAAAAAAAAGGCTTAGAGAATATAGGTTATCATTTTTTTTAAAAAAAGTTAGCCTTGTGCAGATTTTCCCAAGAGATGAGAAATCACTGAATTTACCTACCGTATGTTGCTGAACTACAAGCTTGAGCAGTTCCATTCAACATGACTAATGCTGATAGTATTTCAGCTATCTCTGGAGAACCAGAGGTTCCATGATCCTGATTTAACTTATTTCAAAAGGAGACATGAACCACTAACTCATTTATTGAAGATGAGCTAGAAAGCAATTGTTTACTTTATGTTCAGATATATTCAAGCAAACATTGATGAAGCTACATAGGCTTGTGAAATGGCAGGCATGGCATGACAGGGGTCATCATATGTTATTTTTATGTTCATTCTATCATTCTATTTTGTCCAGATGACATGAAATCCAAGTGTTTCAGAATCCTTCACAATATAGGTCTCCATCTCCCATTGAGTAAAAAAGCTATACAAGTATACTTTATTATAATAAATGTTTTTTTTGCCACAATTTCCTCAATTTTGGCATGGGGGGGGGAATTCATTCTCTTTTAATATAATTTTGCACTTCTGGGAAGACAGCTCTATAAAAGTAGAATCAATGATTGCAGCAAAGACCAAGAAACTAGTAGGTTGACGGGTTCTTTGGAAACTCTCGGAATAAGGAGAAGAGGAAAGGATGTTGACATGTGATCTGGATGGTTGCTTTTCATGAGGAGACTGCAGAATACTGGGGTTTCCCTCTCCCCCCAATCCTGGCAGATCCTTTAAGTTTGCAAATCTCATTTTTTAATCAATACAATTTCCACCAAAATAAAAATACAATACATCTGGTTAATAGAAACAGCCTATTAGAACATTTGGCTAAAGTTCCATAGTTTGAACTTTCATCATATCTAATTACTTAATTATGAAAAGGAACCATTTACATTTTTTTTCTACACAAATTTCCTAAATATATATTTTTATGAAGCACATTTTTTGCAAATAAACAGCCTTTTATTAAAAATCAGCAGAATCACAGACTATCCTAAAATAGATCTATAACCAGTGGTGGGATTCAAGTAATTTAACAACCGGTTCTCTGCCCTAATGATTTCTTCCAACAACCAGTTTGCCAAACTGCTCAGAAAGTTAACAACCGGTTCTCCCGAAGAGGTGCGAACTGGCTGAATCCCACCACTGTCCATAACTGTTTTGTTTGTTTGTTTAGTTTTAACAGATAATGAAATTATTGAAACTGTAGTTCTAGGCAAGGTGCAAGTACATAATAATCATGTAAGATTTCAAAGTAAGAGCATAAGATATAGCTGGCAACATACTTTACTTCCTCAAAATTTAATCTGACCTTCATGGACGTAATTTTATATACATCTCAGGAAAGAAACTATCAGTTCATTCACTTATATTTTTTATGGGTGCCATCACAGTGTCTGAAAAACGACATACAACTTTCAGTAAATCATTTCCTTTTTTGTTGACATATGCCACTTTAATGTGATGGTGGAAAAAGGACACAGCAGATAACTGAAAGGGGATAATAAGTAGTTAAATTAACCCAAATCATGGGTTTTGATTTGTAAGTCTATCTTGGCTCAAATGACTACATCTTAAGAAATCGGAATTCCAAATCATTAAACTCAGAAAAGAAAGTAATTATGCAAGTTAATTTTGGTATGGATTTATTTGGCACTAACATCAAAGCTATACAGAATAATTTCTCCAGTGTACAGGTAGTCCTCGACTTATGACCACAACTGAGCCCAAAATTTCTGTTGCTAAGCAAAACAGTTTTAGGTGAGTTTTGTCCCATTTTACAACCTTTCTTGCCACAGTTTTTAAGTGAATCACACAGTTAAATTATTAATACAGTTGTTAAATGAATCTGGCTTCCCCATTGACTTGTCAGAAGGTCTCAAAAGTTGATCACATATGATCTCATAAATATGAGTCAGTTGCCAAGCATCTGAATTTTGATCACATGACTATGGGGATGCTGCAATGGTCATGTAACAAAAAACAGTCATAAGTCATTTTTTTTCAGTGCTGTTATAATTCTGAATGGTCACTAAACAGTTATAAATTGAAGACTAGTTGTACCTTCTTTAACATTCATCCACCTTGGATTTTGTGTTCTATTTTATTAAATTGATCAAATCAAGAGTGGGAGAAGAGCCGCTTGTAGCCTGGTCAACATTTCTAGATTCTATTTCTTATTTTTCTTTCTAACTTTTTATGGTCATGTAGGAGAAAAAAAATCCCTTTATATTTTCTTTTGTATTCTTTCCAATGAGAGTTAAACCAGGATGCCGGCTCCAACTTACATAAAGTTTGTATTGTGTCATAATTATATAATTTTTCAAATTGGAGACCTAAGAGGTTGGAATTTTTTTCTCAAAAAAAAATTATCTCAGAATAACCCTGGCATGCCTTTGGCAATATCCAAGGTGAAGAGGGAATAGCAGCAGTAGTTTATCTTCCCGTCTCTGTCCTTTTCCGTAACAGTATGATTCCTGAAATATAATTTCAGCAGAGGTTCACTTATTCTTTTTTTAGTTGATTGGCTTGGATTTACAAGTAAGTCATTCTATTTTATATGATTAGTACAGTTTGCTTATGGTAATATCTTGGTCCTACCTTTTGTAGATTCTTCATGTTATATATGGAAGATACAAAGGTGCATGGATTGTTGGCGTATTTTTATTTTTTATTTTATTTTATTTATTTTGTCACAACAATATATATAAGCACCACACAAAAAGATTATATAGTATATAAACATATATATTTATTTATTTATTTATTTTCTTTATTTTTCAGATTTATATACCGCCCTATCTCCCTAGGGACTCAGGGCGGTTCACAGGCAATTAAAAACAAACATATAAATACAATTTAAAATCAGACATAAAAAACTTATTCAATAGCCGGATTGATAAAAAACAATATAAATACTAAGAACCCCATTAAAACCAATAAATTTAAAAACTAACCCAGCCCCGCGCAAATAAATAGGTGTGTTTTGAGCTCGCGACGAAAGGTTCGGAGGTCCGGAAGTTGACGAAGTCCTGAGGGAGTTCGTTCCAGAGGGTGGGAGCCCCACAGAGAAGGCCCTTCCCCTGGGTGTCGCCAGACGGCACTGCCTAGCCGACGGCACCCTGAGGAGTCCCTCTCTGTGAGAGCGGACGGGTCGGTGAGAGGTACTCGGTAGCAGCAGGCGGTCCCGTAAGTAACCCGGCCCTATGCCATGGAGCGCTTTAAAGATTGTCACCAAAACCTTGAAGCGCACCCGGGAGGCCACAGGTAGCCAGTGCAGTCTGGGCAGGATAGGTGTAACAAGGGAGCCACGAGGGCTCCTCTATCACCCGCGCAGCCGCATCCTGGACTAACTGGAGCCTCCGGATGCCCCTCAAGGGGAGCCCCATGTAGAGAGCATTGCAGTAATCCAGACGAGACGTCACGAGTGCGTGAGTGACTGTGCATAAGGCATCCCGGTCTAGAAAGGGGCGCAACTGGCGCACCAGGCGAACCTGGTGGAAAGCTCTCCTGGAGACGGCCGTCAAGTGATCTTCAAAAGACAGCCTTTCATCCAGGAGGACACCCAAGTTGCGCACCTTCCATCGGGGCCAATGACTCGCCCCAACAGTCAGCCGTGGACTCAGCTGACTGTACCGGGATGCCGGCATCCACAGCCACTCTGTCTTGGAGGGATTGAGCTTGAGCCTGTTTCTCCCCATCCAGACCCGTACGGCTTCCAAACACCGGGACAGCACTTCGATAGCTTCATTGGGGTGGTCTGGTGTGGAAAAGTACAGCTGGGTGTCATCAGCGTACAGCTGGTACCTCACACCGAAACCACTGATGATCTCACCCAGCGGCTTCATATAGATGTTGAACAGAAGGGGTGAGAGAATCGACCCCTGCGGCACCCCACACATGAGGCGCCTCGGAGCCGACCTCTGCCCTCCTGTCAACACCGTCTGCGACCGGTCGGAGAGATAGGAGGAGAACCACCGATAAACGGTGCCTCCCACTCCCAATCCCTCCAACCGGCGCAGCAGGATACCATGGTCGATGGTATCGAAAGCCGCTGAGAGGTCTAATAGGACCAGGGCAGAGGAACACCCCCTGGCCATGGCCCTCCAGAGATCATCCACCAATGCGACCAAAGCCGTCTCAGTGCTGTAACCGGGCCGGAAACCGGACTGGAACGGGTCTAGATAGACAGTTTCATCCAGGTGAAGGGAAAACTGATATGCCACCATACTCTCTACAACCTTCGCCACAAAGCGAAGGTTGGAGACCGGACGATAATTACCTAAAACAGCCGGGTCCAGGGAGGGCTTCTTGAGGAGGGGCCTCACCACCGCCTCTTTCAAGGCGGCCGGAAAGACTCCCTCCAACAAAGAAGCACTCGTAATCGCCTGGAGCCAGCCTCGTGTCACCTCCCGAGTGGCCAGCACCAACCAGGAGGGGCACGGGTCCAGTAAACACGTGGTGGCATTCAACCTGCCCAACAACCTGTCCATGTCCTCGGGAGCCACAGGGTCAAACTCATCCCAGACAATATCACCAAGACCGCCCTCAGATGCCCCGTCTGAATCGCCGCAATTTTGGTCCAGACCGTCTCGAAGCTGAACGATTTTATCGTATAGATAACCGTTAAACTCCTCGGCACGTCCCTGCAACGGGTCTTCCCGCTCTCCCTGGTGAAGGAGGGAGCGGGTCACCCGAAACAGGGCGGCCGGGCGGTTATCTGCCGACGCAATGAGGGAGGAGGCGTAGCAACGCCTCGCATCCCTCAGTGCCACTAGGTAGGTTCTAGTATAGGAAATATGTATGTATGAGGAAATATTAGGAGGTATAAGCATATATATATATATATATATATATAAGAAGAAGAAAAAATAGAACAGGAACGGTAGGCACGTTTGTGCTCTTATGCTCTTAGGAATGGGGTGAGGTCAATAGTAGAAAGTTTTTGGTTAAAGCTTTTGGGAGTTGGAAAAGAGACCACAGAGTCAGGTAAAGTGTTCCAAGCACTGATGATTCTGTTACAGAAGTCATATTTTCTGCAATCTAGATTAAAGCGGTTAACATTAAGTTTAAATCTATTGGTTGCTCTTGTATTATTGCAATTAAAGCTGAAGTAGTCTTTAACAGGAAGGACATTACAATAGATGATTCTATGAGTTAAACTTAGGTCTTGTCAAAGGCGACGGAGTTCTAAGTTTTCTAAGCCTAGGATTTCAAGTCTGGTGGGATCGGTATTTTGTTGTTTTCAGAGGAGTGAAGAACTCTTCTTGTAAAATATTTCTGGACACGTTCAATTGTATTGATGTCAGAAATGTGGTGAGGGTTCCAGACAGGCAAGCTGTATTCTAGAATTGGCCTAGCAAATGTTTTATATGCTCTGGTTAGTAGTGTAGTGTTTTTGGAAAAGAAGCTACGCAAGATTAGGTTTACAACTCTTAGAGCCTTTTTTGCTATGTTGTTGCTATGTAATTGCATATTCATGATTATAGGTCTGTCCTTCCCTATAGATATTTATCTTACATAGAATCAAGGTTATTATATATTCTTACATAGAATCAAGGTTGTTTCTATTAATTTATTTTCTCTTTATACAATTGACAATCCATCCTAAACAACAGATATGCTCACATGAATACTCAAACACATATAAACACTAAGCAGGTGCTATGAACTGGGCCCAGGAATAGGCCAAGAGCAGGGGTGAAATGCTACCAGTTTGGACCAGTTCAGCTGACCTGGTAGCGGTAGCAGCGCAAGGTTCCACCACCTGCCTGGACATTGTTACTTCCTGGTTTTAACCAGGAATGAGCAGAGGGACCAAAATTGTGTGTGACACACCTGTGCATGGTGCGCACACTTCCGAACTGGTAGGGAAGGTAAGGTAAGTAGATTTCACCACTGGCCATGAGTCAATGAAAATAATGAGTTTTCTTGCGGAATATGATCCTATCAATAATATCCCACTGTATAAATTGTAAAACATTGATTCTAGTGAAACGGTCCTTGAGGCAAAATGATTGATTAATGTGCTGTAAATCATCCACATGACTTCTTTAACTTAATATGACTTGTCTTTCAGGTAGAGCGTTTAAACAATATAGAACTAACTAGTTCATTGTGTGAACAGATACATTATTATCCACCTTCCATTTTAAATAACTCTGTTTTTTGACATTTATCTGATGCTCTGCTGCTGTTCTTATAGACATTCTGAACTGTCCATGATTTATTTCACTTTTAAATAATCTGAACATTATACTAATTATTAGACCTAATTCATACCAATGTACCAGTCAGGAAGCACAAGGCTTTTTTCATTGCTGCCAAGCATAAATCCAACAAAATCCTCCAAGATAATGATCCATCAAGGTATCCATTGCATGATCTCATAGAAGGTACACGGAGAAGTTTTAGATGATTGGTTAATAGAGTATGTTTATGTCCTTGGAGAAAAAGTAAGTGAACAACTCCTGAAAGATAAAAGCTAAAAAGAATACCTGCTATCTCAGTGTGATTGAATCAGGCCAAAATGACCAGTAATGGGTTTTTGGAAACCTAATATCTCTATCTTATGGATAATATATGAACTATATTTTATAAGCTTCATTAAGAGGGTTAAAATGCTGTTATATAGTATCTGTTGTACAAGTTTTGCTTATCCATAATGTTGATGCTTACTGCATTGACAAAATTTGGAAAACTGATCATAACTGAATTTGTCTGTCTGTATGTTAATAGTGTTTTTGTCTTCAAACAATAAATCTTTGGTTCTGTAAGACTATTTGCTTTTTAAGATTAGCATCCATATTTCATTTTACATTGCAGCTTGTTCTGTGATATTGATAAAATTTCTTACATGTTAGACATTTCATTATGTATGTACCGTATAGTGGCTGACATAGAAATCCCTATAGGGGTACTTCTGACAGCCAAAAACAGATTATCTGCTGGGATCATGTTGAAACATTATTTGTAAAAATAAGTTCAAATGGGCATACATTCAGCCAAAACATGGGATACTTCGAAGGACCCAGTTCATGATTCAGTAAACTCCCTACAATTACTGAAGCAGCTTATTACCTCAGAGACAGGGCGCAATCACACATCCCTATTCACATTTTGTGTGAATAGAATATCATAGTAAAAGCATTTTCACATTTTCTTTATGCTAATGTTGAAACTAATTTCTCAACTGATTAAGATATTTTCTGTTACACCAATAATTCCTTTCAAATATCCTTTTACATATGTATGTCTTAAGTTTAGTGTGGTTATTCATTTGGGGAAGATTCAACAGTAAATAGACCATTTTAGAATGAAATAGCAAGTTATTCTAATTATTCATGCATATGCTAAATTAAATTCCCAGATCTTTTTCCTATTCCACCTGATTTTTTTTCCTTTTTGTTAATGTTCAAGGTGGTTTAGGCTTTTTATACTTTAAGAAACAGGAACTATATTGTTCTTTGAATTACTTATCTTTTCTATACGTTCATTCCCATTTTGGTTTTTCCACATGCCTAAAGATTTGCTTAATTCAGGGATAAGGAGAAATGCATATTTCTCCACTACTTCCACCTTAAGTCATACTTTGTCTTTTGATATTATAGTTTATGTTGTGTTTTTTTCTCCAGTTTATATTAAAGACTCTTGGATCAGAAGTAGATTTTTTTCTGCTGCTTGCTCCACAAAAAATTCTACAAGAACACCAGACAGTCTGCAAGAATTACAATGCAGAAAAGCAGAGCATGGCAACTGGGTAATAATATAATCTGCTTAAGAACAATAATTAAATATTCTATACTTTGTCCCAGAGTGAAATGCTCCCGGTTCAGACCGGATCGCTTGATCCGGTAGCAATGGCAGCGGTGGTTCAGAGAACCAGTAGCAAAAGACCTGCTCTCCTCGCCCCAGCTGAGCGGCGCGATCATCAGAGGTTGATTTTTTTTTTACTTTTAAAGGCATTTCTTCTTTGGCCAAAAAAAATGCTTTTAAAAGTTAAAAAAAAGGCTCTGATGATCGCGCGGCTCAGCTGGGATCTTCAGAACCCTTTAAAAGCATTTTTTCCTCTGGAGATCCCAACCTCACAGTGTGGGGGGAAGATGTTCCAGAGAGCAGGAGTAACAGCAGAGAAGGCCCTCCTCCTGGATCTCTCCAGCTCATGGGTGAAATGCTACCAGTTCACTCCAGTTCGAGTGAACCGGTAGTAATAAAAACTACTGGTTTGAATGAACCAGTAATAAAAAAATGCTTTAAAAAGTAAAAGAAAGATTCTGACGATCACAGCTGTGCCGTGTGAGCATCGGAACTTTTTAAAAAACTTTTTAAAAGCACTTTTTTACTACATATTCACCCGAACCAGTAGTAAAAAAAATGCTTTTAAAAAGTAAAAAAAAGCAATGATTGCATGGCACAGCTGTGCTGTGAGATCATTGGAACCTTTTTTTTTTACGTTTTAAAATCATTTTTATACTACCAGTTTGGGCGAATAGGTAGTAAAAAATGATTTTAAAAAAGTTTTTTAAAAGTTGGCCATGCCCATCCAGTCACATGACCCACCAAGCCACACCCACCAAGCCACAGCCACAGAACCGTAGCAAAATATTTTGCATTTTACCACTGCTCCAGCTGGAATAATTGGGTTGACAGGATTAGCAACATGCCATGTAAGGGCCAATCCCAGTGGGTTGAGATGGTGCCTCAAGTAACCTGGACCCATTCCATGAAGGGCTTTAAAGGTGATCACCAACATCTTGAATTGCACCAGGAAGCAGACTGGTAGCCAAGGCAGCTAATGGAGCAGTGGTGTCACAGGAGCCATTCTTGAGGCCCCAAAAACTACACATTCTGCAGCACTCTGCATCAGCTATAGCTTCTGAATGCTTTACAAAGGTAGGTCCATGTAGAGTGCATTATAATAGTCCAGTCATAGTCCAGTAGACCATTACAACAGTCCAGTACTGTAGTATTGTAACAGTACTATAAACTATAGTACTGTTGAATAGTACTACTGAACTGGGAAATTTAAATACAGAGAAATAGATGCCACATATTTACTTTTTATTTTCAGACCTTTTATCGGTTTTACCAGTCAAGAACGTTTATTATATTCATATTCATACCGTAGCTACCTTAAAATGAGAAGATTTGTATACCTTATTTTTCCCTCAGTTTGCACAGTGCTCTGCTTAAGGACAATTGTTTTCAAAGTATTAGTGTATCTCAGCATGTTGTCAGATAGTGTTTTCAACATGTACATAATTACAGCTGGTCATTGAAGCATGACCTATCATGGCTGCATCTCAGTTGCTTGTCTTGCTGACATTGTCACAAGTCATCAAAATAACAATAATCCCTTTTTGTTACGAGTATATTCAAAAAGCAATCCAACTAGATAAAAGAGAGAGCGGGAAACTGGCCAGGATGTGATTGCTTTGCAGATCTGGTAGTTTAAACATCAGAATTGAATCTACTGGAAATAGGATGTCATTTGGTGAACAAAATTCAAATTCTCCCAGGATGATTAGAAACAAACTCTTCCCATATTTCAATTATGGAATACTCCTATTGTGGAAACAGCAGAACATAGATATTGGTACAAATATCTTTCTGAATACATGGGAACTAAAAGACAAGAATCAAGATCAAAGTAATAAGATCTGGGAAATAGAAAATAATAAAGAAAAAAACATGAGATTGGAGAAGCATATAAAATAACCCTTTGCTGGTCTGATTGCACCAGATGGAATCCATGAAATAGACAACGTATTTTATTTAATGTGAACAAAACACTCATATATATCATGAAAGTGACCAGTTGACTCTATTTTGACAAAACACGTTTTGATATGGTTTAATGGTATATCATTTGATGGAACAAATCTGAAAATATTTCAATTTACCTCGTCATAGGAAACCATGAGAACTGGGAAGAAGCTTTGGAAAAAAATTTCTGGCTTCGCATCCTAGGACCTGGTGGCTTGGTATTCCATTCTCCTTTAGTTATGCAACTAATTAGCAAAAGAGATGAACACTTCTGAAGAAATCAGTTAATTTAGAATAGAACCCATTATCAGGCAATCATCAGTGTTGTTTAACTCAAGGCCCATTGGACAGATCCAGTCCGTGGGATCTGCTTAGATCTAGCCCACGGAGCCACCTTGGAAACAGTGAAGGACAGCCTGCGGTGCCTCTGCCAATGAAAATGGAGCTCAGGAGCCTGTTTTTGCTGGCAGAATGCTTGGGCCGACATGAATGTTGTTGAGCTGGCCACACCCACCCTGGCCACGCCCCCCAACACCCCAAGGTTAAATGCAATCCTGATGTGGTGTGTCCCTCAATGAAATCGAGTTTGACACCCCTGCTCTAACAGATAGAAAGAAAATACTTCAATTCCTTAATTACATGTTTCTGTTGATACCCGGCAGAAGTCTTGGTATGATCAAAAAGGATTGCCATATGAAGCACCACTAGTAACAATGTCCAACTTTTATTAATATCAGTTGCAATCTAGAAAATCCACATTACATTCTAGATTACAGTAGACTATATGAAAACTAGTTCTGGCATTAAATGGTTTGCAAACATAGATGCCTCTGAGATGGTTCTGCAACCAATGAACAGAATCTTTCTAATCAAAGGTTTAATTTGGAGAGGGCTAAAAGTCCTTGTTCTGAAAAGTTGATTGCAAGTTGGCATTGTACAAGCAGACATAAAGGAGAAGCATTGGAAATGAAGACTGCTGGTGTGCCAATATTCACAAAAGACTAATCCACCAGCCCAAATGGCCTGTGTTGCTGAAATTGGAAGCCTCTCCTAGACACTTGTCCATAAAGTGAATTTTATGGATATTCGCATGAAGCCATTATAAGCCCTTTGTGTTTGTTAACTGGTCATCAATTTCAGATGCAATTAAACTGAAATTACCTCCGATAGACACATGGTTATGCACTTTCAGCTATAGCTCCCTTGCTACTGCATTATTGTTTCAGATTAAAATTGGTGTTTCTCCTGTGCTTAAAATCTTCCAGCAATTTTAAAACAAACCTATGGTATGGGAAGAAAGTGATAAAATAGCAAAATTCACAGCTTTGCAGAAACTTATAAAACACTCCCCAAGATACTATTTTAGAATAATAAAGACAAGAATTATACATTTATTATTTGATTTGTATTGCTTTATAGCAGAAGAGTGGAAGTCAACATTCTGTTTTTTCTAGAAAGGGGAGTGAGTAATAGCAAGTGGTCACAAGCCATTTTTAGACAATCAGATTCATTGGATCACTAAGAAATTTAATTAATGCTTTTGAATCATAAATATTATTTTGAGTGAACTACAACAGGAGATTTGGGATCTAGATATTAAAAAATATAGCATCAAAGTCTCCCATCTATTTTGTAACACAATCATTCCTCCTCCTAGGACTGTCCTCAGATATTACTTTAAAATCATTTATTTATTTATTTATTAGATTTTTTAATTCAAGGAGGCAAACACAGCTAATGTTCCTTCCCCTTTTCCAACCAACTCAGACAGTTACAATGCTAACATCTTTATGTCAACAAACATAGTGTTACAGAGACCTGGGATATTTTCATTTTGTTTCCTGTTTATTTATTTATTATCCCTCCTTTATTATTTTTACAAATAACTTCAGGGGACAAACTGTTCCGACACACCTTCCTCTTCTTATCTTCCCCACAACAACCACCCTGTGAGGTGAGTTGGGCAGAGAACGGGTGACTGCCTCAAGGTCACCTAGTTGGCTTTCACGCCTAAAAAACAGGAGTAGAACTCACAGTTTCCTGGTTTCTAGGACAGCCCCTTAACTACTACACCAACTGGATTTCCCACATATAAAACTATTTATTTTGGCCTGAATTGAGGCCCTGCCTATTAGGGCAATAACTGGTATATAGGAAAGCCAAACCTGTGCCTGTTTCGACTTGAAGGTAGAATTTGCCTTAAAATGTCCACCATACACCCTCTCTCCAGAAACCTTGCAAAATTTTTATCAATAGCTACAATGGTTAGAAGTGGCCTGAATTTTCTCTCCTGTTATTGTTAGCTACTGTTTTGGGATTTTATTATAATTTTAAAATTCTTTTTTATAGTTATTGATATTGTTGATCTTTTTATTGTGTTTGGTCCTTGTAAATAATTTTTGATTAATTAGTTGCTGCTGCTATTGTTCATTTATTTTTCTGTGAGCTGAACCTGATGGGATAGTCAACTTTACCCAGATGGATAAGAGTCCTCTTATATGTAGCACATGAAAACATGAGGACTTTATTGCAATTACTGTGACCAAATGGAAAATGATAAATCTAAAAGCTGATCCATATTATTTTCAGTATTGCCAGTGATTTAGCACCATCATTCATGACAGGAATATATGAATGGGCTCTTAGAAATTCAGTTTGCAAAATGCCCCCCCCCAAAAAAAAATTAAGAAGAAATAAGAGAAAATAGAAAATCTTCAAACATGTCAACGAGATCTATTCTTCTGGAGAGATAATATTGGCCACTTGGGGGGAAAAAATGAAAAGTGGAGGTTGGAAAAAATATGATGCCGCTAGAATCCTACATTGTAGCATGCCATTCTTTTGCAGAGGCCATATTGATTTTTCTTCACAAAGGCTTGTCCTTTTCCATGCTTGATAAATTGATCTTGAATCATGATTTCCAGCAATTTACTCAGAACATACATTAAGCTAAATGACCTGTAATTTTATGGCTCTCCCTACACCTCTTTTAAAAATTGCCATTATTTAGCCAGGTTTCAGTCTCCAATGCTACATCGAAGCACATAGACGTTTTTGCAGATGGCCAGCAATGTTGCGTCTAAGTTCTTTCAGAAATCTTGGTGGAAAACCACTAGACCCATGATTTATATTCTTTTAATTTACTAATAATGTTTAGAACATCATCTCTTTTAACTGTGGTTTTCCAGTTCCTTGGCCTTCCTTTTTAGAAAAACCATTTGAAGCAATGGAATCTGCTGTATGATTGCAGTGCTAATAACAGTGCTAATTGCATGGTTTTTCTTCCTTTGGTACTCTATATTTTGTATTGTTATTGCTCTTTATTTATCTCTCTTTCTCTCTGTGTGTGTGTGTTAACAAATGTGTGCTCCAGCTTGAACAATCTTTTCATTTTTCAAAGGAAGGCTTTTTCCTAATCATTTTGGCATCATTCATTAGCCAAGGAGGCAAGTGATCTCAATTACCGATATATCTTCCCTATTGACAGTAACTGTTGCAATACTGTAGACAAGTAGTAAATCAAAGAGAAGAGTAAGAATTCTTTTCACTGATTTGCTAGCTTTTCATTGGTATGGAATAGATGAAATGGGTTAGTTAGTAATCTGGACCTGTGTTTTACAACTTTACAGGGCCAAAGTATCACTATCTGTTTCTTCTGAATGGATAATCTAGTAGTCCTTGACTTATAATCACAATTGAGTTCAAAATTTTCATTGTTAAGTAAGGCAATTGTTAAGTGACTTTTGCCCCATTTTATGATTTTTGCCACAGGTGTTAAATAATTCACTTAAGTTGTTAAATGAATCATGTGGTCACTAGGCAAATCTGGCTTCCCCCATTGACTTTGCTTGTCAGAAGCCAGCTGAAAAGGTTACAAATGGTGATCACATGACTTGGGGACAATGCAGTTGTCATAAATACATGCCAGTGGCCAAGTGCTCAATTTTTGATCATGTTATCATGTAATAAAACAGTCATTAAGTCACTTGCTTCAGTGCCATTGTCACTTCAAGCGGTCACTAAATGAATGGTTGTAAGACGAGGCCTACTTATAGTCCAGTGGTGGGATTCAAATTTTTTTTACTACTGGTTCTGCGGGCATGGCTTGGTGAGTGTGACAGGGCTTGGTGGGCATGGCAGGGGAAGGATACTGCAAAATCTCCATTTCTACCCCACTCCAGGGGAAGGGAAGGATACTGTAAAATCTCGATTCTGTCCCCACCCCACTAACCTGCTTTCCAGCTCTCTGTGCAGGGCAACAAAAGAAGACCCAGTCGATTATCTGGGACTTGGGAGGCAGCGAATAAATGGGGGTGGGGCCAGTCAGATATTTGCCGGTTCTCCGAATTACTCAAAATTTCGGCTACCGATTCTCCAGAACCAGCCAGGACCAACTGAATACCACCTCTGCTATAGTCTGTTTCAGTGGATTTTCCTTAGTTGCTGAAGAATTCATACTATTTTATACTGAAATTATACTGATCCCTAGCTACATGATAACAGTATGCAGAATAATAACAAATATGTTTCCTATTTTTCAAAGAAACTTTGATTTGTTTACATAACTGAATAATGAAATTGTGGCACCTGGTTTTTGTTTTCCCAGGGTTAAAGGAAGCACTTCTGTAAACTATGACATTCGGCATTCTTTTTCACTGTAACATAGGTGACATTCAGTTCTTCAAAATGATGCACTCAATGTTTAACAGGTATGGAAATGATTATGCTATATAGAAAGGTACTAGAAGTGTGAGACTGTCAACGACTAAACACATATATTTTATTTCATGAGGTCTGTAAAATCTCCATACAAGCCATTTTGAGTTCTGAAATACAGAAATGCTTTATCTTTCTTTGCCATGGTTAAACTATCAAATGCATAGCTCATTACAAGGGTAAGAATTTTTGATCAGTTCTCAAAATTTCAGTCATTATTCCTGCTGTTCAGTGAGATAAACATGCTGGAAGGGCTTTCATTATGTTATGGAACCCAATGGTTCGAGTATCAATTCCTTTCAATTTATTATACCGTGAGAACTATGTAAACACCAAATGCAAGTTTACAAAATAGTTCTGAGAATATCAAACTTCTCCAGTCGTAAATAGCAACTGTCAGTTAATAAGAATAATAAAAAGGTACAATTTGAAGCCAGGTTTTAGAAATATAGTTTCTATTCCCTGATTTGTCAAGCTGGTAATTTTTTAAAAAACATTTGCAACAATGCTAATGTCTTTAGTGATAATCGTGAATACACCTGGACTCAATTAAAGGCCTTTCCACCATTTGTCCTCTTCAGTTCATTTGGCTCTCATGTGGCAATAAATGCCTGTGTAATGATCCTAAAAAATGTGACTTGGTAATTGGACTCAGCACAAATATTGATCTAAATACAAATTGAGAGAAAGGTACAATAGATAAATGCCATTTTCCCCCAATGCTCCTTTCCTTTGAAATCCTAGGCTAACTTCTCCTGATTTCACATTCATACTTTTTGTTGTCAGTTGGGATGCCCCACAACTAAAAAGATAATTGAACAGGAAAGTTCCAGTGAAATCACTACTGTGTATGATGTTGATTGCCTGATGAATATGAAACCATGCAAACAAGACAGAATCTATGCTATATATGCAGACATTACTTTTTTGGGCATGGAAACGGCATTGCTGTTTCTGTCTCAGTGCAAAGTGGTCATTATGCATTTTAAACAGTTCTCCTCTACAGTCATAATCAAAATCAACTCCATGAACAGTTTATGTTTGGAATGATTTTACAGAAAACAGTGCTGCAATATACAATACAAACAGCAAACAGTCATAACGCTGCAATTACATAATGGAACCAGCTCTGTTGAAAGCATCAGTGTTCGATGTTTAGAGTTCCTATAGGGATGATAGCAATGAATAGGGTTTTTTTTACATCGTTATTTTCTGTTTTTATTTAGTCAACATAAAATGCATTTTTATAGTAAAGAGAAAAGTCTCCAAACTTTGCTGTCCTAATTACTGTTAAGCATTTTATACCAAGAAAAAAAATGATTAGAAACTTCATGACTCATTAAAAGTAAGTGATCACAATCTCTTAATAGAAAAAGAAACTGAGCTAATGATAGAAACTCTGATTAATGATTTTGACCTTAAGACTTGAAGTCAACTGAAATTAATAACTCTGAATAGTAAATACAAGGTTAATATATCTGAGTAAAAAGGGGAAAAAAGGATAACAAATGTGTACTGTGAAAAATATAAGAACTCTGCATGCAGCTTCTCTTCCTACTCACATTTTTTTAAAACACAACATGATGTACAATAGTAGTTAAAGATTCAAATACAAAAGGACTATTTGTAACAGTTATAATGAAAGTAATATTTCTTAGGACTCCGGGAAGCTGACTTACATTGAGTCAGATTGTTAGGAGTATCCAACTATGTATTGTCTACAATTAACTGTCACCAACTCTTCCAAGAATTTTCCTAGCACTGTTTGTAAATGCAAGTATAAAATGTATTGCTACTATTTACCATGTGCTAGGGAAGCACTTACGTGACAGGAGATTTAACTGATTATTCAGAGGAGGAGTATGTTAAACTGATATTACATTTATGTTACCTTTTGAATATTAACACAATTAATATAATGGATTACATATTTCGATAAACTTTAATAGATTATCAATTTAGTGAACATGAGCTAGTTAACGAAAAGTGGACTCTAAAAAGAATTGTCGATCCTATCTAAAGTCCATCAAACCAAAATATATTACACATAGTTTTTTTGTATTTGATATTTAGAGTGACAATAGAGTTATTCTTTTCCTTTGAAGTACAATTCTGAGAAGCTTTTCCATCTAATCTTGGCTTTCCCATCCTGGTGCTAATAAAATATACTGAAGCTTCATCTCTCAAAGTTCTCAGTTAGCATGGCCAAAGAAAAGTCTCTCAGTTGTGTGCTCAACATGCCTGGAAGGCAGTAGCTGCAAAGCTGACCAAAAATCCACACTGAATACATCAAAGAATACACCATCCTACCTGCACTTTTCACATCTGGATGTGGTAAATGGTAAATTTACTTTCCTCCTGACCTTTAAGTATTTCATGTTAATATAGCAGCTTGTAGTATTTAAAACCCAGGAGGAACCTGACTACTGTCGAACTATTTTTATAGGTTTAAATTTGAGAAATTCTCAAAACATGTGCAGGAAGAATTACAGTCAGGGCATTAAAAGCAACACCAGGACAGTTTTGAAAATAATCAGATAAAATATATTGATATTAACCTGGTTAGTAGTTGTAGTTTTTGGTCTCTCTTGACCACCCAGACTGCTACCATCATGGTTTGCAGCTTATTTTGCCAAGTTAAGACAGAGTAGTTTCCCCTCACCACATGGAACACATTGTAAAGAGGACTTTTTGAGATTATTGCAACAAAACCCTAAGAAGTGTTAGTGCTACTTAAAAATGAAAATGGAATGGCAAATAAAAAGAGCAAGAGAGGTTATTTGATATAGGGTGAGAGCTGTGAACCATAAAAACAAAGCTTTTGAGGTGTCCCAGTATAAGAGATATAGTGCCCTTGCTGACCTTAATAGGGATACTAAAGTGACAGGTCAAGGTAGTTGTGATACTGATAACTCAAACAATCAGGGGATCATGGTCCAAGATGAAGAACTTACTTTTGAAAGGGAAAAGTGTGAATCAGGTATTACAGATCAGTCACACAAGAAGAGCATGGTATCCAAAAAGAGAAGCCACCTTCTGATTGGTGATTCAATTGTAAGGGATGTAAATTTAGGAAAGGTTATGGAGGTTTTGAAAGAGGTCAGGTGTCTGCCAGGTACTACTGCCAGCAGAGACAAGAGGGGTCAAGATAGTCTTAAGATAGTCAAGAATGCCAGCAAGGATTGTGATGTTGATGCTATTATACATCTTGGCACAAATGATCTGTCTCAAAAGGATGTACTTTCTGTGCAGAATAATTTCCAGAGCTTGGGTTATGAACTTAGTAGTATAGGTTATAGGCTTATCTTTTCAGAGGTTTTACCAGTATATAAGGAACAAAAAGATAAAGGCCAGCATGTAGTGGAGTTTAATGTATGGCTAAAGGACTGGTGTAAAAGGGAAGGCTTTGGTTTTATTAGTCATGATGTCTGCAACTGGTCCAATGAAAAACTGTACAAAAGAGATGGATTGCATCCATCAAAGAAAGGGACTGAGTTACTTAGCAATACATTCACAGATTTTCTGGATAAACATTTAAACTGAACAGCGGGGACAGAGAATTAATTGATACAGAAAATTTCTGTCCCCAGCAATCCAAAATTAATAGGGTTATCAGTGCATGTAATACAGATGTCTGTGTGGGTAAGATTATCACCCTTCTATCAAGCAAAACCAAGCATTTAATAGTGAGTGCCATACCATATGCACTAGTCAAACAGGTGGCAAGAAAGTAGGGGCAGTCAGGCACAACACAGGTTATGTAGACAGTAAACACAAGGTCAATCCAAATGGACTCAAATGTCTATACACCAATGCACAGAGTATGAGGAATAAACAGGGTGAATTAGAAATTCAAGTAAATGAGGGAAGATATGATATTGTTGCCATTACGGAAACTTGGTGGGATGAAACCGACAAATGGAACATATAGCTAGAGGGATATAAATTATTTAAAAGAAATAGACCAAATAAAAGAGGAGGTGGAGTTGCACTATATATAAGAAATAACTTCCTGGGAGAAAGTGGCAAGAGGGTGACAAGCAACAGGGAGAAAGCAGATCTACTTAACTCATTTTTTGCATCTGTCTTTACACAAAAGGAAAAAAACAATCCAACCTATCAAAAACAGCACCACAAAAAACAGATTAGGAACACAAGTTAAAATAGGAAAAAAAATGGTAAGTGAACCCCTGTCTACCCAAGTTCAAATCACCAGGACCAGATGGATTACACACCAAGGTTCTGAAGGAACTGGCAGATGAGATCCCAGAACCACTGAACTATATCTTTCAAAGATCCTGGAGCACAGGGGAACTGCCAGAGGACTGGAAAAGAGCTGATGTAGTTCCCATCTTCAAAAAAGGGAAAAAAACAGATCCTACAGACCTATCAGCCTGACCTCAATACCAGGGAAGATTCTGGAAAAGATAATCAAGCAACGAATCATTTAACACCTAGAAGTAAACAAAGTAATAACAAAAGCCAACATGGGTTTGTCAAAAACAGATCATGCCAGACTAATCTCATTGCATTCTTTGACAAAGTGACAGAATTAGTGGACCAGAGGAATGCTGTCGATATAATTTACTTGGACTTCAGCAAAGCATTTGATAAAGTAGACCATAACCTACTACTAGATAAAGTAGAAAAATGTGGGTTAGACAGCACCACCACCAGATGGATTCATAACTGGCTGACCAACCGCACTCAACGTGTAGTCCTCAATGGAACTACATCCACATGGAGGGAAGTACCCTAAGGCTCTGTTTTAGGCCCAGTACTCTTCAATATCTTCATCTTCAATATCTTCATCAATGACTTAGACGAGGGGATAGATGGGGAACTCATCAAATTTGCAGATGACACCAAGCTGGCAGGAATAGCCAACACTCCAGAAGATAGGCTCAAGATACAGAAGGATCTTGACAGACTTGAACATTGGGCGCTATCTAACAAAATGAAATTCAACAGTGAAAAAAGTAAGGTTCTACATTTAGGCAAAAAACCCAAAATGCACAGGTACGTATTGTGGTACCTTGCTCAACTGTGAGAGGGATCTTGGAGTCCTAGTGGACAACCATTTACATATGAGCCAGCAGTGTGCAGCAGCTGCCCAAAAAGCCAACACAGTTCTGGGCTGCATAAACAGAGGGATAGAATCAAGATCACGTGAAGTGTTAATACCACTTTATAATGCCTTGGTAAGGCCATACTTGGAATATTGCATTCAGTTTTGGTCGCCACGATGTAAAAAAGATGTTGAGACTCTAGAAAGAGTGCAGAGAAGAGTAATAAAGATGATTAGGGACTGGAGGCTAAAGCATATGAAGAATGGTTGCAGGAACTCTGTATGTCTAGTTTAATGAAAAGAAGGACTAGGGGAGACATGTTAGCAGTGTTCCAATATCTCAGGGGTTGCCACAAAGAAGAGGGAGTCAAACTATTCTCCGAAGCACCTGAGGGTAGAACAAGAAGCAATGGGTGGAAACTAATCAAGGACAGAAGCAACTTAGAACTAAGGAGAAATTTCTTGACAGTTAGAACGATCAATAAGTGGAACAACTTGCCTGCGGAAGTTGTGAATGCTCCAACACTGGAAATTTTTAAGAAAATGTTGGATGGCCATTTGTCTGAAATGGTTAGGGTTTCCTGCCTGGGCAGGGGGTTGGACTAGAAGGCCTCCAAGGTCCCTTCCAACTCTGTTATTATGTTATGTTAAATATGTTATGTTATATTATCTTTTGACGCCAGGTAGAACAAATTGCCCCTAAAGGAGGAATAGATTTCTAGAACACATTGCACAGGGATACCTGAATTGAATACTGAACACATTCCCTTAGCATCTTGTAAGAGTCATTTTCTTCTTTAATATTGAATGATACCTTTAAAAAAACCCATCTAATTGTACTTAGAATATCAGAAACCACTTCTTTATATCTTTTTAAAAAATTTCTTCAATGTTTATTTTTTTGTATTTGGCTTTTTTTTTATTTCTTTATTTCTTCCTTTATATTAGTTTGCATTAGTTTTTACCTTTTTAAAAAAGTTTAAATACAAATTCTCTCTCTCCATCAAATTAAAAGTAGGTCAGGCTAGAATCTTTCCTTTATTGACCCGTTAATGTATTGGCTAAAAACCCCACCTCCAACTTTGGAACTCTTTTATATTATTAAACATATACAGACTAGTCTATTAACTACACTTAATTAGTTTAAAATTGTATCGCTTTTAATTTGTCCTGGTCATGATGTTCATAGCCCTGGGCTCTAAAGGAAATATGTATCCCTATTTATTGGACAGGAACTTTGGGATTGAGGGCTGCCTTACTCAAGGGCAGAGTCCAGATTCATCAAGGTTTGACCTAATTACTCTGACTGATTGTATCTTTATAAGTTCTCCAGCAGAGGCTTTTTTTTTGTCATTAGCTATAACTGGTGAAATTCACAAGGACTGTAGCTGGGCTTTCTGAATACAAGGCTAATGCTCCATCACTAAATAATGGTGAGCTCGTTAATAAGACCACAGTACAATTCATATTCTAAAATTGAACATGCTAAGCATTTTTTAAAGATATAAACCTGGAAAACAAGAGAGATCGTAATTGGTAAAGGAGATGATACGAAAAACAAGCTTTTACTGTTGGTGTTTGTCAACTTGAACATTCCATGTTTCTCGCCTCTGGATTTATTCTGAGAAAAATTTTGAGTAAGCAATAAAAGCAATTTTTATTGACCTTCTATAAATATGAGATGCAGCTTTACCCTTTCAAAACTGAAATAATTGAGAGGTTTAAAAAATCTAATCCCCAAAAATAAATAATAAATATAATTCAAGTTTTGAATATATATGAAGAATACACTGGTGATCATATTCAAGAACTGCAGTTGGGTTGATCTATCACAAGGAAAACATTTTTTTTAAAAAATATTATTTTGTCCTAAAGGTGCCACAAAAGCATTGATATTTATGATCATTATTTTGCATTCACCCACCAGTGGCAGCTCTCCTATTGTAAACTATTTTTTATGCAGATTTAACATGCTTAATGTTCTTTTCAAAAGATATGTTGATGGTTGCTGCATTCAGTAACATCAAACTGTTTGAGTTACGAATTTTGCAGAATTATTGACATGAAGCTCACTCGGGGAATGCTATTATCTAAACTAACATCTAAAGAAAATAAAGTAAAACTGCCACTGACTTCAGAAAGATTGCAGGCGTATTGTGGAATAGCATCACCGACATCAAAACCAATGATGTATGCAAATCATTTACACATGCTTGCTTTGAAGTGCATTTTACTGCATTCAATGGACCTAAAGGTAAAGGTAAATTCAGCATGGAACTTCAGCTTCAGTCCCAGAGATTTCACATCGTTTCCCTTGAAACATTACCAGGACATTCCGCCCCCCTTTTGATTAAAAGCATTACCAGTACTCCCCCACCCCCTAGTTTCAAGTTCCTTTGTTTTTCTCACATATTCCTATCTTCATCATCTCCAGTTTTTGTCCTGCCGATTTGAAAGCAATGAAGAAAATTAGGAACAGATGGTTAGTGCTGTTTGTTTCACATAACCATTTCCATCTGATATCCATTGGTCATTCTTTATATGAAGGGCATACTGCCCAATTAGCAGTGCCAGCTACTGTCTGCTTCTTTGCCTTGCTTTAAAAGGTAACTCATCTATGGCTTTATGTCACACGTCTCAATGCAAGACACATATGCAGAACAGTAAAACTGCAGTGTTTATGAACAGCTTCTTCCTGCTAACTTTCCAGATTATCAGTGTTATCTTTTCAGATAAACAACATATTTCTCATTGTCTTGCTGTATAGTTGTGAAAAACAAACCACACAACAAAGCTGAGTAATTCTTAGTATAATTTTTAATAAAAAAAGAAAATTTGGTGGCTTTTCCTTCTTTCAGATATGTACATTTTTTTATAGCGTTACAAGCATTATGCCAACAGGAAAAGAAAATCAAACATCACAAAAGCACTTCCAAAATTTGGACTATCCAAGTCCTTACTTCAAGTCTTGTTAATGTCAGTGTGAACAGTCAATGTACTACTGTATTTGTTCCTTAACAACAATGTACCCAGCCAAAGGAGCCCACAGGATATAGCCAAAAAAGTCAATCTGGCTGCCATGCCGATGTGACTGAAGACTCACATTGGTATTGTCACCGTTTTGGCTTTTTTTTAACCGTATCCGCAGACACCTTTGTACCCAGCAGAACAATTGAAATACCTGACACATTTTGAACTGCGAGAAGGGAGAGCACAGATTTTTGTAAGACAACATATTTATAACTTACATCAGAATAGTAAAAGATGCACTTGTAGACTGCCTTCAACTGGAAACTAAGACAAATTTGTCTTTCAAACCATACCTAGAAAAAATGCCCTTATTCTAGAGGTTATTCACAGTGTATTTTCATGTATTTTCAAAAGCTATCTTTGATTTTATTCCTTACTCCAAATAATCCCTATAATAGTTTAATAGAATATAGTGTTATTTAATACAAACTATGTATTATATTTTCTGTGACAGTTCATGACAACTTGAATTATACAAAAATAACACAAATGTTTATATATTCCTGGGCAAAGGAAACAGGCCCTTTCCCCAACTTGAGTAAGATTAACCAAAACTAATACTTTCATTATTACTTGAGGCATATAGTTTCAAAGAAATCCCATTAGACAGCCAGTGCTTTCTTAGATCTTCTAGGAAATCTCTGAAGGCATTTGGGCCTCAGTCTGAGCAATATTGTAAGGGTGGAAAAGAAAAAAAAAGAATATACAGATTACTAGAAGACTCTCTGTCTAGTAAGGCAGGAATGTTAATTCACAAAAAATCTTGTAGTCCCTATCTTCATAGACAGGTGTACAAATATTAAAGGAAAAATGTAAAAAATCAGAATGTTGTTCCACTGAGAAAAAAGTAACAATCATACACTTTTTTTACCTTCTGTCTGATCCTCAAACACTGAAAACAGAAACATTTGTGAAGAGTAGTTTAGAAATTGAATATTTTATTATTTTTTGCCATTCTTTTTACATATAGCTTAGACAAAGCATAACATTTAGACAATTATTTTTGATATGGGGAAAGTCACTTATTTCAATATCCTAGATGAAAATGTAACTTCATTGGTAAACAAATCTACTCTTAAATATTGCAGTATTCTGTACAGATGAATTAGGCTTCTTGTGGGACTATTTGTACATATGATGTAAACAATATCATACAATTTAGAGGTATAACAGCTGCAGCTGCCATGTGAGCCCAAGAAAATGCATGTTTGGTTTAAGTGCTCATGACAGTGCTCATACATACTCTAACGCAGGGGTCTCCAACCTTGGCAACTTGAAGCCTGGAGGACTTCAACTCCCAGCAAAGCTGGCTGGGGAATTCTGGGAGTTGAAGTCTGCCAGGCTTCAAGTTGCCAAGGTTGGAGACCCCTGCTCTAATGTATTTTACCCTTTGAATCTGGATCTCTGGATTAATGTTGCTTTGACTCTTGGGAGTGTTATGGGCTGACCATCTGAACAGTCTTGAATATTTAAGTAAAATAATGTGTATGCAACTCATTCAACAGACAAAATAGGTAAAGACTTCTATTCTGATAAAATTTTTGAATCCTGGAACAAGAACATCAAAGATATTTCCAAGAAGAAATGTAATTTGGCTTGCTGTGCTTTGCCTATGGAATTTTACTAAGACGTCATAGCTCTGCATGTAATATACCCTACTCATGTTTTGGAATACATCACCCACTTTTTGTTTATCACAGTAGGGAAATTGGAATAGTTGGATGAGACTATTTGACAGCACTACAAGCTTTTGTCTGAAAACATCATTAGAATCAGAACCAACTGATTTCCACAACACACATAGGAAATTAGTCAAAGCTGAAAGAACTTACTATCTGTACACTAGATACAATTTTCTCCTACTACTCACCCTTTCATGCATCTACATTTAGTGTAGAAATCTGTTTGATCTGTTGCTTTTTCTTTTTAATTAGTCACTGTGTTTGAAATGTATGAATTGTTTGGATATTGGAATTTTTAAATGGAAAAAAGTCCAAGAGAATCATCTTAAAATAGAAGCATACAGTGTAAGATCAAGTTTAATAGTAACTGCTGTGTTAGATCAAGTTTAATAGTAACAGAGTTGGAAGGGACCATGGAGGTCATCTAGTCCAACCCCCTGCTCATGCAGGAGACCTATACTAGGGGTTTGAACCACCGAACTGCCGACCTTTCTGCCCATTTAATTCATCAGGTGCAGTGGGAAACTCATAAGCATGAGGAAGACAAGGAAAAATGAGAAGATGCTTCTATTGTGGTTTATTCCTTTCCTGATATAGAAAATTTGCTATAAGTGGTTCCTAGGTTACATAACCTATGGCTTAGGTAAATGAAAAATGGTGGCTGCCATGTTTGAGCAAGCAGAAAAGGATAGTGACATACTTGTGTGGGTGAATGGTCTGCATACTAAAATGCAGAAAAATCAAATTATAAGAGAATGGCCTGTTTCTATTATCCGAAGATTACTTGTATTTCATCAATAATCAGAATCTAATTATAGATTAGATTCCAATTCTAACTTAAAATGGAGGAGAATGCCCTACGTTCTAACTACATTCAGCTAGACTTCGAGGTATATTTGTGTGAAATTACAACCAATACCATTATATTGGATCTTCAGTCCTAAATACATATATATTGGAATGTGACTGAAGAGTCACAATGAATGTTGTCCCCAATTGCACTACACAGAATTATTGTTACTCATTATCTAGCTATGTAGAGATACACTCATTCAGTTTCAATCATCTGTTCGATATACAGTCTCCCTTGCCTTATATTCCATAAATGCACAATGTTTTTTAAACAGATCATTGCCTCCAACATTTGATTTACTGCTACTGGATGGAAATTGGAGTGGCACAGTCCCTGTGAACCAATATTTGTTTCCCCCTGGTCCTGTACTTTGTGAAAGAAAAATCCTGAACCTCATCATTACAGGCAAAACCACAATTATTGCTAAAACAGGTGTATTGCACAGACAATAGTAATTGCCGACATCTGTCAGCCTAATAGAAAGAAATAATAGAAAGAAATACCCACAAGCTTTGGATATCCTTCATCATCAAATCACTTCTTCAGGATGCACCTTGATTAAAGATTTTCAGTGGAAGTTTAAGGTAGTACATAGATCCATCATCATCAAGAAAGGAAATTAGGCTGTCCTTCAGGGTGGGAAGGGTTTTAAGAAACCAATCATACATAAGTACATGATCCAATTTTTCATCAGGACAGAGGAAATTCCCTATTTGACAGATTAGGAAGCAGTAACAAAGGGGTAATGCAGTTACTTAAAGCCATTAAAATAAGGCAAAGCTGGATAGGGAAAAAAAATCCCATTTGTACTCATTGAAATTTGGCTGCTATTTTGAGGCAATATATAATTCTAAATGGTTGCATGACAAAAAGCCACCTTTTCTATTGGCCTCCCACAGAGGAAAGATAGAGGTTTCAGCTGCTATAGTCACAAAAATCTTTTGGGAAGAAAAGAGCAGGAGATTTATAAAATTTCAAAATAATTACTTCTCTCTTCTATTTGAATCAATGTTTAAAAAGGGTAAAACCTTAGTTATATCAGGCAAAGATCCAAATGCCAATTGTATCCGGAAATACAAAAGAAAAGATATAAAAGACCTACAAATTCTGAATAGTGGAAAAAAAATGCTTTCATAGATTTCTTTTTCCATTGGACAATCATTTTCTGAAACATAGACTGGGTTGATCTAATTATTATATTGTAATCAGGATTCTAACAAAAACCTACTTTATGTATTACAAAAAATATTTCTCATTATAAATCTAGACTTTGATTTCAGATGATCAACCTGGGATAAAGTAAAATAGTAAATAACTTTTTTTTCAGGCAAACAAAGAACAGCCTTGATCAGGGAAGCTTTAATAATATTTTAATAGGTTAGAGCAAGATTAAATTCTTGTTGCATAAAAACCAATAAATAGGTTGGAAATGAGAGGGGAAAAAATACAGTAGTGATTTTAAAGAGGCCAAATCCAGTTAAGAACAAAACAAAAATGACCTTCTGAAGTCAGAAGTATTTGAATGGCCACTAATTGAAATGTCCTAGAAGGAAGCGAGCTGGTAAGTGAAAGCAAATATTTAAAGATGAGAAATCCTTCACAGTCAGCTGGATTAATTTTCTGCCACGTTCATCACAAGCAAATTTATTTGAGGTGATGTTATAGAAAATGGAGGGCTGGAATATGTTGCTTGGAATCTGAGAAATGCATAATGCAAGAGGGAAGATAATGATTGCTGAAAGCTAGACTCCAGTTTTATCAGAAACTAACTAATAGGGTTGTACAGAAAACCAGTTTTGAAGGGCAAAACATAAATGCAGCATAAACACACAGAGAGCAGCCCCTGAAAAGACCTACGGTAACCATACCCTTTTCTGAGCTCCCTGTCAATGATCTCTGGAAAAAACATACTGGATTCAAGGCATTCCCACATATATTCTGAGTAGGATCTTGCCCTTTAAAAACAGATCCCTGAGCATCTACATACTACATTGTTTAAAATTGCTTGCCCTAAAATTGCCCTATATTCAGAACAGGTAATAGGAAATAGCTAAGATGTGAGGCATTGTAAAGTAAAGAAATATATTTCAAGTTTTTGGATGAATTTGATGTATTCTATTTCGGAACTGGCTGAAAAAATAACCAAGATCTTTTAAGATGTAGAGCTTTAGATATTTGAAGTGAGGAATCTGCTGTTGCGTTCCCCTTCCACAAAATGGGATTTTGTGATGAAAGGGGAGATTTATGACATATCCTAACTTCACAGTAACTTAAGATCTGGAAATTCATGCTGCACAATGAGAACTCAAGGAAAAAAATTATTTGGATTGCCTAGCACTTAACATGCAGTTGGAGTAGGCAGAAATGGGCAAAGAAACATCAGAAAAACAACTTACTTCAGACTAGTGATTCTGTTGACAAAGTCAATGCTCTAAGTGACATTGTCAATGCCATATTATTTTCTTTTAAAAAAGCTCTGTATTTATCCAAAGATAATAGCTTAAAACCTAATCTTTTTTTCTGTTTGCTTGTTTTACTAGCAATTTAAGATGCAGTCCTATCTCCAGTTACATGAGAATAAGCCCCACTGAATGTAATAGTATGCCTGAGCATACATATACTGTAGAAAACTGCTAAGCATCAGTACTGAAGGAAATAGAAATAATATAAATTTACAAGGTTTGATGTAAGAGACTGTTTCTGAAAAATAATAATTTATTAAATTTATATGCTGCCTGACACCTAGCAACTCCTATATTTGATTTTAATACATAGGGATTTATTAGGGAAACAACTACTTAAGAATTTTATGATGCTTTTAAAATCAAAGGCCAATTAAAACATGAGATCAATAGTCTTCAATTTGAATTACAGAGAATCACACAAGTAAAACAAGCAATATAAATATTGGCCAAGATCCAAAATATGGAGAAAGTAGGTCCAGGATGCACAATGGAGAGTGCATAAACACTCCATCTGCCATTTTTCTGTTAAGCGTTGTTGACTCTAATAGAAGTCATTTTTTAAAAGAAGAAAGCTGGATTGGTTGTATTCAAGATGATAATTATTACAGCTGAACTTTTACATCATTCAATACATGTTTATTTCCAAGTGGTTTTCTTTCTTTTTTCTTTTCTTTCTCTTTCTTTTCTTTTTTCTTTCCCTTTTTTCCTTCGTTCCTACCTTCCTTCCTTCCTTCCTTCCTTCCTTCCATCTTTCTTTCTCCAAAGAGAAATACCTGAACCAATTCTTTGGTCTAAGTAAAAGCAGCTCTTTTTAAATTTATTCCTCTACATACAAAGCATAATGAGGATCTGATCCACATTAGCACTTAATAGAGGCCTCTGATCTGGATTGGGCCTTTCATACCTATCCTACAAATTAATTTTTAAAAGTTACTATTTATTTCATGTCTTTGGTAATGTTAATGACAAACCTAAACCTGATTTGATTTTGTCCAAATTAAGAATTGTAGGGAACAAAAGGGTTAAAATTAGTAATCTATACCCTGTTTTCCCCAAAGTAAGACATCCCCTGGTAATAAGCCCAATTGGGCTTTTGAGGGCATGGCAATAAGGCCAAGTGCTTATTTCAGGATTCAAAAGAATATAAGACAGGGTCTTATTTTTGGGGAAACATGATATTAGTCTAACATTCCCTGAACTTTATATTAAAAAATGACACATATGCGGATTGTTAATTAATGGATAAGGTGGGTTTCTGGATGCACACTTAAGTAGAAAATAATTCTCAGGTTTTGATTAGAACTCCTGTAATTTTTACACAGTAGATAAAAACCATTTATATATTTAGTGCTACTTAAATAATACAAAGTCTTATAAAATGTTAAAGATTCTAATAACCAAATTTAAACCTTTGACTTAGACCTTGTTCATTAAAAAAAATCTTTATTTGAATCTCACAATGAAAAATCATGTCTTTTGAAAAAAATGTTGGCTTGGAACAGCTGGGAAATTTCTTAAGAACAAGAAAAAAATAATAATCACATCATAATGATAGGATGCTCACCTCTGCATAATCTTAACTTGCCTATGCAGTAAAATTAAACTGTAAATATAACAAGGAATTCATAAATTCAATCATAGTACAGATATGCTATGCACATACACAGGAGGATATCAAACCTTTTAAATATAAAATTAGAATTCAGAAGGATCTATAAAAATGAGAATATTGCACAGAAAAAAAACCCAGAAACAATAAGTAGTAGTATATTTGGGTAGGAAAAATCAGACGGACAAGATGTGAACTGTACTGGATAGAACTGTATGCAAAAAGCATATGTATGTCATTTAGATCACAAAATGACCAGGAGCTAACAGTGGAAAGAAATGTAAGGAGAAAAAAAATATTTGGAGAAAACTGGAATGTCAATACTACATAAACATCAGGCACCCATTTCAAGCACCATATTTTAGGACATTAAACTGATGCATATCCAAAGCAGAGCAACCAAGATCTTAGTGAAGGAAAAAACTTATGAGAAAAGTTTGGATGCAATGGGAATGTTTAGCCTGGAAAAGAAGTATAGTTAGCTGTCTTCATATATATATTAAGGCTTTTTGGGTAGAAAACAGGGCAGGGCATAACTTTTCATAAAACAGGACAATGGACTTAAAGTACAAGGAACTAGATTTTAACTGGACATCAGTAAACGTTTCCCAGTGGTATGAACTCTTCAAGAATAGAACAGACTATCTTGAGAAGTTTTCCTTTGCTGAAGACATTTAAAGAGAGGCTGGATAACTCTGTGTAATAATGCTACAGTAGTGTTTCCCTGTATTGGGTGGGAGTTGGGTTTAAAAATCCCTTCCAATCTTTACATTCTATAATTCTTTGGAATTAAATTTAAATAATGGATTTTGTCTTACTAGACTTCTGCCAGTCTTCATTAAATAAGAGAGCTAAGCATTACTGCTCAATAGCCACTAAAAGCTGCCAGGCCATCACAGTTTATTAAAACAAGTTGTTCCTATTTGATACCTGAAGTTTGAGTACTTTATTTTAGAATTCGAATAAAATCCTTTTATCTTTGACAGATCAACCAGGGACAAGACCAAAGCTCAAAATAATTGGATCAAAAGTGCTATTTCAGATAGAACCCTTTAAAGTAAATAAAGATTCTGATCTTACTTCCCATTTCTCACCAATTTAAATTGAAAAGAAAAAAGAAAAAGGGAGACTAGGTTGCAACTACATAGCACTGTACAATTCAAATTATATCATTTAGATGCAAACAATTGATAATTCTGATTGTATTTTTGCATCTATGGCATCAGACTTTACTGCCATACATTGTGCAAGATAATGGAAGCAGGTCTATTCTATCCTTGTCTATCTGTTGATTTCAAATTATGACATCATCTGATTGTGTTAAACAAGAGAAAATGATTTAACATAATATGGAATGCCTTCAACAAATGTCAGAAAGAACCACAAGAAGCCCCATTTTTCAATACATACATGAACATGGCATACATAAAGTTATATATTGCCATGGTCACATACATTTCAATTGGAAATTGGTACATATTTTAAAAAAAATATACCAAGTTGGGAATAATTTTTCCACATGAAATAATACTTGGTTATGGAGAATGTGTGTTATTGTGTATGCGAATAGTGCCTACCTGGAAAGAGAACATCTGGATCAGTATTATTGGGATTTTAGACAGCATTGATCAATTCTTAAAACTGGTTTAGCAACAAGTGTATTGAATTCAATCTCTAGTATTTTACTGGTTCCAGTACAAGGTGCACCTACCCCTGTCCAGAGGATTAAATGCTTACCAAAACTGATATATTTCCATGCTCAAAAATAAGTGGATAGGAAATTTCACATACAGGAAACTATTATGATCTGTTGAATGCTATGTGTTCACATCTTTATTGGATGCATCTCTGAAAATATGGAAACATGTTACAGCCTTCTGCCTGTGCTTACGGTTTTCTGTATTGGGTCAAGAAATTAAAAGCAAACAAGTATACTTATCTTTATCTAAGAGTAAATATTAATAGATATGGTATTTTTTTAAAATAATCAAAATTCAATACTTTTTACTCATTCACCAGTTAAATAATTAAACTTTATAATTACAGAAAGAAGATCAACAATGCTAAAGTTGAAATTCTTTAACAAAAGCAAGTTTCTATTTTTTTTAAAATATATCCTCAGAAAGATAAACACATTTTGCATTACTGCAATATTCACAACAGTTGGTTCTTCATAATGTAGTTTTTAAAATACCTTTCTTAAGGCTGAATTAGCATAACCACAAAAATAAAAATAGCATTAGAAAGTTAAGTATTATTTTATATTTCTGCAGAAGTTTTGAAGAAAATATGTGTATTATACTGCTATGATTTACAATGGCTTCTCATTTTAGACTGCAAAACTACATACATATACAAACATAGAAGAGAATGCTAAAACAGCAAAATACTGGTAGCCAAACATGAATAAGTTAAATATAAAAAAAACTTTCAGGAAGACGTTCATAGCATGTCAAAAGCCTGATCCACAATCACCTCAAAATATTTTTAACTTACTGTTTTCAATTTAAAAGACCCAAATCTGCTAAGAGGCATTTTATGCAGGGTTTTCTTTGCCTGCTCTACAGCCTCTTATCTACAAAGGGAGCAATGAAAAAAATCTTGTAATGCAGTCCATCCAGTATCTAGGCTTTCAATACATACATTTCAAACATTCTAAACTGGGTCCCAATCTATCGGAAATAAACATACCATTAAATTATTAACCATTCTGGCAAAGTTTCCACGTTGTTGGAAACCACGGTTTGTCCCCAGATTCTATCTGGGTAACATTGAAATAATTGAACCTACAATCACCATATGATGGTGTACAGTAGATCCCATTCATTTTAATGGATTTGGCAAAGGAAAAATTCGTGGGTGACAAATACAAAAAATTAGAACTTTTAAGAGTCTGATTTATTTTTTCTTGGTCCAGGTTAAAATGGGGGGGGGGGAATGAGGAAGAGATTAAAGAATAAACCTTGAATGGTTTACATGCAAATTATTCGTCTTTTTTCAAACACTGCCTGTTCAAAACTCTACTCTGTTTGGAATGTGGGTGTCGCATCTAGTATATGCAAAGCTTCTAAGAACCTTTTCTTGAAAATAGAAAAGAATAGTAATGATAATATGATGATAATGACAACAACATTGATCCAGTCCTATTTTTTAGCGGAGCATTTCAACTTAATTCCTAGAACTGTAATTTTCGATCAACAACAGAGGAGGATAGAGGATAGACAGATCAATTTCTTTTTCTTTTCTTTTCCTTTCTTTTTATGGGTCCTTTTGTTAAAGCAGAGACAAGGTTTCTTCTGAAAGTGGGCACCAACAGAATGAGAATGCAATCACCAACAGCAAAAGAAGTATGCTTGACCTGACGCTTACACGGAGAGAAGACGAATGATCAGAAGATATGTGACTGGTGGAGCCTCCTGCCACACTTTCCTTCCCAATTGCATTCTGCAAGACAGAAAAAAACTTTCTTCAATTGTCACTTTGTATTAGCACCTCCTAGCATATTTTACTGTTCTTGTCATTCATCCTACATTCTCAGGTCACTATTCTATCAGCCATAAAATCTGATCTGCTATGTTTAAAGGTCTTACAAAGAGCCATGTGATTACATGTTCTTCCCGATTACAAGCTAATTACACTGCACAGATCAAGGGCAATTACCATGTGACCTACAAAATCATAGTCTGCTTAAGAATTATATAATTACCATGGTTGAAGGTGAATAGGTACTCTGTCACGAATACACCCACCCCTCCTAAATATATATATATATATATATATATATAGAAGTCTCATTCGTCATCTTCAGGCTTCAGTTTGGCTTCTGGGAGCAAAGCACCAAACTGAAGCCTGAAGATGACGAATGAGACTTCACGAAACGCCGCCAAGACACTTCCAATTTTACACGGAGAAAACCCAACAACCAAAGACCTATATACAAACACCCGTGAAAACCTCAGAAAACAAATATATATATATATATATATATATATATATATATATATATATATATATATATATATATATATATATATATATATATATATATATATATATATATATATATATATATATATATATATCTCCATGTAAAAATAATTGAAATTATTTCAAATTACTTGAACATATGTACCTCAAAAATCAGGCCATAAAGGCAGCTGAAATCACTAGGGTAGTAGGATGTTAACCTATCAAACCAAAGAATGAGGAATAGAATTTACATCCCCAAACTTGGAACAGGAAATTCCTCTTCAAAATAATGAATTTGTTGTTTGAACATTTTTAGAACACATATTCTGATATGATATATCATGGTCACTCATGCCCTTGTCACTTCCCGCCTGGACTACTGCAATGCTCTCTACATGGGGCTCCCCTTGAAGAGCACCAGGAGGCTCCAACTGGTCCAGAATGCGGCTGCGCGGGTAGTAGAGGGAGCAACTCGAAGCTCCCATGTAACACTTCTCCTGCGCAAGCTGCATTGGTTGCCAGTGGTCTTCTGGGTGCAATTCAAAGTGTTGGTTACTACCTTTAAAGCGCTCCATGGCTTAGGACCGGGTTATTTACGAGACCGCCTGCTGCCACCGAGTGCCTCCCATCGAGCAGTGCGCTCCCATAGGGAGGGTCTCCTCAGGGTGCCGTCTGTCAGACAATGTCGACTGGCGACCCATAGGGGGAGGGCCTTCTCTGTGGGAGCTCCCACTCTCTGGAACGAGCTACCTCCAGGGATTCGTCGACTCCCTGACCTCCAGACCTTTCGACATGAGCTCAAGACATTTCTGTTCCACCGCGCAGGGCTGGCCTAATTAATTTTAAATGGGGTTTTTATCAGAGTTTTATTAGAGTTTTAATTACACTAAGCTAAATTTGAATCAGTTTTTTAATAATGTTTTAATTTTTGTATTCTTGTTTTTAATCTTGCTGTAAACCGCCCTGAGACCTTTGGGAGAAGGGCGGTATAGAAGTTAAAATAATAAATAAAATAAATAAATAAATATAATGTCAGAAACAGTTTCTGCAATAAAGTGCAAGAACTTACCCCAGTCACACAGGGTTCTGTTATGATAGATTCATTGAAACTCTGCTTCGGTCCCTGTAGAAAAATAAAAACATTACTACAGGCCTCTATTTTGCTTCCAATATTGGTGGAATACATCAATGAGCTGCATTAAAAGTTAAGTAACCATTTCCAAACTAAAACCATTCCCAAAAGTTAAGTAAACATTTCCAAGCCATATATTAGGAATAGCTATGAGACCCAGAATTACTATAATGATTGTCTTCTCATTGTATCTACCTGTACAATTAAATTTTTTCGTCTTAATAAATTCAATTATTGGTTAATCTTGCCACTGGTCCATTCAGAAAAAAGGCTGCAATTTTCTTTCATGCAATTGCTATTGCTAACACTGAACACTGAATATATGGCAATACATTCAGATTAAATGTACTCTTTAGAGATTTTGGTCACAAATCACAAAGCAAAAAATAACAAAAATGCCAAGAACCCTGTAATCATGTGATCACCATTTGTAGTCTTCCTTGCCAGCTTCCTGAAAAAGTCAATTGGGAAGCTGGAAGGAAGTTTCCAAGTGCAATGGACAAAGGGGAATTGAAATCCTTCCATGAGTTGAAATCTGTTTTTTTTGCTCTCAAAGAATATAAAGACTGGTATCTCACTTTGCTCAATGACCAAGATTCTGGTCCCAATTGTAGTCACACAGTCAAGGTCTATCTATATATTATTCAATAACTGTCAAAATGGCATTGGTAAATATAGGAGTCTAATGATAATTTTTTAAAAATTTTATTTATTTTGTCAGAACAATATATATAAGTGTCATACAAAAAAATTATATAGTATATAAACATATATATGAGTAAATATTAGGAGATATAAGCATATATATATATATATATATATATAGGAAGAAGAAAAGAAAAACAATATGGAATAGAATAGAATAGAATAGAATTTTTTTATTGGCCAAGTATGATTGGACACACAAGGAATTTGTCTTGGTGCATATGCTCTCAGTGTACATAAAAGAAAAGATACGTTCATCAAGATACAACATTTACAACACAATTGATGGTCAATATATCAATATAAATCATAAGGATTGCCAGCAACAAGTTATAATCATACAGTCATAAGTGGAAAGAGATTGGTGATGGGAACTATGAAACGATTAATAGTAGTGCAGATTCAGTAAATAGTCTGACAGTGTTGAGGGAATTATTTGTTTAGCAGAGTGATGGCCTTCGGGGAAAAACTGTTCTTGTGTCTAGTTGTTCTGGTGTGCAGTGCTCTATAGCGTCGTTTTGAGGGTAGGAGTTGAAACAGTTTATGTCCAGGATGTGAGTGATCTGCAAATATTTTCACGGCCCTCTTCTTGATTCGTGCAGTAAACAGGTCCTCAATGGAAGGCAGGTTGGTAGCAATTATTTTTTCTGCAGTTCTAATTATCCTCTGAAGTCTGTGTTTTTCTTGTTTGGTTGCAGAACCGAACCAGACAGTTATAGAGGTGCAAATGACAGACTCAATGATTCCTCTGTAGAATTGGATCAGCAGCTCCTTGGGCAGTTTGAGCTTACTGAATTGGTGCAGAAAGAACATTCTTTGTTGTCCTTTGACAGGAACAGTAGGCACGTTTGTGCTCTTATGCACGCCCCTTATGGTCCTCTTAGGAAAGGGGTGAGGTCAATAGTAGAAAGTTTTTGGTTAAAGTTTTTAGGATTATGGGAAGAGACCACAGAGTCAGGTAAAGTGTTCCAAGCACTTATGATTCTGTTACAGAAGTCATATTTTCTGCAATCTAGATTAAAGCGGTTAACATTAGAATAGAATAGAATAGAATAGAATAGAATAGAATAGAATAGAATAGAATAGAATAGAATAGAATAGAATAGAATAGAAAGAGATTGGCGATGGGAACTATGAAATGATTAATAGTAGTGCAGATTCAGTAAATAGTCTGACAGTGTTGAGGGAATTATTTGTTTAGCAGAGTGATGGCCTTCGGGAAAAAACTGTTCTTGTGTCTAGTTGTTCTGGTGTGCAGTGCTCTATAGCGTCGTTTTGAGGGTAGGAGTTGAAACAGTTTATGTCCAGGATGCGAGGAATCTGCAAATATTTTCACGGCCCTCTTCTTAAATTTAAATTTATTTATTTTATTTTATTTTATTTTATTTTATTTATTTATTTATTTATTTATTTTTATTTATTTATTTTGTCACAACAGTATATATAAGCATAAGCATGAAAGTAACTATATAATATATAACCATATATATATAAGCATAAGTATATAATAACTATATTGATTGGATATAATGAAAGAAAACAATAGGACAGGAACGGTAGGCACGTTTGTGCTCTTATGCACGCGCCTTACGGACCTCTTAGGAATGGGGTGAGGTCAATAGTAGACAGTTTTTGGTTAAAGCTTTGGGGATTTTGAGAAGAGATCACAGAGTCAGTGTTCCAAGCATTAACAACTCTGTTACAGAAGTCATATTTTCTGCAATCAAGATTGAAGCGGTTAACATTAAGTTTAAATCTATTGTTTGCTCTTGTATTGTTGTGATTGAAGCTGAAGTAGTCTTTAACAGGAAGGACATTGCAATAGAGGATTCTATGAGTTAAACACAGGTCCTGTAGAAGGTGGTGGAGTTCTAAGTTTTCTAAACCCAAGATTTCAAGTCTGGTGGCATAAGGTATTTTGTTGTATTCAGAGGAGTGGAGAACTCTTGTAAAATATTTCTGGACACGTTCAATTGTACTGATGTCTGAAATGTGGTATGGGTTCCAGACAGGCGAGCTGTATTCAAGAATTGGTCTAGCAAATGTTTTATAAGCTCTGGTAAGTAGTGTTTCTGGAGAAGAAGCTACGTAAGTTTAGGTTTACAACTCTTAAAGCCTTTTTTGCGATGTAGTTGCAGTGGGCTTTGGCACTTAGATCATTGGATGATTTAGATTATTATATTATTATTATATTATATTGTTATTATATCACTTAGATCATTATATCACAATGCTTTCTGAAGCATCACATATGAAATCACCATCTGGCTTTCTGCCATTTACATTGGCAAATAAGTTCTTCTTACATGCTTATTTTTAAAAATTATTTTTAAGGGGGGGAAAAGAGAAGAAAATACCTAGGAGATTCCATAGTGTTTCTTTTCTTAGACAGCTATTTTATTCCCCTACAGTGCATCTCATATTGTAGAATTTCTCAAAGTTGACTCAGCCTTCCATCCTGTCACGGTCGGTAAAATGAGGACCCAGATTGTTGGGGTAATACGTTGACTCTGTAAAATGCTTATAGAGGGCTACAGAGCACTGTGAAGTGGTATATAAGTTTAAGTTTTAGTTATTTTTCTAGATAAAATAAATATTTTGCTACATATTAGTATTTCTAGCATATTGATTTTTTTAATGCTAAGCATATTTCGAGCATACATGTATATATCAATGTTAGAGAGCTGGGTGGTGAAATATTTTTTTTCAATGCTATGTCTATAGCATTTATTTTTACATCTCTTTGGATTTTTTTTATTTTGGATATTTTCATCTTTATTGTTTAAAGCGTGCCTGTATTTAATTATATTCCATCAATTGATTTGGTTAGAGCTTACCAGTATTAATTGGATGCAATAAATCAATCAACCAAATAGATCATGTGTTATTTTATTAACAGGATTAAATGACTGTTATGGTATTTAATTTCAGATATGAAAAACGACTTAAAGATATTGGCATATTAAAACAATGAAAATTCTTAAGGAAAGGATTGGGACAAAAGCCCCCATATAAGAAAAATGGTTACTTTTCAATCTAGAATAAAAACGACCTCAGCAAAACCAGGAAACTATTTTTTCCTGTAAATAATATCACTTAGACGAAGAGAATAAAGAGACATCCTAATCTCTTTATTTCAGATGGGGAAAAAGTTAGCTTCTAAATGAAGATGTTACATGCCAAGCTTCAAATTGGACAAGTACATTTTACTGCTGACTTACAAAGCTGTAAAAAACACTTATAATGGAAAAGCTGGCAATGACTGTAGTACTAAAAGGTATCAGCCTATCCCTAAATCACAAGTAATAGGGAAAAGTATAAAAGAATATACGGCAATTCTATACTAGAAGTAAAATCTCTCTTTTTTTTTGTTCCAATTATAGGAGATCCTGAACAAAGAACTTGAAATATTTCTTGTTCAAAGAATAAGAAGCATTCACACATATGGCCTTGCAGATTAAGCAAATTCACTCAAGGGCTGATTAAAAGACTAAATATACATATATTCGTTCACAGCAGATATTGAACATAAAGAACTTCACAAATAACTACATATTACATACATACATATATACTAGAACCATGTAGGTAGTCATTACAACACAAACTAGGAATAGCAAGACTCAGGTTTAAACCTTTCTTAGATATAGAAGTTGGGATGCTGCAATGGTTGTGTGAAAAACAGTCATAAATCACTTTTTCAGTGCTGTTGTAACTTTGAACGGTCACTAAATGAACTGTTGTAAATCGAAGACTACCTGTATGGTCCATGGCCTTTAATAAAGAGGCATTCATCCTGCAGTGGCTTGATTAGGGCTAACAATAATATAATATATACCAAGCACAAAGAAAATGTGGGTAGGGAAAGAAAGGCTGAAACAGTGTAATTACTCAGATGAATAGAATAGAATAACAGAGTTGGAAGGGACCTTGGAGGTCTTCTAGTATAAACCCCTGCTTAGGCAGAAAACCCTACACCAGTTCAGTGTCGGAGCATTCACAACTTCTGGAGGCAAGTTGTTCCACTGATTAATTGTTCTAACAGTCAGGAAATTTCTCCTTAGTTCTAAGTTGCTTCTGTCCTTGATTAGTTTCCACCCATTGCTTCTTGACCTGCCCTCAGGTGCTTGACTTCCTCTTCCTTGTGGCAGCCCCTGAGATATTGAAACACTGCAATCTTGTCTCCCCTAGTCATTCTTTTCGTTAAACTAGAGATACCCACTTCCTACAACCGTTTTTCATATGTTTTAGCTTCCAATCCCCTAATCATCTTTGTTGCTCTTCTCTGCATTCTTTCTAGAGTCTCCATACCTTTTTTACATTGTGGCGAACAAAATTGAATGCAGTATTCCAAGCGTCGCCTTACCAAGACATTATAAAGTGGTATTAACACTTCCCGTGATCTTGATTCCATCCCTTGATTATGAGATGAAAGTAAGATTATTTTTAACATTTAAGATGATATTTAATTTTGATATTTATATATTTACTCAAAATAGAAGAATTTGGGACAGTTAAAAAAAAAAGATTTACTAGTTAAGATTGGCTATTGGCTATTCCACAGGGCCTTTGACTTCGCTGTGCATGGAGAACCATAGAGATATTTTTGATAATGTAGTTCTGCTGGGATTATTCTACTGGCACACCATATATTTATGCTGAAAAAAGTCTGAGTGTTGGAATATAGGTGGAAGTTCATAAAATTATTAGATCACAATTAACAGGCATATTATTTATTAAACAAAGAAGAACCACAAATATAAAATGCGAGAGTAGGTGAGAACTGTTAGTTGAACATCCTTTATTATAGTCATTCCATACATTTCTGGCCGTACACATAATGTCAACCCCACCAGGTGGACCTTACTAGGAAACCCACTCTACAGGAATTCCCAGAGCCACTTTTATTGAGATTGGCTATAACTAAAGAATCTTGAAAATCTGATTGTGTTTACCGCCTCCTGTTCTAATACTCCTGTGAATTAGGCAGATATTCATCTAAGCCCCTTCCACATATTTTTCTGTCTGTTGTGTACTTAAGATTGGTTACAGAACTAGTAAATCTCCTTCACATAGCAATAGGGTTGCCAGGAATTTATTTATTTATTTATTTATTAAATTTTTATACCGCCCTTCTCCCAAAGGACTCAGGGCGGTGTACAGCCAAAAGATAAAAAATGCAAAAATATACAATTAAAACAACAATTTAAAACCGAGCATATTAGAAAAATGGCCAACATTTTAAAATTTAAAATTTAAAATTATGAACCCTAAAATAATAAAACCCCAGTTAAAAATTAAAAAATATTAAAAATATTAAGCCAGTCCCGCTTGAATAAATAAGTGCGTTTTCAGCTCACGGCGAAAGGTCCGAAGATCAGGCACTTGACGTAGTCCAGGAGGAAGTTCGTTCCAGAGCGTAGGAGCTCCCACAGAGAAGGCCCTGCCCCTGGGGGCCGCCAGCCAACATTGTTTGGCGGACGGCACCCTGAGAAGACCCTCTCTGTGAGAGCGTACGGGTCGGTGGGAGGCATGAGGTAACAGCAGGCGGTCCTGTAAGTACCCGGGCCCTAAGCCATGGAGCGCTTTGAAGGTGGTGACCAAAATCTTAAAGCGCACCCGAAAGACCACAGGAAGCCAGTGCAAGCCGTGCAGGATTGGTGTTACATGGGAGCAACGAGTTGCTCCCACTATTACCCGCGCAGCTGCATTCTGGACTAGCTGCAGCCTCCGGGTGCACTTCAAGGGCAGCCCCATGTAGACAGTATTGCAATAATCCAAACGGGAAGTGACAAGAGCGTGAGTGACCATGCATAAGGCATCCCGGTCAAGGAAGGGGCGCAACTGGCGAACCAAGCGTACTTGGTAAAAAGCCCTCCTGGAGACGGCTGCCAAATGATCGTCAAACGACAGCCGCCCATCCAGGAGGACGCCCAAGTTGCGCACCCTTTCCATTGGGGCCAATAACTCGCCGACAGCCAGCTGCGGCTGCAGCTGGCTGTACCGGGGTGCCGGCATCCACAGCCACTCCATCTTGGAGGGATTGAGCTTGAGTCTGTTTCTCCCCATCCAGACCCGTACGGCTTCCAGACACCAGGACAGCACTTCGACAGCTTCGTTGGGGTGGTCTGGGGTGAAAAAGGAATGTTTTAGTTGTACATGTAATTATTATTTTATGTACTGTAAGAAGTGCACTTGGGAGCATTTTATGACAATGATGTTTTTTGAAGCTCTGGATATTTTCTACCCAGTCTGTGAGGAAAAAAAACACTACTAAATGCTTTCTGTTCTTCCAGACTTTCATGCATTTCAATTAAGTGATTGGTCATCTCTTGCTGGTTACCTACAGCTCAGCTTGACAAAGAGCCATCACGTGTTATGCAGTGACAAAGAGGAGATGGGTGGCTGTACAAGTAAATACAATAATAAAATAAAAGAATCCTTGAGTTATGGCCTTCTAATTGTTTGAACGCCTTTTTTCATCTTTCAGAAGTGGATTATGAATTAGTGACAGTAATGAAATAACAATTTCTGATTAGTTATCACTCAAACATTGAGATCTTTTTAAAGCTTCAGTTTTTAAAGGTTCCAAATTAAGGCAGTAAAGATCAGGATCAATGGAAAATATCTCCCAGCTTCCCCTGCCCCCCCCCCAAGACAACCTCCCTGAAAGAACAATGAAAAAAGCAATCAAATGTTGGTAATTTCCAAAGCTTGCTACAATATGTTTGAAAGCAGCCTTCCTGGTTTCTGCATTCTCAAGGGGAAAAGAGAAAATCAAAAAATCTTAGCAGAAGATATACTGATAAGGAATTTGGGACAGTCCATAAATCAAAAAGCGACCACATTTGCTAAAATTTGCCAGTAAATGTATAGATAATCAGTAATTTCTACTTATTTGAGTTGTAGTGTCTCCAAATTTTTAGCACAGGCATTACTAAACAGCAGAGAAACTTTTCTGAAACTAGTAACAGCTTTGTGTTGATTGATCAGGATTCATTTCCTAATGTGAAATCTAGTTACAAATCCTTTGAAAGCCATTTTTCCCCATCTTTTAATTAAAAGTTTTTACATTAAAAAACAAATTGCTTCCTGGATTGAAAACGGTAATGCCTTACATATAGTCACTATGGTGAATGTATAATTAGTTAAGTATTATGAAACAAAGTCAAACAATCAAAGCTTAATTCCCTTAAAACTCTTCAATGTTGTTAGACAATGGAAACAAAGCAATAACTTTGTTAATACAATTCAGAAAGTGCATTCATTAGGCTCTGTCCTCACATACTGAATTACAATTATTTTAGTAACAAAAAATGAAGTAAGGTCAGGAATACATAAGGGTGAAAAATAAATACAACATTGCAAATAAATATGCAAACTTGCAGGCAAATTAACAATCTCAAGAAGGCCAAGACGTATGTGCATTTTAACACAAAGGTCTGATGCTGAAACCTTTTGTTAAAATGATACTGATTTTCTAGAAGAATTGGAGAAGCAGCAAGAATTCAGGAAATTGAAAGCATTGCTGTAACAGATCCTTCTGAACGAATTTTCTTACCATAACTGTGCTGTCTCATAATCCTCTGTATATTACTGTTATGGAGGTGCCTAATTACCAGTCATATTTCAAACTTAATTACAGAGTTGGAAGGGCCTTTAGAGGTCTTCTAGTCCAATCCCCTGCTCATTCAAATAAATGGCTGTCCAGTCTTTTAAAATCTCCAGTGATGGAGTACCCACAACTTCCATTCCACTAGTTATTTGTTTTCACTGTTATGAAAATTTTCCTTAGTTCTAGGTTGCTTCTCTCTATTCCACCCCATATTCTCAAATTTTGCACTATTTAAAATTAAAAGTATTTAGAAGTTGAATGTTCTTCATACAACTTATTACCTGAACATCACTTTTTCCTCAAATCTGGGATAAAATTATCCCAGATAATCGACCATAGACAAACAAGAATAACAAGAGTATGTTTTGTTTTGGTGGTTTTAACATCATGTGTTTTTAATTGTAGCTTTATATGGAAATTCAGTAATGCATGATATTGTGCCTGCCAGTATTAAAGGCACAGGTACAGTAGGCGAGTAAAAAGTTAGTAACCTTAAGTACTTAAAAATGTTTTTTTAAAAAATGAAGCATATTTTTTCCTTCACTCACCCTTTGGAAAGCTGTATCCTTGACATATTCATAGCCAACAATGATACATAATTCTATGGGTTTTTTTTTTTATTAAAAAGATTTACTAAACACCCTTTCTGTTTTCTTAGCAGCAAATCCCAAACAATAAACAGAAAAAATGCATCTGAGTGCAAAAATGCAATCAGTTTAACTCTTCTGCTTTTTCTGACTACCAGCTGCATCCATCAGACTTGTCAACAATATATTATTTGTCCAGCAACACGTTACAATGTACACTGCATTCAACTGGAAAAAAAAAATCAACTGTATATCAGGTGCAAAGACCAATAAAAGAGAATTTGATTCAGACTAAAGCGATCCTGAATTCAGAGCCATAAGGCTAAGCACAATGCTTTTTAAGCGATGACGGCCAGTCACCTGAATTTTTCAGTACTAGAAAGATCTGATCCCTCTTGGATACTGAAAGAGTTCATTTGCAAGTCCATAACTGGAGCATGAAAACTGTATGCGGTCAATTTACCTAAGAGTGTATCCACCTGCAAATTTACTTGGAAGTAATTCCTTTTGAAATCTACTATTTATGACTTGTTTTGAAGTAATGTATTTAAAAAGCTGGGTTGTAAGAATGCTTCGTAAGTCCCAAGAGTCATGTTTATTCAAAAGTATCTCACTTATTTCAATAGGACTGACTTCAAAATAAGTATGCTTACAATTGCAGCCTTTTTTGGAAATAAGAAACACTGATTAATTTACAAGTCAAACTAAGTTGAGATCTCACTGGCCTTCATAGTAGCATGTTTACATTAGCTTTGCCTCATAAATAAAAGAGTAATGTAAACTCTTTAAAATAATCACCAAGCAGCAACTCGAAGACTTTAAACCAACAGCTGTTTTCTTATTTTCTCTTTCTTTTGTCCACTGTTCTGCTTGCTATGGCAACAGGGGATCAACGCCTACATTGTAAAGTTAGTTTGCAATTCAACTGGGAAATCCTTTTTTAAAAAAACTTTTAATGTTTACTTTACTTAAATAGCTATTACTGAACTGATCTATACTTTCAAAAAATACACGCACTTCTGAATTATTTTCATACCTCTCCAATGTTGTTAGCTACCTTTTCAATGGGACAAAATACAAGGCTCTACTGCTACAAAAAAATTCAGCTTCAAAATCTTTTGGAATTTAGTTTCCCAAGGGATTCAAGAATTCAACAACTGTATTCACTGGTGATGCTAGCAGTAACAGGAGCATCTAATGGGATTATTACCCTCATTAGCATGGTTAAAAGAGAATGAATAAAGATAAAGGCTAATCCACAAGATGAAGGACAGGCCAACCCAAATGGAAAGAATTCCAAAATCAAACCTGGAAGAAGATAACAATAAACCAGTTCAACATTATTGTCAACAAAATTTTATGGACATAATTGAAACATTTAGACAAGTTTGGAAGCCAAAGGATGAGACATCCGAGAACTCTCCAAGATCAGAAGATTCTCCTTACTGAAAAAATCTTTGAAATTTCACAATGTGACATGGAGGCGATGATCAGATCAAAATAACCTTTGAACTGTAGCTCCAGAAGAAGAGGCATTTATAATGCTAACATCTTTATATCAATGGATAGTATAGCAGAGATACTGGGTTTCTACAGAAAAGATGGGAAATGCAAAAAGAAATGCAGTATTGCTGAAATGCAATATGCAAAATTCTGCCTTAGAATAACAGAGAAGGTAGTTAATTAGAAAAGAAGTATAGTAGATTTAATATATGATTACTGCTATGAGTATTATATGAGCAAACATGAAAAGACTGAAATACCTACAAGAGAGGAATGATTGGTGAAGATGAAGAAATAGTAGAAATGACAAAATTAACGTATTTGATTAGCAAAAAATCAACAACTACATTTATTAGTAATTGGAAACCCCTTATGATCTTTTTGCTGAAAAAAAAATAACCTATGATTTATGGATTTAAAGATTAGAAAAGATAGCTTATTTAAAAAAAAGAAGGAAATTATGATGTAACCTTAGAAAGAGAGGACAGAATAAAATGTATTTACAACCAGTGTCAAGACAACTGGAAACTGCCTCTTTATAATATTTCCTTTCTTTTTCTTTTATTTTTCCATTATGTTCTAGTTTAACTTTGTTATCTTTATTTTCTCTCACGGTTTTGCTTTGTAACAAAATTATTTAATAAAAATTATTTTAAAAAAAGAATCACAAAGAAAAGTAGAGGCATATATGGAAAAACCGCAAGTGCACCAACAGATTTCAGAAAAGGCAGTGGGACATAAGAAAAGATAGCTAACATAAGATGGATAATAGAGAGAGTAAGAAAACCTAAAAAGGAAGTTTATCTTTGCTTTCCTGATTAAAACAAGGACTTCACATATTTCATGCCAAAATGTGCAATATATTAAGCCAAATGGTTGTTTCTTCTGAAGAACCTTTAGAATCAATAATGAAGCAACAATAAGAATTGAGTCGAAAGAGAGTTGTTCACAATAGCAAAGGGAATAAGACAAATAAGAATTAATTTGCCCAATCCTCCATTAAAATTTGGGGTAAAAACAGAAATAAATGAGATATGGAGATGATTACACTTCATTATCAAATTTAAAATATAAAATAAAAAGAAGACAATTAGCTAAGGACCACTGGAATGCTTTGAAAAAGCTACAAATTAAATCTAGAGCCAGGTTGAACAAGCTTGCCCTTGTTCAGACAAGAAGTGGATCTGACCTGATAAATAAAAAGTACATTCTTGACTAAGAGAACCATGATTTTCTACCTGGAAGTCCACCATAAGATCGATTTGAATCACATGTACCAATGAGATTTTTTCTCTATATAATCCCATCTAGACAACAGAGTTTATGAATATATATTTTTAGAATTTGGAAATTTTTAAAAACTAAAAAGTAGTTGGATTAACCTTTAATGCTAGATTCTAAATACTGGTGAAATTGAAACTGCTTATAGTTATTTACCACTGTACCTCTCGTACGTGGTGACTTTTGAGTTACAGCATAATTATTTTTGTTAATCAACAAAATTAAATATAATTTTATAATATAATACAAAAATTGTGCTAATAGTGCTGTGATTTTCTAATTTGACATACACAGTAGCATCACAGGATTTTTTCTATCCATTGATAATGAAATAATTGGATTTAACTTCAATGCAATCAGAAACAACCTGAAAGAACATTTATCAATACAAGGCAGTAAATTAAAACTTTATTAATTAAAACCACATGGAACAAAATGACATACATAATAGCAATAGCACTTAAGACTTATATACCGCTTCATGCACTTTACAGCATTCTCTAAGCAGCTTACAGAATCAGCATATTGCCTCCAGGAATCTGGGTTCTCATTTTACCGTCCTTGTGAGGAGGGAAGGCTGAGTTAACTTTGAGCCGATCAGGATCGAATTCCTGGCAATGGGAAGATTTAGCCTGCAATACTGCATTTTAACCAGTGCACCACCCCAGCTCCTATAAAGGAATACTAGCATGCATAGCACTAATCAAAGGTGGCAATTTATATCTCAAAGGCTCTCTGAAAAACCCCAAGTTATTTTCAAGCTTGCAGAAAGCCACCAATGGAGGGCATTGGCTATTCTAAAGTACAAGCCTCCTCCTCTCTCAATTTTCATAAATGGGGGGACCATGGCAGATTCTTTCAAAATATGCATTTTCAGCTCAATATTTGAGCTGCCGCATTCTGCATCAATTGAAGTTTGTGTTGGTCTTCATCTCCTGCAATTTCAATAATTATTGGTCTCTAGTAGCGGTTATTTACATTTTAAAAGTGAACAGTAAATGCTTACAGAGACATTTAAAGTCATGTCTACTTTTTCCTTTTTCAAATAATTCTTTTCTCATTGCTGGCATGGCTGTTTTTGTACTTTACAGCTCTTTTCTTCTACTTTCCTTCTCTTCCACCTGTTTCTTTTCCATTAATGTCAGCCATTAATCTCTGTTTCCTTATGCTTCCTTTCCATCTATCTCAACATTCTCTGTCAAAAGAGTCAAACGTACTCTATAATCAGAAACCACCAAGCTTGTATTTGGAATAAATTTACTTACTTTCTCTCAAAATGCACATTTCCTATGCTCAGGCACGAATTCTTTTTTTGGTTACCGATTCCAATCTCAATTATAAGTCAGCCATAACATTAGTAACATTTACCACTCTTCTGTCAAGCTATCATCCTCTGACATAATTTGGATAGTCATAAAGTAATGTTTAGCAAGCCTTGTAATTTTCATATAATGAATCTGAAGATCAGCCAATGGAATTGCATGAAAGATGCAATTTTTGTCAGTGAAAAGAAAAGCGTGATGCAAATGAAAGCACTGAAGGAGAACTTGTATGGGTCTTGCATGATTTGACGGATGTATTGGTATTCATTTTGTTTTGTTTTGTTTTTAAATTTCAAAAAAGACCAGAAGTTTATGTTTTAGGGCTCAAATAGCTGTCCATAAGAAGACCAGCAGTCTCTTTGAAATGTAAGTTTGTAATGAGACTCTTTGAATTAACATGCTGAAACTGTACTTAAGTCTATTCTCACATTAGGATATGCCAGCAAAAGTTAGTTGCTAGTTCTTCCACTTGCTGCATGCCTTGCCATGTGCCAACAGGGTGCAAGTTTCAACATAATTTATAGACCAGTGAAAAAAGAGAAATAACACATGAAGACTGATGCAGAAAAAATTGTCACGTGTTGTTTATACCTAGGAATAGTAATAGGATGTAGACTTATATACCACTTCACAGTGCTTTACAGCCCTCTCTAAGAGGTTTACAGAGTCAGCATCTCTCCCAACAATCTGGGGGAGAATCCTCATTTTACCAACCTCAGAAAGATGTAAGGCTGAGTCAAGACAGTGAGAATTGAACTGCCAAATTGCTGGCAGTCAGTCAAAAGTAGCCTGCAGTACTGCATTCTAACCACTGTGCCACCACAGCTCTTATAGGTTGATGAGACTGAGTACTGTTCTGTTGTGCCTTGTCCTCCCTCCTCTCCTCAGCTGGGCCCCTCCCATTTCCTCCCAGGCCTGCTATCAGACTCCGAGTCTGATAATGAAGATGAACTGCCTGTGATGCCTCCAGCCCCGGGCCCTGGCCCCATGCCCGGACAGGATGTCAGGAATGAACAAACAAACCTCACTCATATGGCGTGTGTTCCTTTGGCTCAGCCATCAGAGGAAGTCAGCCACGGATTGGAATTACTCCTTCTGACCCCTCCCTTTCTCAAACAGCAGAAGACAATTCAAAGTGGGAGGATCCTCTCTTCCGGAGATCTGAGAGGCGACGCCAGCAGAAGGAAGGGAGGGGCAGGCCTGGATAAATGCTGAGTCATGGAGCCACACCCCACAGCCTATATAAAGGACCTGCTTTTGGCATTCCAACTTTGAGTCAAGCAAAGTCTCATCTAGTTTGCTGAAGTCACAACTTGGACTCCTGCCTGCCCTGAGAAACCTCGGAGGAATTTGGCAAAGCTGCAGAGGCTTCGTTGCCATGCCTGATACGGACTTCCTAGACCCGGTCGTCGGGGGGAGTGGGACACGACATGTTCCTTCTTGGAGTATTGGAACACATCAAGCTCTTTTGACAATTTTAGAACAATTTTATATTCACTACCTGAATGTATATTTGTTCTTCATTAATAAATGTTCATAATTACATAATTGGAAGCATAATCTAATAAATCTGGATTATGAATTTTTTTAAAGATATGACAGATCTATTGGGGAAAATATTTTAGCTTTTTTCTTATTTTAAAAATGTTAGATTTCAACTTGGAGGGGGAAAGTGTTTTGATATGCCTCTTTGTTCTCTTGAAAACAACATCATGCTTTCTTATTGGATATTTTTTCAACTTCCAAATCTTAATCAAAACCATTAAAATTTCCTGGTAGTTTCCTATAGCCCATTTTCAACCAAAATCAGCTACATGTTGACCCCCTCTATGACATCAAAGCCCCAAATTTCATCTCAACCGACTTAGACTTGGTCCATTGACCAAGGCTTGAGATAACCTTGCTTGGGAAAAGTTCTAAAACTTCAGTGCAAATATAGAGTTATTCTTTTCTTAGGGTTAGTTGAAAAACACAGAATTTGTTTCTGGGATAACGTATAAACCTTTAAGTGTAGCTTCCAGAGTACCGTTCAGCTGCCATGGATTTTTAGTAAAATAATTTGCAATTGAATATATGGTTCTGATAAATCTGAAGAGAATGGATCAACATATCAATAAAATAGATAAGATTTTTTTTTTATTGCATTGGCCCATCTTTTGCTATAACCACCTTTTTTGTCCCATTATACATTCTACAGAGTTCTTACAGCCACTGACTCAAAAAAATTGGGCACCCACAGCATTAAGCAATTCCAACTCCACATTAAATAGCAAAAGAGGTTAAAATCAAGTTCCCAAGAAATTCAAGCCATGTGCTTCACCACTCAGAGCTTTTTTGTCCCACAGGACAAGTAAAGAAATTGCCTAAAAGGAAACAATTACAGCAGTGTGGAACACACTTATAAATCATTTATGTTGCACCTTTAAACTACAAGGTGCTGTGTAATATAATATTGTACTCAGCAATTACTTTCTTGAATTTGATACAAAGTAGATCAAAATGGCATTGATGAAAAAAACAATGAAGGCCACTTGGAGGCCCAAGAAAATGGGGTGGTTTGAGCACCGATTAATTTATTAGAACAAATAGATACAATTTTATTAACGCAGAGGAGGAACACAACAAACAGCATTTCAGGTTCCCATTGATTTTAAAGTCAGTAGACGAAAGTGGGTGGCAGTCTATATGTTCCAGGAGCTGAATAGCAATTTGGGGAGTGGGAAATGAGCTGGATTAATGCTAAAATCTCTTATTCAGCTAAGGCAACCTATTGGAACATACTACAATAAAAGGTCATGGGGATGAAATAAACATGATTTATTTCCAGTCAACGATTGTAAATGCACACTGAATATTATAGGCAAAGAATAAGACAGTTTAAAAGCAGAATAAAAATTTATTTATGTGGAGAACGTTAGCAATACTCTAATGGCTTTTTATTAAGAGTGTATGTTAAAAACTTCAGTTAAATGTCTGCACTTGGAATTAACTCTTTCATAAATGGGATGATGTCTGTAAAGGTTTTGGCATCCTATGAAAATCAGACCAAGATGGGGGTTTTCTAGGTGGTTTGGCTACGGAGTGAGGTAATTCCAATGTATGGCTGGAAATGCAGACTTATAAAGTTCTATTTTAGCATTCATAGACACACCAATATGTTTATCATTTATAACTGTGGAAGGAAAACCGTGGTGTGATATTGCACTTCAGCATGCATTACCATTCTCTCCCTTTTTAAAATGAAGGACATACAATTCATGATGGTACTTATAGCTGTAGTTTTTTTAGCTTAAAAGAAAGTAAATGTATTGTCATGCTACACTGTCAGCCATCAAAAGTACAGAGCATAGTTCTGGTGTGTCATTCCCAGAAAATATAAGAAAGATCCACTAACAGTCCTTTTTTAAAATGATAAGGTTACTTCTCTTTCTTACTCTCTCTTTTGGGCAGGGTAAGGAATTGTGCAAGCTTCTGAGCTTCACAATAGCTGTCAGCTACTTCAGATCTGCTCTGGCATTCTTTAAATCAGACTTTCACCTTGGGTGATAATGTTCAATAAATACAATTATCACTTGAGTTAGGATGAGAGCAGCTTCAGACTTTCAAACTTCTTAGAGATGTGGATTCCTTGTGATCCCTGCTTTCACATTTCTTTCAAATGGGAGAGTGGGTGAAGTTATAGAAAGATCAATAGAAATGATCAAAGGACTGAAGCAGCTCCCCAGTGAAGAAAAATTACAATGTTTGAGTTAGTGGGTTAGTTTAGAAAAAGAAACTCAGCAAGTGAAGGATAGTCTTGAGCTCGTCTGCAGCTTTGTCCAGTCCAGTGGATTTGGATTTAGTGAAATTTTCTCCCACGAAAATTTGTCAGGTTTTGACAAACCTGATAATCAAACAAATCCTGCTCTATCGCTTAAACATCAAAACAACATATAAAAGAAGAAACATACTGTGGGGAAAGCAAATCCAATTTTCTCACTGGCTCTTGCTGGCATAAATTCTCATCTCAGACTAATGTAACAGTGGAAAAGCAAATGTTAAATTGTGAGGATGGAACAGAACAATGTACGTAGAAACTGCTGACAAAATTAGAAATGTTATAGGTGATAAGCAGAGGATCAATCTGCTTAGGGAGACATGATTTCGATATCCCTGGAAAGAAACATTAATGGCTAACAGAATGCTCTTGTCACACACATTTTGACTTAAGTCCAATTTTTCTATAATGTACAGTGAAGAAAAAAAAAAAAGAACAGGTGGTCCTTGACTTATGGCAAGTCGCTTAGTGCCTATTCAAAGTTATAAGTACCTCACTGATTACAAAATTATGACCTGGATTTAAAGTTCTGATGGTTGGCTTAGTGGTCACGTGACCATAATTTGGGTGCTCAACTAGGTTGCATTTATAACTGTGGTAGAGGTGGGCTTCACATAATTTAACAACTGGTTCACCTAGTGCAGAACTCAAAATATGAGTGTGCGTGCCTTCTGCACTTACATGCGGCTTTAAACATACGGCAATTTTATGCGCACGGCTTCCAGCACACCTTCTTGGGCAGCTGTGGTGAGTAGAGTGGGTGGGGTGTGATAACCAGCTGTGCTGCATAGGCGGGGCAAGTGAGCCAGGGAGTAAGATATATAGGACAGGATAGCATCGGGGCAGGTGGGTGGGCCCAGCCGGAGATAGTAATTACCAGTATGGGCTAACCGGTCTGAACCGGCAGCAGCCCACCTCTGAACTGTGGTCACATAACTGTGTTTTGTGATGATTTTGCTGAAAGTCAGTATTTACTTCTGATCGTTAGCAAAACCAAATCCTTAGCAAAGCACTGGTTCATCTAATGGTCATAATATTTGCTTAAAGACTGCTAAGAAAAGGCCATAAAATCAGGTAAGTCACATGGATGAAGTAGGAGATGACCAGGCTGAACTTGAGGGAGGGGTCAAGCATGTTATCAGTCTTGAGTCCCTTCATGTCCACACATGATCTAAGTCCAGCCAACCTTGAATTCCATTGACTCTTATCTGCCTCCAATTTGCTTTGACCTTAGTAATTCAGGTTCTTGTAGCATGCAATAAACTTGGAATTGTTTGAACCACCTTGCTTCCTGAGTTCTTGAGCCTGACAGGTGACCCATTTATCCAAACATAATTAAATCAGGACTGCTATGAGGAAACTGAAACATTGAGAACCAGAGAACAGGTACATCTTTTGGAATCATGTAATCTTTATTGCCAATTCCTAACAACTTGCTTCTAAATATTCTCTATATTTCTCTATATAATAGCTATGTCTACACCTATATTTAAAATCAAGCTTACTTTTAATTAAATGCCTACAATGCCTCTGATATATATTCACACCAGGTCTCAGAATAATGTTTCAAACCTTTTTGAACCTTGTACCTTTCCTCTGAAAAATACTGCCACCTTTCACTGGTTTAATCATACCATGGTGGTGATATTTATCTAGGCCAGCTTTGTCCTTTTATCAATGATGACATCTCTCACCATCAAAGCAAACGCTACACTAATGTGAGTAGGTACCATTTTCATGAACTTTGCATTGTGCTGCTGAGTTGTGAGGGTAGAAAGCATTCTGTAAAAGCCCAAGGCCAATTGTACTCATGTCATACATTTTCTAACCTGAGTCCTATTATTCAAATCACCTAAAAAGATCGAGAAAGCTATTTTTACAGTGTTTAAGAATTAAAGGCCAAAAAGCATAAAAGGTCCAAAAAGGCAACTTTCTTTTATGAATGGTGAAATTTGAATCCTTCAAAGAACAAGAGGCCAATTTCTCTTTAGCCTGAAAGATGCTAAATTGAAAATTGTAAACAGTACTGACTGACTAGAACTTGCATGTAATATATTCTAACATTCAGCATTACCAACACTGTGGTAATATTTAGAGCAGGTAAATAAAGTATACACATATGCCAACACACAGCTGCAACAGTTACCAAGAGCCGAGGTGGCGCAGTGGTTAGAGTGCAGTACTGCGGGCTAATTCAGCTGACTGCTAGCTGCAGTTCAGCAGTTCAAATCTCACCGGCTCAAGGTTGACTCAGCCTTCCATCTTTCCAAAGTGGGTAAAATGAGGACTCAGATTGTTGGGGGCAATATGTTGACTCTGTAAACCGCTTAAAGAGGGCTATAAGAGCACTATGAAGTGGTATATAAGTCTAAGTGCTATTGCTATATAATTAATTTGGGCTAGTACTTTGAAACAATAGCTATTTAGTAAAAAATTTTTAATTGAGCCAAGTATACCCAACCATGAATCTTATGACTATATTTAAAAAGATGTTATTTAATGCAATTGTGGGCCTTCCTCAACAATTATTCAATTATATGTCCTAATGGTTCATATCATTTTTAAGGACTACTAAAAGAAAATCCTCTTTAAAAAATTGAGGCAATGTGAGTTGCACAGACAGATCATCCTCAGGTTTTTGCAAGAACCAAAGCTGTTGGTAAAGCAAATCCTTTCAGCCATGCTAGAATTAGTAGACCTGATTTAACAGCATATTAAGAAATGCTTAGACTAGAAGGAATTGACATCAATACAATTGAACGTGTCCAGAAATATTTTACAAGAAGAGTTCTCCATTCCTCTGAAAAATACTGCCACCTTTCACTGGTTTAATCATACCATGGTGGTGATATTTATCTAGGCCAGCTTTGTCCTTTTATCAATGATGACATCTCTCACCATCAAAGCAAACGCTACACTAATGTGAGTAGGTACCATTTTCATGAACTTTGCATTGTGCTGCTGAGTTGTGAGGGTAGAAAGCATTCTGTAAAAGCCCAAGACCAATTGTACTCATGTCATACATTTTCTAACCTGAGTCCTATTATTCAAATCACCTAAAAAGATCGAGAAAGCTATTTTTACAGTGTTTAAGAATTAAAGGCCAAAAAGCATAAAAGGTCCAAAAAGGCAACTTTCTTTTATGAATGGTGAAATTTGAATCCTTCAAAGAACAAGAGGCCAATTTCTCTTTAGCCTGAAAGATGCTAAATTGAAAATTGTAAACAGTACTGACTGACTAGAACTTGCATGTAATATATTCTAACATTCAGCATTACCAACACTGTGGTAATATTTAGAGCAGGTAAATAAAGTATACACATATGCCAACACACAGCTGCAACAGTTACCAAGAGCCGAGGTGGCGCAGTGGTTAGAGTGCAGTACTGCGGGCTAATTCAGCTGACTGCTAGCTGCAGTTCAGCAGTTCAAATCTCACCGGCTCAAGGTTGACTCAGCCTTCCATCTTTCCAAAGTGGGTAAAATGAGGACTCAGATTGTTGGGGGCAATATGTTGACTCTGTAAACCGCTTAAAGAGGGCTATAAGAGCACTATGAAGTGGTATATAAGTCTAAGTGCTATTGCTATATAATTAATTTGGGCTAGTACTTTGAAACAATAGCTATTTAGTAAAAAATTTTTAATTGAGCCAAGTATACCCAACCATGAATCTTATGACTATATTTAAAATCAAGCTTACTTTTAATTAAATGCCTACAATGCCTCTGATATATATTCACACCAGGTCTCAGAATAATGTTTCAAACCTTTTTGAACCTTGTACCTTTCCTCTGAAAAATACTGCCACCTTTCACTGGTTTAATCATACCATGGTGGTGATATTTATCTAGGCCAGCTTTGTCCTTTTATCAATGATGACATCTCTCACCATCAAAGCAAACGCTACACTAATGTGAGTAGGTACCATTTTCATGAACTTTGCATTGTGCTGCTGAGTTGTGAGGGTAGAAAGCATTCTGTAAAAGCCCAAGGCCAATTGTACTCATGTCATACATTTTCTAACCTGAGTCCTATTATTCAAATCACCTAAAAAGATCGAGAAAGCTATTTTTACAGTGTTTAAGAATTAAAGGCCAAAAAGCATAAAAGGTCCAAAAAGGCAACTTTCTTTTATGAATGGTGAAATTTGAATCCTTCAAAGAACAAGAGGCCAATTTCTCTTTAGCCTGAAAGATGCTAAATTGAAAATTGTAAACAGTACTGACTGACTAGAACTTGCATGTAATATATTCTAACATTCAGCATTACCAACACTGTGGTAATATTTAGAGCAGGTAAATAAAGTATACACATATGCCAACACACAGCTGCAACAGTTACCAAGAGCCGAGGTGGCGAGTGGTTAGAGTGCAGTACTGCGGGCTAATTCAGCTGACTGCTAGCTGCAGTTCAGCAGTTCAAATCTCACCGGCTCAAGGTTGACTCAGCCTTCCATCTTTCCAAAGTGGGTAAAATGAGGACTCAGATTGTTGGGGGCAATATGTTGACTCTGTAAACCGCTTAAAGAGGGCTATAAGAGCACTATGAAGTGGTATATAAGTCTAAGTGCTATTGCTATATAATTAATTTGGGCTAGTACTTTGAAACAATAGCTATTTAGTAAAAATTTTTTAATTGAGCCAAGTATACCCAACCATGAATCTTATGACTATATTTAAAAAGATGTTATTTAATGCAATTGTCAGAAGTAGTGGCTATTGATTATATTTTTGTGTGTTTATAGATGTAACATTAACTGAATTTTCAAATATCCAAAGTGTTCTAAAAATAAAATTTGGTCTGCATGGAAATGTTACAAAACTTATTTAAAAATTACACTTATTTACCTTGAGTAATTAAAAAAAATATGGGAAGACTGAATGCACTTAATTTCCTGCGGTAAATTAAACATATTTTTTATCTTGTACAAAGTATGCCAGCTTAATTCATTCTTTACCTAGCTAAATATGTTCTTATTTGAATTAATTTTTATTTTTCCCAATGCCAATAAAATAATGATTAAAGGAGAAAAATAACCTACTCTCAAAATACTGTTTATCATTTGAATGAGTTACAATGTTTTTGCATATAAAATTATTACTGGAAATATTGTAATAATAATATGCTGTTATTAAAAGTTGGATTATGGCATCTAAGGAACTTCTTTCCATATACTTAGTTCTCCCTCTTTGAAATTGTTTTGTTCGTGATTTAGTAATCTTGCGCATGTTATAAATGCATCCAGAAAAAAAGTGACAAAAAGTAAATCATAAATAGAAGCATGGTGATAAAAGACTGCAGATATATATTGTGTAACCTGAAAAACATCAAAATATATCAAATTGATTTATTAAGGAGTGTATTTAAGACAGTTAAGATTGCATCAGTGCCTGCTGACTGGAAAAGTGGCATTAATATTCCCTTATTCAACAAATTAGGTAAGATCTAGAAGTTAGTTTGTTATGCGGGTCCAGGAAGTCAGTCAGAAGGATTCTAACTAAAAGCATATAAGAATTGATGGACTCTTAAGAAACACAAAAAGATTTTACATTGTACAGAGCTTTGCTGGCTGGGGGGTTCTGGGAATTGAAGTCATCCAGTCTTAAAGTTGCCATGATTGGAGACCCCTGGTACAGAGGATGTGCAGAATAGATATTTGCTTTCAGTAAGTATCTGAGAAATATACAGATATGAAAAAATATTTATTGTACATTTATTGATTTAGACTAGGGGTGTTAAACTCGTGGTGTAATGTTGTCATCATGTGATATATCATGACTTACCCCCCCTTCACTAAAATGGGGGTGGAGGGTGGCCAGCATGTGACGCCTCTGGCCCAAAGGCCGCGAGTTTGACACCCTGGATTTGGGCAAATAGTGTGACAAAATATGTTTAATTCTGAGCTTGAATTAAGGAATTTCTGGTATGGAGAAATTCTACATATGGAGAATTTACATATGGAAATACTACATATGGAGAATTTACATATGGAAATACTACATATGGAGAATTTACATATGGAAATACTACATATGGAGAATTTACATATGGAAATACTACATATGGAGAATTCTACATATGGAGAATTTACATATGGAAATACTACATATGGAGTTGAGGGTTGACTGCTGAAAAAGAAGAGTACATGATGGAAGTAAAATATGCATTGAATTATGTCATGGGTTTTTAATATATTTATGAATAGGTTCAATATATAATGAATTCTTGTGGTGACACTAGAAACACATTGAAATATTTGGGTATAGTGCTTTCACTCAAGGTTAAAGAATTGAAAAACTTAATTATGATGTGGTGATTAATGAAATTGAGAAGAAGATAGATAAATATAAAATGTTAAAGTTGTCTTGGTTTGGTAGAATTGCAATGTGTAAGATGATGTTGCTGCCCAAGTTCAACTTTTATTCGAGATGCTACCACTAAATTTGACAGAGAAAGATATTGAAGGATATCAGAAAACTGGATAAATTTGTAATGGTGGCAAAAGACCTAGATTAGTGAAGAAAATGTGGTATCAAAATCAAAAGGAAGGTGGATTAGGAATCCCCAAATTATTTAATTATTACTGTGCGTATGGTATCCGGAAAGTGGTAAAAATATTTAAAGGTGAAGATAACTATTGGAGGGACTTAGAGTTAAGGATATAGAGAAATTTGGATCAAGGTGGTTTTAGATAAAGCAAATTTAAAATGTGTAAGTAGAAGTTATTGGTTAAAGGGATTAAGTAAAAATGTGGAATAAATTTGTTAAAATTTTAATTCGGATATAATCTTTTGGGGAGACAATTGAAATTGGCCGATTAAAATAATATAAAACGAATGAAGTGATTAAAGAGGAAAATATAGAAATTATTAGAGATTGGATAAAAGTTATGGAAATGAAAGGAGGAATAAAGAAATTATTGAAAAATTAGGGTTAAGTTGGTTTGAAAAATACAGATAGAAAATGGACAAAAAATTAAGGAAAATTATTCGATAAATAGATGTGAAACTGAATTTGAATATTTAGTATCTCGGATTATGAAAGATGAAATTGGGCTAAAGGGACTCGTTATAGGGTTTATAAGATTATAAATTCTGATGAAAAATTACAAAGAGTGATGAGGACAAATTGGGAAAAAGATCTTAATATTGAAATACCAGAGTCAGATTGGAATGTGAATTGGAAGAGTAGAATTATGAGAACTTTATCTATAAGGATTAAAGAGCACAATCATAAAGTTGTTTGAAATGGTATTTGACTCCAGTAAGATTGTCACAAATGGATAAAAAATTAGTAAAAATGTTGGAGATGTGAGATGGAATTGGGGACTTATGAACATATGTGGTATAATTGTGATAAGGTTAAAAGTTTTGGCAACAATTGAAGAAAATGATATTGGAAATGATGGGGAAAGTAATAACATTGAGAGTGGAAACTATATTATTGTTGGTAATTAAGGAAATAGAATTAACAAAATATGAAAAAGAATTGATTAGAATTATGATTATAATAGGTAGAATTATAATAGCTAGATATTGGAAACTAGATGTGATTTTTAGAATAGAAGAGTGGAATTCTGAAATGTGGAAATTAGCCATAAATGATAAAATGACATGTGATATTAAAATTAGAAGTGGTGTGTATAAAGAAGATATTTTCTGGAAGACTTGGAAATCATTCGTGGACTATGCGCTTGGAAAATTGGATGCTTCGGTACCTGTACCTCGAGAACGTGGATTTTGGCAATCATGAGGACATATCCGAAGACCCAAATCTTCCTTTTTTTTATGTATAGCACAAGGGTGTAATAATGTATTTTCTTTTTTTGTTTGTTGGAAAAAAGTAATAAAAAAAATTAAAAAAAAAATTTCCAGTGTTGGTGCATTCACAACTTCTGCAGGCAAGTTGTTCCACTTATTGATGTTCAGAAATTTCTCCTTAGTTCTAAGTTGCTTCTCTACTTGATTAGTTTCCAACCATTGCTTCTTGCTCTACCCTCAGGTGCTTTGGAGAATAGTTTGACTCCCTCTTCTTTGTGGCAACCCCTGAAATATTGGAACACTGCTATCATGTCTCCCCTAGTCCTTCTTTTCATTAAACTAGACATACCCAGTTCCTGCAACCGTTCTTCATATGTTTTAGCCCTCAGTCCCCTAATCATCTTTGTTGCTCTTCTCTGCACTCTTTCTAGAGTCTCAACATCTTTTTTACATCGTGGCGACCAAAACTGACCAAAACTGAATGCAGTATTCCAAGTGTGTCCTTACCAAGGCATTATAAAGTAGCACTAACACTTCATGTGATTTTGATTCTATCCCTCTGTTTATGCAGCCCAGAACTGTGTTGGCTTTTTTAACAGCTGCTGCACACTGCTGGCTAATATCTAAATGGTTGTCCACTAGGACTCCAAGATCCCTCTCACAGGTACTACTATTGAGCAAGGTACCACATATACAGTACCTGTATATTTTTTTTTGCCTAAATGTAGAACCTTACTTTTTTCACTGTTGAATTTCATTTTGTTAGATAGCGCCCAATGTTCAAGTCTGTCAAGATCCTTCTGTAACTTAAGCCTATCTTCTGGAGTGTTTGCCAGCTTGGTGTCATCTGCAAATTTGATGAGTTCCCCATCTATCCCCTCGTCCAAGTCATTGATGAAGATGTTGAAGAGTATTGGGCCTAAAACAGAGCCTTGGGGTACTCCACTGCATACTTCCCTCCATGTGGATGTAGTTCCGTTGAGGACTACACGTTGAGTGCAGTTGGTCAGCCACTTACGAATCCATCTGGTGATGGTGCTGTCTAACCCCACATTTTTCTACTTTATCTAGTAGTAGGTTATGGTCTACTCTATCAAATGCTTTACTGAAGTCCAAGTAAATTATATTGACAGCATTCCTGTGGTCCACTGATTTTGTCATTTTGTCAAATTAAGATTGGGAAAAGGCTGAAAATTTTTTAAGAAGTGTAAATACTATGGTAGCAGAAAGGTAATATGTATTATGTTGTGAGAAACAGTTGGTTAAAGGAAACAAAAAAGAGTATGCATAAGTGAGTACTTCAGTCCATTATTCGGAAGTGAGGATTCAGGACAAACAAACACAAATTGAACACAGCGGAATGCGCTATGCAATTGTGTTTGTGTGGTTAACAAAAATAAAGAGATAGATAAAAAAATGACTAAATGCTCATTGGATGGAATGAAATACAGAAGTGAATGAACAGTGTGCAAGAAGTATGCTATGGTGATTTAGTTCCATAGAGAAAATGAATGAGGAAAGAATTGCAAAAGGAATTTATACAGTAAAGAAAAAATGAATAGACTGAAAGAAAGAAAAAAGACCAAGAACGTAAAAATGAGAAACCAGAATTTAAGGAAAAGTGTTACTAGAATCAGAGTAAGCATGGTTTGCAAGGACAGAAAAGTATGGAGAGATAAAGTGAATATGTAGTGTAAATTATTTTTGACTTTATTTCTTTTTATCTTTCTTACTTTATTCCTTTAGCATCGTTTGATTAGTATTTCTGACTCCTTTTAAGTTCACTGCATTTTTTACCTTAAAGGGAACAGAATGATGGGCATCCATGTATCAATATTAAACCATTTGATTTGTATGGTGAAAAGTTAAAATTTCGTAGGAAGTAGCTTCCATGTTGGACACTGGGTGGAGGATTATCCACTACTATGGAAGTCTATCAGTTTTGCATCATATTTTCATAAAGGAGAGTATTGTAATAAAGTAGTGAAAAGAAATGGACTATTTAACTGAATGCAACTACAAACTGCTCCTGGAGAATGATAACTAACAATAAAATATCACTGCTAGTTTTAGAGATGTTCAATAGCTTTTGACAAAATGCTAGTTTTATAAATACTTACTGCTGCTTTTAAAAAGCGCATGTTATCTTCAAATAAACAATTATTAATCCATAAAACAAAACTGCATTATTCTTATTGGAGTAATCTGTTTTTACAGTTAGCTATGACATGCTACACTTATCATAACACAAGAAAAATGCTTAAGAGTTTTAGAATCTCTCTTTTCTCACTCCACTTAAAATATTCATCGATACCCTAATTCTACTATTTTTTAATCCCATCATTGCAGTTCAGGGTGAAATCTAAAAATTTTCCCTACCGGTTCTGTGGGCGTGGCTTGCTGTTCAGATGACTGGGTCGGCGTGGCCAATAACAATAAATAATAAAAATAATAAACAAAGTATACAAAACAATAAGAGGTACCAAAAACCAGCTTTCACACTTTACACACACACAACACAACATAACTGACTCTTACACAATGTAAAAGCAGCTGCACTTCACCCAAAATGGCCTCTGCAACAAGCAGGAACCTCAAACAGCCACAAAAAGCTCAAAAACCAACTTTCACACTTTACACACACACAACGCAACACAACTGACTCACTCACACACACAAATTCCACATACAGCTTTGTGAGATTTTGTGTGTTTGTGTAGTTAGAGTGAAACACTACAGAAACACACCAAATCTCAGAAAACTGCACAAATATTTTATTTTATTATTTTATTTTATTTATATTTTTTAGATCGGGGTCTCCAACCTTAGTAACTTTAACAGTTAAAGTTTAAGAGTGGACTTCAACTTGGGAGTTGAAGTCCACAAGCCTTAAAGTTACTAAGGTTGGAGACCCGTTTTAGATAAAAGCAGCTAAATTTAAAACTTCCTTAACTTTAAATTGTTGTCTAAAAAAAACCCCCAACTCATTAAAAAAAACCAAATTAAATATTTTTTAAAGCTCCCCCATTTACTTACCCAATTGGAGGCAGGCAGATTGAGTTGCTCACTAAGGAAATGGATTGCAGGCAGGCAGATTCAGTTGCTAGCTGATGCAACTGATTGCAGCAGCCGAAATAGAAGCAAGGAGCAGTAATTAGGTAAGTAGGGAGAGGGTGATTGGGTGGGCCTGGGTGGGGGCTGTTGTAAGAGGTTGTTAAAAAATGATTTTAAAAGCCTGTGATCGACAGGAAACTCATCTGGGATCACCAGAGGAAAAAAAGACTTTAAAAGCTCCTCTGATGATCCCAGCTGAAGTTGCCTGATCACAGCCCAGAACCTCTTCGGCCAAAGAGCTTGTAGAAAACATGTTTTTTAAAGATTCTGGTGATCAGGCAACTCAGCGGGATCGCCAGAGGAGCCTTTTAAAACCTTTTGTTTTTACAACCTCTTTGGCTGAAGAGGTTGTTAAAAAAAAAACTTTTAAAGGGTTCTGATGATCCCAACTGAACCATGCGACCATCAAAGGCTTTTTTTTTACTTTTAAAAGCCTTTTTTCGGCTGAAGAAGAGATGCTTTTAAAAGTTAAAAAAAACCCAAACCTCTGATGATGGCGCGGCTCAGCTGGGTCAGAAGGCGGGGCTAGGGATTTTTGCTACCGGTTCTCCGAACCACCAGTTGCCATTGCTACTGGATCGGGCGATCCGGTCCAAACCTGGAGCATTTCACCCCTGCTGCAGTTGTTAAATTAGTAACACAGTTGTTAAGTGAATCTGGCTTTCCCCTTGATTTTGTCTGTCAGAAGGTTGCAAAAGATGATCAGATGACCCAGGGACACAGCAACAGGCATAACAATATGAGACAGTTGCCAAGTGTCTAAAGTTTGATCATTTGACCATGGGGATGCTGCAGCGGTCTGAAGTGGGAAAAACAATCTTAATTCACTTTTTTCTGGGACCTTGTAACTTTGAAAAGTCACTAAATAAACTATTGTAAGTTGAACAGTACCTGTAAAAAGTTAATCATAAAAAAAACTTACTCTTGCATAAGACCTTATCTATCTTTATTCTCTCAAAATTAGAGGTATAGCCCTTGAGCCCAAGTCATGCTTGATCTTGGCCAATAGATTTCTGATTTCCAGGAGCTGTTGGCCTATCATTCTCACTATTTCTACCACACCTTTCCACACTTCCACCTCTGTCTGTCCCTCTCTCCCTCTCTCTCTCTCTCTCTTACACACACACACACACACACACACACACACACACACACAAACGTACAGATATAGACAAAATAAACCCTTGTATCAATTTTCCCAGACTGTAACATCGCAGAAACATGCCATTTTGTTCCTAGAAAGATCTCTGTTTGATTCCCTAGTTATTTCTCCTCTGGAGACTTTAAGTTCATTCTTAAAATACCCTGGAAATGGAAAAGTAGGCTAACAGAGCTTCTACCAACATTTGTAGGAGCTCTAAGTGCTCTTGTGCTTTTGCATCTGAATTTTTATTTATTGCTAGGAAGAAAGAAAACCCTTGTGCAATAAAATGAAGGTAAGAATTTGATTAATTTGTATAAATGTCATGGAAATTGCCAAGTAGTAACCTCCTGAGTAGTAAAGCGCAGAGCATTAGGTAGCCTGCCAAAGTGCCATGTCAGAATTAATTGCCCATCATAATATCAGCAAGCATAATACAGCCTCAGCCACTATGGATGCATTTATTTCTCAGGCTTCTTGTAAGTGGCCTAATGAAAAACCAAGGAATAAAGGAGCTCACTAATTTACATGATTCCTGTTTCTGTATGCTGAAAAGCTGTCAACACTGGAATATAATAAAGTGTTTGAAGACAGGCTCCCACGTCAAGCCAGACCCTGATGCTTTTAAACCACATTTTACCATCACGCTAAGCCAAAAATATTTAAAATATATAAGGGGATACATTTATGTTGGAAATATGAACAACACTAAGGGACATTTTATTCTGCTTGGAGGATATGTAAAAAGCTAGAAAATTTCAGGTTCAAATATAAACGTTGGTTCAGAGGAACTTTAAAGATTAACACACAAATTGGAACCAGAGGTCTTTCTTTGGGAATGATAAACAAATAATTGGAAAAAGGTTATGGAACTTTGTTTTTTTACATGATAACTGCAGCAAGATTGTTGCGTGCACAGAGATAAAATAATTCAACGTTACCCACAACAGAGGAATGGAAAGTAAAGATGATGGAAATCGCTGAGATGGTTAAATTTACATTTTTGTTCAGAGAATGAACAAAACATTTGTTCTATGTTCTTTGCTGATTGGAAACCCATTATGGACTTTTTTGCATAAAGCAGGAAAAAATGCTTATGATTTATAATTTGATGATTAGACAAAAGAGATTATATAGAAAAACGGTATCTGTTTTAACAACAGAGTAGATGTAATTTATATTATACTTATAACTGTTGTAAAGAAGCTTGGAAGCTACTTCTTTCTATCATGTTTCTTTCTTTTCTATTTTTTCCTTTCTTGCTCTTTTATCTTTCTTTTCTTTCTTTCTTTCACTCTCTCTCTTTCTTTCTTTCCATCTTTTTTGTTTCTTTTTCTTATTTTATATTACTTTCATATTAGTTTTTATTTTCCTTTTTAAGAATTATATTAAAAAGAGTAAATTAGCTATATTATGATTTAAGATCTTCCAGTACTCAGCAGTGCTTCAAATCTGTTCTCTAATAAGTGCTCCAGAGTCAACAGGAGTCAAATGTAGTACCGGTCTACAATACTTTAAAGCAACCTCATACTTTTGGGGAATCATGAAACATTTCTAAAGCTATACAGTCCTGAAAATAGTCATGCCTGATTTAAGATGCTGAAAGACTATTTTTCTGTTCCTGTCTCCTTTTTGAAGACTGAATATGAAATGCTTCAAAACCCTAATAACAGTGTTCACTAGATCTTTATTTTGATTAAAACATTTAGCATTAATTAAACAGATCAGCTTGTTGAAAGCCTGCATAGATGTCAACAGCTTCTCATATATTTGTTTATATGGAATTTAGTATTTCAATTTTTACCTTGCTTTTCCACTCCAGAGTCCTCAAGAAGGTTAAAATAAAAATGATATTTAGAACATTTAAAACCATAATTAAATCATCATTACTCAGTAGGAAAATCATGACTTCTTTTCTAGCAACATAGGAAAATTGTAATGGTTATGATAGTAGATGTATTCTGACTGCATAATAGTGTCTCTATGATATCTATCTATTCTTTAGCTGTTTTTAATCTATTATATGTTTTCTGTTGTTGTTGTTTTTTGTCTGTGAACCGCCCTGAGTCCTTCGGGAGAAGGGCGGTATACAAATATAATAAATAATAATAATAATAATAATAATAATAATATCCAATTACCTTTTTATTCCGCCCCAGCCATGAGAGAATGTTGAATCTTCCCCTTACAAAGTTGGTGTGTAATCTGGGGCTCTTTCTGAACTCAATGAACAGGTGGCAGCTGTGTTCAGGGAAGCCTTGGTTTTATCTGGTGGGCCAGGTACACCCTTTTTTAGATTGCAGGGCCCTTCAGATATTCATACCCTGGTCACCTCATGGCCTGACTACTTAGATTTGCTTTACATGGGACTAGAGCAGGCAATGACGGCCATGCCCTCGTATGCCCATGTAACACTTCTGCCTCTTTAGCTGTACTGGATGCCAATTTGCTTCCAGGCGCTATTCAGAATTCTGGTTCTTGTCTATAAATCCCTATATATCATGCAGCCTGCTTGCCTGGAGGGTTACCTGTTACCATTGTATTTAATTTGATCAGACAGGGATGACAAATTTCAAATAAGCAAGGCTTGGGACTCTGGAAGTATGCCTTCTGGTGATAGCAACCAGCTTTCTGAAATGAGGTTACCTTCCAAGATCCAAACGACTTTCATCTTGCTGATGTTTTAAAGGAGCCTGAGAACCTGACTTTCACACAGTCCTTTGGTGGCATTGACTGAAACCTCTTTTTAACCTAGGTTGCCTTCTTTTGTTTTCACTTGGTTTGTTTCCCTGCCATATATACTCTTTTTGTGTAAACTACCCAAAGTTTCTTCTTCTTCATCATCATCATCCTGTTGTATAGAACAATTCTCCTGATTTTTCTGTAGGGGAATCAGTTGACCGATATCTCATGGACTGAGCTAAAGCCAACAGAGATGGAACCATGACAAAAAAAAATGGTGGTAACATTGACTTTCCAGGATTCTCTTCCTTTCAGTCCCCCAATTCCATTCTCTTTCTCCCAAGCATCAAAATAGAGGAAAAAAAATAGATAACTATAAGGAAAGGAAGGAAATATCTAGTTAGGTATACAGTCTTCGATCCAAGGGGTTGGAAAAAAGAAATCTTCACAACATATTGCACTTGAAATGAAATCACTGGAGATTGGACCAAAATTAAAACTGAGTTAAAAAATAAAATAATTTGTTTCCCCAAATCTATTTTGAACAGAACTTGGATGATGGATATCGGCACATGTAGGCAACATAAATATTTTCAGAACTATCATAACTGCAGCTGTGTACTAGCTACATTTGGCACGGAATATGAAATTCAGCTCTGTAATATTGCATATTTTAAGGCTTATTTTTTGGAAACTATTTTCTTTTATCATGTTCAGCACATATTTTCCTATCACTTATTTGTGCAGTGTCACTTTTTTATATTGTTACTGAAAATCCAAATACTATTAGTCTAGCATAGCAACTTTCATTCAATTGGACTGAGTATACTTTAGGCGATACAGTCCCAACAAATTCAGAAAATGCCAAATGGGAGCAGTATGTACACTTGCAAGTCCTATGTTTGTGGGACACAATGGACCCAAACATATGACACCCAAGAAGTGGTATAATCCTCTGCGGATCATCACCGGTTCACTGCCCATGCATGCGCGCTGCTTGCCAAACACACATGCTGTGTGCGCACACATGCAGTGCGCACCAAAAGTATGCTGTGCGTACGCATGTGCAGTGTGTGCCAAAAGCATGCTGTCTGCACACACACAGAGTGCACCAAATGCGCGCTTCATGCAGAAAAAGAAGACTTTACTAGGTAAGTAGAGCAGCAAGGGGGGTGTACAGCTGTGGCGCGTAATTTAGCTTAAATCATGGAATTTATCTTCAATTTGAATTTAATTGAAAGATTTTATTTGAATTTACATTAGCTTAAATCATAGAATATAAACCATGTGGCATAGCTGATGATCGGAAATACAGGTTCGGATGAACTAGTAGCTTTTTTAATTAGTGGTTTGCCCAAACTGGTAGCTTTTTTAAACTACCCGTTTGCCAAACCGGTAGTTTTTATCATTACCAGTTCACCCGAACTGGAGCAAATCGGTAGCATTTCACCCCTGCACCCACGTCCATTACCTGATGTATCATTGACTTCATTTCCCTCCACTTTCTTAGGGTTTCACACAGGCTTGCCAAATAATAATGCTTTTATATCTGAGTACCAGCTCTAATCATTCAGCTTCTTTAGAAGGTCAAATGCTCATGGGTCTACAAGGGCTAGTATTCTACAGACAAATTGAAATGACAGAGTATCTCTCTCATATTTTCACTGCAAACATGGGAAGATGCATAGCAGGGATTTTTACAGAATCCATCTCTTCTAATCACTTCGGTCTGCAGTTAACAAAACAAAACGTAGTTAAAGTATCCTAACAATCTTTTTTTACCCAGCTATTTAATCAGGACATTACTAACCTGCAAAAAACTATACCTGCAAAGAATGCAGCCTGACTACTTGAGGTGGCCTCTATACATATGTGGTCAGGTACATGAAGCATATATTTGAATAGATCACACATGTATTTTAAGTTTCAAATTGTGTGACTCCATTTATGGGAGGATAATACTGTGGAACACTGCAGAAATTGATATTGATTGCATGCCACACAATTCCTAAATAATAATATATGTGATGGGGAACACCTATGAGCTGTCTCACATAAAAGTACCTGGCATGGTGATTCAGAGCTTTTTGCTTCTTTAGAAAAAGATATGTGTAAAAATGGGAAGGCCAAAGGATTAGTTTCCAAGGGAGGCCTTAAGAGGCCTTCACAGTGGGCAGTGAAGCACTTAGCATTGAGTTCCCATCATGAGCCTTACTGAAAATTGCAGGGATTCAGACTAGGCCTAATATTAGAGATCATAAGTAGCTATAATAAAGCCATGTTTTTATTAGTATTGTTATTATCAAACAATATGCAGGATTTCTTCAGACATTTTGGCTTAAATTCATAAGGGGCTCTGAGGTTCAGTTCACAGCAGGTGTGAGGAACCTTCATGGATTTGTGATTCGTCAGTGGGTGAGCTTAAAGAGGAATCAGCAAGGGATGGAGGTATTTTGTTGAAGTGGGAACAGGGGAGCAAACTGTGTATAGTCTGAAATAAAGGGCACAATGTTCAGGATAATCTGTGTTGTTTTCTTTGCTATGATCAAGGCAGAAAAGACAAAAAAGTCAAAAAGTTGTCACTTCTATGAACATTATTGCTGATGGAGTGGGGAGAGAACGAAGAAAAGCAAGGAAAATGTTCACCTGATTACCTTACAGCTGTGTTTCTCAATCCCAACATATGTGGACGTCAAGTCCCAGAATTCCCCAGTCAGCCTAGAATAAAGCTAGGGAACTAATACAAAATACCCCCTCCCACAACAATTCTGATTCTGCCCAGAGCTTGCAGTAGAGCTTAGAGATCCGGACTGCAAAAATCTAGATAATTATTACAAGGGCAGACAACATCTTGTAGCTCTCCAGAATTACCTGGAGAGAGAAAAGGACATTTAGACCCAGGACAGTTCTGTTTTGTATATAATTTTTGAGGTATTCTTTTCATTTGTTTTTATAGCTTGAGAATTTCCGAATGTTACCCTAACAAGAACAATGTTTATCTATAGATTATAATAAATGGCAAGGAGATTTAGGTGGTTTATTCTATTTTTCCTGTAGAAGATGTTTGTGCCTACAAGTCTGAGCACTCAGTACCCATCTCCCCTTCAATTTCTCAAGTAGTTCAGTTCAAGAAACCTATTTCTTTCATTTAGAACTGCTTTGTGAAGGCCAATAACCTAACATGGAGTGTATCATGCCATGTGGTGCAGTGGTTACAGCCATGGTAACGCAGTGATTAGAATGCAGTATTGCAGGCTAATTCTGCTGACTGCCTATTGCCAGCAGTTTGGCAGTTCGATTCTCACCGGGCTCAAGGTTGATTCAACTTTCCATCCTTCCAAGATTGGTAAAATGAGGACCGAGATTGTTGGAGGCAATATGCTGACTTTGTAAAACTGCTTAGAGAGGGCTGTAAAGTACTGTGAAGCAGTATGTAAGTCTGGGTGCTATTGCTATTGCTATTGCTATCATGTAGGAGTTGATACTATCTCATATGAAAACTTTTGATAACTATAAAAAGTTATCAAAGGAGGAGGATAAACAATAGCAATATACTTATATACTGCCCCACAGTGCTTTACAGTACTCTCTAAGCAGTTTACAAAGTCAGCATATTGCCTCCAACAATCTCGGTCCTCATTTTATTGACCTCAGAAAAATGGAAGACTGAATCAACCTTAAACAGTCAGGATTGAATACCTGGCAGTGGGCAGATACTACAATACTACATTCTAACCACTGTGCCACCACAGTTTCCCCTGCATAAACAATAAACAATAAATATGCATCATTAGAGGAGGATATTATATAAGCTTTCAGAAACTTACATGAGATGAGCCTCATGGTAAGTTTATCAAGGAAACTTCTTATAAACCAGCTGAATTAAACTGGAGAAAATCTTTTACTGCTTTTGATGAAAAGGGACGGCCATCTACCAAAGGAATATTAAATTTCATCTTACATTTACACTCTTCTGTTGCCATGCTTTATTTTATTGCCTTGTCTGTAGTAGATACTTTCTATCGTCATTATATTTTGCAATTAAAATTATTCTATTAAACTATGGTTAATAGAAAGACTTTCAGCTTTCATCTCCTCAGTGTGTTCATTGTATTTGAATCCAGGAACCTTCTGCCTACATTTCAACATAGCAGGACACTCTGTAGAAAACTGGTATTCCAAGTCCTTCACATTTAACTTGGGAAACGTTTAAACTATTAAATAGGGACAATTTTATGGGGAAAAGGAATCATAGCAGTGGCTTGTCCTCACACAGACACTTTTTTACAAATTCCTTATGTGTCCAATCACACTTGGCCAATAAAAATTCTATTCTATTCTATTATAGAAATGGGGCTATAACATAACCAAGGTGGGCTATAACATAACCAAGGTGCAATTGAAACCCAGTGTAGCAGAGACGACTTCCGGTATCCGGTGGCAACGGACGCCGGGAAGGCTCCCCCTGCCTCCAGTGTCCGAATCCGGCCGCCGCCGAGGCCCTCAGGGGCCAGGTGTTCCGAAAAGGACACCTGCCGCACGGACGGCTCGCCAGGGGTCTCCCAGCCGATATACAGGACTGGGGGGACCGATGCTGGCGCGTCCTAGGCTCGGCGGGTTCGAGGCCACAGGCCGCGCCATTATTTTGGTCGTCGCCTAGGCCGCTGTGCCCAGTGACACCGGGGCTTTGGATTTATAATTGCAGCAGCCTGGTGGTGAACAGGGAACGGAGAAGAATTGAGGAATGAAGAAGGGAAGGGGATATCGGCAAACGTGAGTGGAGTACCCTGGAGTGCGGGGGGGTTTTCCTCCCCTGCGACTGGAAGAATCTGAATCACTTTGGAGAGAGGAGAACTTAAAATAACAAGATTACCGGTTTTGTGGAGCTCTGGAGAAGAGGTGATGGAGAAATTTAGGAGGGAGGGTTTGCAGGCTAATTCTGCTGACTGCCTATTGCCAGCAGTTTGGCAGTTCGATTCTCACCGGGCTCAAGGTTGATTCAATTTTCCATCCTTCCAAGATTGGTAAAATGAGGACCGAGATTGTTGGAGGCAATATGCTGACTTTGTAAAACTGCTTAGAGAGGGCTGTAAAGTACTGTGAAGCAGTATGTAAGTCTAGGTGCTATTGCTATTGCTATTGCTATCATGTAGGAGTTGATACTATCTCATATGAAAACTTTTGATAACTATAAAAAGTTATCAAAGGAGGAGGATAAACAATAGCAATATACTTATATACTGCCCCACAGTGCTTTACAGTACTCTCTAAGCAGTTTACAAAGTCAGCATATTGCCTCCAACAATCTCGGTCCTCGTTTTATTGACCTCAGAAAAATGGAAGACTGAATCAACCTTAAACAGTCAGGATTGAATACCTGGCAGTGGGCAGATACTACAATACTACATTCTAACCACTGTGCCACCACAGTTTCCCCTGCATAAAATAATAAACAATAAATATGCATCATTAGAGGAGGATATTATATAAGCTTTCAGAAATTTACATGAGATGAGCCTCATGGTAAGTTTATCAAGGAAACTTCTTATATACCAGCTGAATTAAACTGGAGAAAATCTTTTACTGCTTTTGATGAAAAGGGACAGCCATCTACCAAAGGAATATTAAATTTCATCTTATATTTACACTCTTCTGTTGCCATGCTTTATTTTATTGCCTTGTCTGTAGTAGATACTTTCTATCTTCATTATATTTTGCAATTAAAATTATTCTATTAAACTATGGTTAATAGAAAGACTTTCAGCTTTCATCTCCTCAGTGTGTTCATTCTATTTGAATCCAGGAACCTTCTGCCTACATTTCAACATAGCAGGACACTCTGTAGAAAACTGGTATTCCAAGTCCTTCACATTTAACTTGGGAAACGTTTAAACTATTAAGTAGGGACAATTTTATGGGGAAAAGAAGTCATAGCAGTGGCTTGTCCTCACACAGACACTTTTTTACAAATTCCTTGTGTGTCCAATCACACTTGGCCAATAAAAATTCTATTCTATTCTATTATAGAAATGGGGCTATAACATAACCAAGGTGGGCTATAACATAACCAAGGTGCAATTGAAACCCAGTGTAGCAGAGACGACTTCCGGTATCCGGTGGCAACGGACGTCTGGAAGGCTTCTCCTGCCTCCAGTGTCCGAATCCGGCCGCCGCCGAGGCCCTCAGGGGCCAGGTGTTCCGAAAAGGACACCTGCCGCACGGACGGCTCGCCAGGGGTCTCCCAGCCGATATACAGGACTGGGGGGACCGATGCTGGCGCGTCCTAGGCTCGGCGGGGTTCGGAGGCCATAGGCCGCGGCCATTATTTTGGTCGTCGCCTAGGCCGCTGTGCCCAGTGACACCGGGGCTTTGGATTTATAATTGCAGCAGCCTGGTGGTGAACAGGGAACGGAGAAGAATTGAGGAATGAAGAAGGGAAGGGGATATCGGCAAACGTGAGTGGAGTACCCTGGAGTGCGGGGGGGTTTTCCTCCCCTGCGACTGGAAGAATCTGAATCACTTTGGAGAGAGGAGAACTTAAAATAACAAGATTACCGGTTTTGTGGAGCTCTGGAGAAGAGGTGATGGAGAAATTTAGGAGGGAGGGTTTGAGGCCCCCCCTCCCTCTGGGGAACAATGGTGGCGTCCAGCTTCCGCCTTCACTATGAGAATCTTGATGACATCACTTCCCTTCGGCTTCCTGGTTGACTAACTGTACTCTGGACTCGTTGCTCCTGTGAGTGCCCCCTGGTGGATCCGGAGGAAATTACAAGGATACTGTGCTTGCCTGAGGATTTTAAAAATTTTTTTTAAATGGCAAAAGGTCAGAGACCAACTGCTGGAGAAATGGAGAGAATTTTGGAAAAGTTATCTAATATGGACAAGAAACTGGATGAAATAAGAGCAGAAATTGTGACTATCCAAAAGGATTTAAAGGACACTCAACAAGTCTCAGCAGAAAAATAAGCAGAAAGTGGAAGGTCTGAGGGTGAGATGCGGCAGTGCAGAAAAGAGGGGAGACGACAAGCAATGCTGTGCTTGGATTACAGATGGATAAAATGTCTTATTTCCTTAGGTTTCAAAATTTGGAAGAAGTGGACCAAGAAGACTTGAGAGATGTTGTGACTAAACTGTTGGGAGAATTTCTTGGGAGAGGTGTTGATTTTATGAATTGGGATGTGGATCGAGTTTATAGAGTTAATTCACAATATGCACGCACGCATGCAGTTCCTAGAGAGGTTCATGTCAAATTTGTGAAAAGAGAGACGAGAGATGAAATTCTTAGAAAACATAGGAGTGGGGCACTGACTTATAGGGGCAGGGAGATAGCCATTCTGAGGCAGATTCCCAGACAGGTACGTGAAATGAGAAAGAAATATTACTTTTTGTCAAGCAAATTGTACCAGAAGGGAGTAGGCTTCAGATGGCTGATGCCAGAGGGATTGATGATTTTCCGGGAGGGCATTACGAAAAAAATTAGTACAATTGCGGAGGCTGCGGCCTACGTGGAGGAACACAAAGCCCTCCTGGAATTAGATGACCCAGGAATTGAAGAAGGGGAGGTTATAGACCATGGGGCGGAGGCGGCTGCCGCTGTTGCGGCCCTGGAGTTGGGTCAGGCTGAACCCAGAGTTCTGAGATCCAAAACTAGGAAGTGACAAAGATATTTGGTATTGTGTTGGTTTTCCTTATTCTCTTTCTATTCTATTCTATTCTATTCTATTCTATTCTATTCCCAAAAGACACATTAAGAATGCAGAACCACTATTCCTCTATTATTATTATTATTATTATTATTATTATTATTATTATTATTCTATTCTATTCTATTCTATTCTATTCTATTCTATTCTATTCTATTCTATTCTATTCTATTCTAGTCTTTCTCTTCCCAAAAGACACATTAAGAATGCAGAACCACTATTCCTCTTTTTAGAATAAATTACATTAAAGTATTTAGAAAATTGGGTAAAGGTTTCTTAGCAGAAAAGATTTATACTTATCCTTCTGAGTTTTCAGCTTTCGCTGACATAATGCAGTCAGCAAGCTTGTGTTTTACAGAATTTTTATCACTACTTTGCCCTTAAAATACCAATGATTTTTCCACTTGGCTTTACAGCAGCCAATTTCACCTAGAAAATGTTTCTCTATTCAAAATAGTATCTCGCAGTAATAAAAATAAATTATATGTCATATTTTAACATTTTTGTGTCTGCCTAGATTATACATGCTTTCAAGGTCAGTCTGACAAGATAGCCATCTCATTCTAATCAGTTTGTGAGCATACTCTGCAGAGCAGAATAAAACAGATTTCAAGAACTACACTCTAAAATTTTGAATCAAGACAATCAACAGAAAAAGGGAAAGTACATCATAACGGTTTCTTACATATATGTTTGGCACTCTACCCTGCTGGATTTTATGTATTTATTTATATTTGTTTAATTCTCAGATTTAGATACCACCCTTCTCACTTTCAGAGTTATTCTGGATGGCTTACAGATAAAAATCACAAAGCCATCTAAAAACACAATATATATAAAGTTCAGAAAAATGGCAGAAGAGTAAAAAGAAAAATAAGCTGAAAATTAAAAGGTTGCAGGAACACCTTCAGAATGCATGCCCCTAGGATTACATGCCTTTCTTCAACTTCCATGGGAATTGGCAGACCCAGGTCACTCTATCTCTAAGGAAAGGATGTTTCACAGGGTGGGGGGGGGCAATGGCAGAGAAGGGTCTCTTCCTAGACTTCACCGGTCAAAATTCTTTAACCGATGGGGTCTATAATATACTTTCCCTGCCTGACATGGTGGGTGGGATAGGTCAATGTGATGAGGGCAAGTCAGTTCCTCAGATAATCTGGCCTAAGACATGTAGGGCTTTAAAGGTAGTAATCAACACCTTGAACTGGACCTGGAAGCAAACTGGCACCCAACAGACTTCATGCACCAAAGGCATTATATACACCATATCAGGGCTGCTGAAAATTGCTCACATGGCCATATTCTGCACCATTTTTCTAACAATCCACCAATTAGTTTCTACTTACCATTGATCTGAACTGTGCATTATTGATATCATTCACACATAACAATAAAGCACTGTGGTTCTTTTAGCACAGTGCAATGTGTAGACCCTTACCTTATGAATTGTTTATGGTTTAATGCTATATAACATGGGTGTCAAACTTGTGGTGTCACGTTGCCATCACACGACATATTGCAATGTTTTTTTCCTTTCGCGGAGCTGGGAAGGACGTGGCCTGCACATGATGCATCCAGTCCACAGGCCAGCAGTTTGACACCCGTCTTATATATGGCTCAATTATGAGTTTTTAAAAATGAATCATGTCTAAAGCAATGACATAACATGAGTTAATGATCCAGACACTGACTGAAACTTGAGTCAGTGGCTGGATCCATTGAGGTTGTCAAGTTCGCTTCTAAATTTCTTGCAGTTAACGACCCCCATCCTGCTCTATGGAACGACTTGATTCCAGTATTATAAAATCAGAATTAACCGGCTTAACATAATCTTTTGGATACATCATTCCAACAATATATATATGAACATTTAGCAAGCACATGCACTTCATCTGTTTAACAATCCCCTCCCCCTCCAAAATTTTAAATAATAGTCAGTTATTTCTTACCTTGATGTTGGCACAGGCTGGCAAATCATTATTAGTAGGTATTTCATTGTTGGAATTCTCAGAGTCATAGGTCTTTGATCTGTATGCTGTTGTACTTAAAGCTGTGGTGGTTTGGACAGGTAGGAATGGTTGCCACACATTCACATCTGTACCATTGCCAAAAGCCTGAATTGCACTTTCTGTAGAAAAAAAATCCACAGCAATTTCTTAAATAAGCAAATAGCAGACTTTTTCTTTTTCCATGTCTCCTCCCCCGCCTTAATTATTAAAACAAACAGAAATAGTTCTAAAAAACCCAAAACTAATAAAAGAGAAAAAAACTCTTTTGGATTAACAAGAATGAAAGGATTCATGGTTTCTCAGTCAAGTTTGAAGCAGTTGACTATCATGCCTGTCTCTTTGTAAACTGATCTGTTTACAACTAAGTGGTAAATGTCCCAAAGGTGCCTTTCCAAGAGGCAACTGGACTTTCTTGTTTTTCTTTGAAGATGTTTTGCTTCTTATCCAAGAAGCTTTTTCAGCTCTGACTAGATGGTGGGGAATGGTCTGCATGGTGCAGGAGTATGAATGGATTTCCAGAAAAAAATGCATATTACAGGAACCATTTGCACTTCAGATTAAGATGCAGACAACACAGACTCATCCCCAACAACCTGTGCCTGTGTTCAACAGTGAAGTGACACAGGGCAGAAAACATCCTGCAGAAGGCTCTTTATGTATTTGCACTACTCAGGTAACCCAAAGGACACAGATAAACTCCAAGTGGCCTCAACAACTCTTTAAAAGAATGCACATGACCAGTTGTCTGCAAGGAGTATAAATCTTTCCATTCCCCACTATCCAGTCAGAGCTCAAGAAGCTTCTTGGATGAGAAGTGAAATGTCTTTAAAGAAAAACAATAAAGTCCAGTTGTCTCTTGAAAAAGCATCTTTGGAGCAACCATGATCTGAATGACTAAGAATCTCCATAGACATTTAGCTAAGTGGTAAGTGATAATTGTGTTCAACTGTTCATTTGCAACAATAGTATTACTGAGAAAAGACTATGATATAGAAAATCCCACTTAACAAAATAAGTAGAAAAACCCTAAAAGTGATTCAGCACATTTTAAAATAAATAATATATATTATACAATAGCAACAGCATTTAGATATATACTGGTTTATTGTTTCACAGTGCTTTATGGCATTCTTGAAGCGGTTTATAGAGTCAGCATATTGCTCCCAACAATTTGGGTCCTTTTACCTTGGAAGGATGAAACAACTAATATAAAGGATGGAAGGCTGAGTCAACTATCTTAATTAAGAGAGTAAAAGTACCTAATGCTATTAACTCTAAGATATAAACAAGTTCATACTAATACAGATTACAAATGCAAGTTTCAGAAGCTGCGAATCTATAGTGATATAGTGATATAGTATCATAAAAAATATTCCAGGTATTTTACAAGAAACCAAACTCACCAGTTCAATGATATACTTACTGTATGTTCATGAGTTAAAATATTAGCGACAAACTTGCTGATTTTTTTATAGGCAATTCATTTAATTAATTAATTGACTGGTTATTTTTCTTTTTCCCCCTTTCAAGTCTTCAAACAAAATGTGCATAATTAGGTGGAGAAATATGTTCATCCACAATACTGAACATGTAAAACTTGAAAGGTGTAGTTTTTCATGGGATTAAATACTGCAATTATGGCAAGAATAAATTGGTGTTTCTTTTTAAAAAATAAATACAAATGAATAAGAAAACAGATTTTAATCATGTCTTTGGGGACTCAGCATGGATTTGGAGATTTCTTATTTGAAACTCATTGTATAAGAAATCAAAACAATTTCACTGGAGACCTGAATATGGTAGCTATTAACACATTTCTTCCACAGTATCTAATGCTTATTATAAATCATTTTACTTTTGCTTACCTTGAAAAGAATACCTTCATTTTAACTTTTTCAAAAAATTCTAATAAAAGTAGAAAATAGACTTCAGATACAGAAAGTTAATGAGAAAATGAAGCCAAGAATATTTTAAAGGTTTTCATGCCTTCATGGTTTAGGAAAAATTAAAGGATAACAGTAGGTTTACAGATAGTTAACCTGAACAAATAAACCAGCATAGCATTACTAAAATACTATTGAGCAAAATCTAAAGGCTTTATCCTATTCATGTTTAAATCTCCTTCTATTTAAAATGCAACTACATCTTTTTAGCATGGGAAGAAGTGTTCTCTTTTGGGGAGTAAAGCATATTTGAAAGAGATTCTAAATTAGAAAAGAAAGGAAGGGGTAAAACACTAGTACACAGATGTCTATTATATTTATATGAAAGGGTAAAAAATTCTGAATTTAAGAGTCTTTTTTGAATGAGAAGTAGATTAAAAGAACATAAGCACCAAAGAAAAATCCTGTACAAGATACTACCTAAACTTACTTACTCCAGTTGAAATAAATCCTAGCAGTTCCACCTTCGCCCAAAATGTGTGGATATGACAAACTTGTATGTCTGTGTGTTTACATATATATACGTACATACATACATACATGTTTGGAAGGAAGAACTGCTAGGATTTAATTCAGTTGATAAAAATGACACATATGTGCATATTTGTGTGTTTCTATATAATTCTCTCCTTTTTAATCAACTGGCTGAATATCCAATACTTAAGAATTGTGCTTCTTTCTATGATCAATAGATCTTCTATCAGCTCATACTAATATTATTCTGTTTCACTTACAAACCTTTCATATTTAAATTCAGAATGTTTGCTTTTTTCTTTCACACAAAAAGAAAAGGTATAGGAAAGAGGATGAAAGAAGTGAAAACAAGAGAAAAGTATTTTGGTAAAGAAAAAAACTAGGCGGATATATGGGGGAAAGGTATCTGAACAGGGAAGGAAAGAATAAATTAAGGATTCAAAAAAAAAGTCAGTTTAGGAGGCAAATAGTCCCTCTCAAACAAGGCTAATCTTCAGGGTGATCTTCAGAACATGCTAGTTAAATATCCTATTTACACTAATTTTTTTGTGCAGTGCAAATTTTGCATCTTCAGCCATTCAGCCAGTCATTTGTTTTCAAAGGGTCTTCAATTTGCAGAATATAAGATTATATTTCTCTAACTCAAAGGAAATTGACTACAGAAAATATGACTTCAGAAACAGAGTTGTTAATGCCTGGAATGCACTACTGGACTCTGTGGCCTCTTCCCAAAATCTCCAAAGCTTTAACCAAAAACTATCTACTATTGACCTCACCCCATTCCTAAGGGATCTGTAAGGGGTGTGCATAAGAGCACCAAGGTGCCTACTGTTCCTGACTAAATGTTCCCTTTGATTGTATCCAATTTCATATAGTTATTACATACTTATGATTATATATGCTTATATATCGTATAGTTATTTCATGCTTATGCTTACATATAATGTGACAAATAAAATAAATAAATAAAATAAATAAATAAATAAATAAATAAATAAATTATTTGGAAAGAAAAAACCTCCACTTCCGATCAGATTAGTAACATGTCAGTGAAGACACTAAGTTAGAATTAATATTCTTGTCTTCAGTTTCAGTGTGCAGAGAACGATTCACTTTTGTAAGCATCTCTGCCTAGACACTTGCTCTTTTCATGTAATATCTCTACCGAGATTCTGAACTAGTTGCCTGTATTCTTATGATAATTCTGAATGTGTTCTTTGGCCCATATTTACAACAGAAGGAAAGTGGCAGTTGGCCTAATTCAATGAACCTTTCTGATAAAGAAGAGTAAATCCTTTGGAGTAAGGATTTATGCATCAAAAATGCATACCTGTCTTTGGTTATTGATTCCCAATTAAAAATCCCAAACTACCTCTAATATACAACTATATGTTTTTTTAATACAATACATCCTTCTCACATATTAACTGAATCGTATTTAGGGTTCTCATATTTTCCACTATTATGAGTGAATCCATTTGGGTTGGTTTTCTGTTACATGAACCAGACTAATATGATCTTTCAACTATTATTTCAAGAAACTGTGGCTCCACTTTATGTGTGAACAAGGTACTCTGCATATTAAAGATAATTGTATCTTTTATTTAAAATAAAGGTTTACAAAAGTCATTCCATTAACAAAAAAAAAAAGGCAATGGAACATTAATCCCGTTCATTGAAATGCTATTAAGGCAGGGACACCTTTAATTTCTTTCTAAGAAAAAGTCTCTGCCAGGTTAGATATAATTTTTCCTCACACTGTCCTCTAATGTCCTTGCTTTATCTTCATTAACATTTTTATTCTAAAAGCAAAAGAACAATAGAAAAGGAGTATTTCTTTTCAAAATTATGCAATGGTAATTGAGTTTCAAGATATTAAAGCAATTAAGAATGTTCAATGGGAACTGAAGCTTCTCAAAATCTACAGTCTATTTTTTTTAATTAGAGAAATAGATATTTAACCAAATTTAGATGGAAAATTCCTAAACCATGTTTCTACCACTCAATTAGCTTTTTACATTTGATGAAGATCTCAAATGCACAACTCAAGGCCACCGCTCCTGGATAACATTTTCCCCCCATCCTGGAATTAATAGCTGAGTTTTAAAATAATAGTCTAGCATTACATGTAGCAGATTTAAATTCATGGGTATTCTCCATCCTGGCATAGGTACAAAGAAACCATGTAATGTGCAAAATGTTGGACAGTTTATCACCACTGTCAAATAGTTTCTTTCATGATACCGAATAGAAGTCTCTTACTTTCCATCTGTATTCTGCTGCTCTTATTTTACCTAAAATGATTATGGCAACTCCCTTTAGGTTGTCCATGCTAATTAACCACAATTACATTTCCAGTGAGTCTAAACTGTTTAAGCCTTTTAATAGATACAGAAATATAATGTAAATTCTTATCTGTTGTCTGTTTCATTTTTTTCTCCTTGTTTTTTCCTGCTATTTGTCCTATTTTTCCCAGGTAACTGTTTTGTTATTTTCTGTTATTTAATCAATAAACATCAAGCTATACTTTTGCAACACAACACTGGCATCATGATTAGTTTGAGGAACTATAGTTTGAGGAAACAATACAGGATCAAGAAGTATTGTTTGTGATACATCAAATACAAACAATAGTTTCTGAGCCTGCTTTGTTTCCTAAACCTAAAAACTAATGCTAAATTTCTATGCTTTAAATTATGGTATGCTGAACAAGCCACAATGATTTTCTAGCTCATAACTCCAAGACAAAAAGATGGAGTCATATAGCAGACCAAAATAGAAACAAGCATCCAAATGTCAGGTGCAAAAAATTAGGACCATATGTTAAGTTGTGGTCAAGAAGATTTATTGATCAAGTCTATACGCAAGAAATTAATTCAACTAATGTTCAAAGATAAATTGAAGGTAAATAAGGATCAACCGAAGAGTGGTTGGAATTAGACTGTTTGTGGGAACATAATGATTCTAGGCTGATGACTCACTTAACTTTGCCCCCTCTGGCTCTGCTTGTTTTTCTCCTACATTAAAGCAAGTGTTAGCATTATGTGTGACTTTATACAAGACACCAAATAAAAGCTGGTTGGAAATAGTAGCCAAACATTCAAATGGAATAGTTTTGCCAGAGAAGAAGATCTGAGTGCATAAGCCTGAAAGAAGGCAATGATTTCAATTATATTGAAAATATCTTACTATTGTACATAAAGAGATATGGGTCAGGCCCAAAAGACCAGAATTACACATGAAGTTTCAACATAACATAAAGGTACTCACTAAGGCATGAATTATCCTGGAAGAAATTCAGAAATTTCAGACATTCTTCTATGTCATTGCCACTGCTGCCACAATCACACCAAGGTGCAACGCTGAGATTATTATAATTTAAATAATTTGGTGTCATAACTGTACCTATTGAAAAAAAATCAAACACAATATTTTATGTTATTATTTTTTAAATCAGTTAATCCTTACTGTATAAATCCAAAAGGCTATCCAAAGATATAAAACAAAATATTTAAATACAGGTTCTATAAATACTCTGTTATAGACACAATCCCCCCACAAATATTATATATCAAATAAATGGAGTATTTAAAACTTCTATAAAGTCAGGTATTGCTAGGTAAATTAAAACTATTTTAAATAATAATTCATACATAATAATGGTAGCATAAAGAGACAGTAAAAAGGTAAAGCAAAGAGGTACAGGAAAAACAGTTGTTCAGGAATACGGTAGTACAAATATAAATATATAAATAAATTTAGAATGGTATCAAAAGATACGAACACAATAAAATATTCTAGGAAAGACATTCTATTTCAATAAGTGCATAAAATATTGAGGCTGAGCTATAGAAATCCAGTAGTGAGAGCTGTCTATATGATTTTTAATAACCTAGTATTCTTTTTGTTAATTTATTTTTATTAATTGTATATCTTATTTGTTACCAACATTTATTGTTCAAGACAATGAAGAAAAGTATGAAGAGATAGTATAGTGACAGAAGTAGCATATGTTTACAGAGCAAGCATAAGCAAGCTTTTGGTCATATTCAGTTCAAAACTTTGGAAGTATTTTTCTGTGTGTGGTTATGTGTGTATGTGTATGTGATAAATATGGCTTGATTGATTATGAAGGACACTATGAGTCCAGCACTAACAGCTTTAATGCATCAGTGAAGAATATCTGAACCTTCAGACTGGCTATTCTTCTTATATTAAAATACTATTTTAAGTATAGAATGACAACTCAAAAAGACTTATCATTTAGTACTAATGTAGCAATAATGTAATGGAAAGCAATATTCAGATTTCATTTATCTTGTGGTCTTGAAGAATAACCAATAAGGCTAGGTAATCTTAAATAAAAATTATAATATCACAAAAAGTACCCTGTGAATCCAGAATATTGATTATTACTAACAAAAGCTTTTGATTTTAACCCTACAGAGGAAAAGTGTACTTTAATTGCATCTTTAAAAGTACAGAATATATAGTTAATCCAGAATATCATATAGACATATTGGAAAATTTGGAGCAACAACAAAGCAGCTTTCTCCAACATTATGCAGTCCAGATGTGATAGATTGTAACATCCAGCTGTTGGCCATGTTGCCTTGGAATTCTGGAAATTATAGTCTAAAAGAGAAATAACTTTCTTCAGAAGAGTTTAGCTATAGATATGTTATTCGTGACACATATTCATATTTGAAAAAAGTAGCATAGTTAAACAGCAACTCTGATGAAGTAGTAATAATCATATAGTAATAGTAGTATGGTTAAACATTCAGATTAAAAATATAATGTGAAACTGGGAAACAGGAAAAAATCTGTGTTTCACAACATTTTCTGAGTTCTTGAAAAAACAAATATATATTTCAGGGCAAAATTACTGACCCATATTAGCAATATGTTCCCTATTATCTTGGTTTATAACAAGCATAATTTAATTCACTAGGATTCTTGGCTGAAATTGTGTAAAAGAACTGAATCACAATGAAATTAATAGTTGCCATAGTATGAATGGGAATCAGATGTATGTCCAAAAGGGCATACTCACCAATTTCATGATCTTGAATTGCTCTTTTGAATAAAATGGCAAACCTATTCTCTGGATCCATTTGCCAATTCTGACAAACAACTCTAGTGATGATAACTGCCTACTGTCTACAGAAATTTGGCAAACTTCAGTAACAGAGCTTTGAATGTATGAATTGCAGGTGGAAGAATGCAGACAAACAAACAACTATTACACGTCCTATTAATCAAAGCTTGATGAAAGATAAATAGGAAGGATAAATTGAAGAATGACCCTTATATCACATGCATACCGCAATCAGGAATAAAGAGGCTAACGAAGTTCTCCTATTCAAATTAGTACAACAATAACAGCTAAATATTGTATCTAGGCACAATTTATATCATCAGAAACCTTCCTTTACCACCTGTTACAAATAACCCTCAATCAACTACCAATCAAAACTAGGTATGCACACCCCTTACCTCTCCTACACCAAATACTACAGGTCTCAAATGTAAACTAATAAATGCAAGAAGTATTGTAAACAAATTACCTGAATTTATCCTCTTATTAAACAATGGTACATTTGACATCATTTTTGTTTGTGAAACATGGCTAAACTCATCCCTCACTGACTCTATTATTTCAAACAAAGAATACCAAGTCCTTCGATCAGATCGTGAACACCACAGAGGTGGTGGAGTAGCTATCTTTTACAAAAAATCACAATCACAAAAATATTCAAGTTGCACATAAATTCTCTCTTCCTGAAACTATTGTATGTGACTTGTCCACCAACACCACACTTAGATTCATACTATGCTACAAAGCCCCTGACTACGACATCGCTCATGCAAATATATTAACCTCACTACTAACATGGGCTACCTCTTGCCCTTATCCTCTCATCTTCCTGGGTGACCTAAATCTACCTTCTATAAACTGGATAACAAATGAATGTACAACCGAACCAATCCATACTACACTATACAACGCAATTACAAACCTAGGACTTGAACAACTAGTAACTAACAATACTAGACTCATGAACTGCTTCGACCTCATTTTTTGTAATAACACAAACTCAATTTATGGACTACAAGTAAAAGAACCCTTTTCCAACAGTGACCACTGCATGATAGACTTTTGTCTAAACATACGCCCTCACATAAATCGTCACAACAATAGTACTCCAAACTACAATTTTAAAAAAGCTAACTATGACCTTATAAACAATGATCTCTCATTTCTTGACTGGCAAAATCTATTCTCAACCTGTATCACTACAGAAGACCACTATAAAATATTCCTACTTGAAATCAATAAAATCATTAAACTATATGTACCACAAATCACCATCACAAATCACCATCAAAATCAAAAGAAAAAACAAATTACCCATATCAATAAAAAAGCTTCAATCCAAAAAAAAAAATCCCTCTGGAAAAAAAAACAAAAAGGGTTAAGTAGCAAACTTCAAAAACTGCTACAGAAATATTTGCAACCAAATAAAAACAGAATGTAACATTTATCACACCTTCTATGCACTAATTCTAATCATGCTTTCTATAATTTTGTGAACAATAAACTTAAAGAAACAAGATCCATTCCACCACTAAAAGAACCTAACGGCAAAGAATGTACTGACGAAACAGTAAAACAGTAAACAAAACTGGTACTGACGAAACAGTAAACAGTAAAAGCAAACCTCTTTAACACATTCTTCGGCTTAGTCTTTGTAAACAGCGATGGCTCATATCCGACATTCCTCAATCGTACCAAAAATATTAACAACGACTTAACACATATAGACTATAATGTTGAAAAAGCCCTTCACAACCTGAAACCATCATTATCTATTGGACCAGATGGACTATGTGCATACTTTTAAAAAAAACTTTCAATTAATATAGCTGAACCCTAAGCATAATCTTTAATAAAGCTTTCACAACTAGTTCCCTTCCAAAACTCTGGTCTCTAGCCACAGTCATCCCTATCTTCAAAAAAGGAGATCCCAGCCTAGTTGAAAATTACAGACCTATCTCTCTATGTTGTGTCTCATGCAAAGTAATGGAATCTATCATAAACCAATCCATTACACTCCACCTTGAAACAAACAACCTTCTCTCTAATAAACAATTTGATTTCAGAAAAAAATTGTCTTGTAACTTACAACTTCTCCACTGCAAAAACATATGGACTACCAACCTTGATCAAGGAAAAGCAATAGATGCAATCTACATAAACTTCTGCAAAGCTTTTGACTCAGTAGTACATGATAAACGTCTCCTCAAACTAAACTCCTACGGCATTTCGGGAACTCTTCACAATTGGATAAATGCCTTACTGTCAAACAGACAACAAGTGGTCAAAATTGGCAACGCTATATCTAATCCTGTTCCTGTCAAAAGTGGTGTTCCCCAAGGTAATGTTCTTGGACCAACGCTCTTCATACTATACATAAATGATCTCTGTGACCTTATTTTAAGTCATTGTGTTCTCTTTGCTGACGATGTCAAACTATTTAATACCACTAACAATACTTCTACCCTTCAAGAAGACCTCGACTTTGTTTCCGATTGGTCTAAAACTTGGCAACTCCAAATCTCAACCAGCAAATGCTCAGTCTTACATATTGGAAAAAAGAACCCTATCAACAAGTACAAACTTGATGGTCATTACCTTACTGACGACCCCCACCCTGTCAAAGATCTTGGAGTTTTCATATCAAATGACCTAAATGCCAAAGCCCACTGCAGCTACATAGCAAAAAAGGCTCTAAGAGTTGTAAACCTAATTTTATGCAGCTTCTTTTCCAAAAACTCTACACTACTAACTAGAGCATACAAAACATTTGCCAGACCTATTCTTGAATACAGCTCATCCATCTGGAACCCATACCACATCTCTGACATTAATACAATCGAAGGCGTCCAGAAATATTTTACTAGAAGAGTTCTTCGCTCCTCCGAAAACAACAAAATACCTTATACCACCAGGCTAGAAATCCTGGGATTAGAAAACTTAGAACTCCGCCGACTTTGACATGACCTGTGTTTAACACACAAAATCATCTACTGCAATATCCTTCCTGTAAAAGACTACTTCAGCTTCAGTCGCAATAATACAAGAGCAAACAATAGATTTAACCTTAATGTCAACCGCTTCAAACTTGATTGCAGAAAATATGACTTCTGTAACAGAGTTGTTTACGCTTGGAACTCATTACCTGACTCCATAGTCTCTATTCAAAATCCCAAAATCTTCAACCAAAAACTGTCTATTATTGACCTCACCCCATTCCTAAGAGGACTATAAGGGGCGTGCATAAGACCACAAAAGTGCCTATTGTTCCTGTCCTATTGTTCCCTTCATTATATCAAATTAACATAGCTGTTGCATACTTTTACTTTTATATACATATTTTTCTTTCATGTATTGTTTTTATTTATGACGATGTTTGTGTATACTGTTGTGACAAAAATAAATAAATAAATAAATAAAAAAGAAATAAAGATATTCAAAATAAAAACACAGAATTAAGTTGATGAATACAACAAAAAAGAGCTAGTATGGGAAATGCTTCTAAGGGCAGATTTTTCACATGGGAGATGCAAAGGGGTATTAAATAAGTCAGGTTAGAACCATTAATATAAGAATAAATACTCTGTGTATGTATTTAAAATCATATCCCTAAAAAGAAGAAATTGTTTCAAAGTTTCAAAGTGTTTGAACACCTGGTCTAGCTCACCACATTGATTTTATAACCCATGTGTTATATAGCAAACAGGATGTGTCAAATCGTTCACTGTTGAACAAAATACAGAGTGGAATATTGCTGCTAAATTCACACATGGTTTGATCAAATTAATGATTGTAATTGTGACAGATAATTCAGATAACCCATTTTGAAGATCATGGTGTACCCAGAATTAAGTGTTCACACACATACAGGGGCCAATGTTTATTTAACTAAATATGTGACACACTGCTTTCATCTGTTATTTCCTTGTTTGTTTTTTATAGTTAATAAAAGTTCATAAACCATTAATAGTGATAGTGATTTTACATACTTATCCATTGTTTTTACCTTTGTTGTATGCCACCCAGAGTCACATTTGGTGAGATGGGCAGTTACATAAATTAGATAAATAAATGAAAAAAACAAACAAACAAATAAAAGATAGGGTGAAGACTTCCTGTTCTTCCCACTTCTCATTATGCAAATTGTTTGCAAGAGATGATTCACATCATATGAAAACATGTAGAAAGCACTTCCTTTCAAATTGTTGACGTACCTACGTCTTTTTCCACAGTCTGCTTACAGAAATGACTCTGGTTGAAGCTATTTTAATTTTCAAAGAGAGATGCGTTATACTCAATCCCACACTAACAGCATTATATGGTTACAATACTATATATCATTATTATATGTGACAAGGCCTGGGAGTCAGAAAGTGTGGCTGAGCCTGTACACTGGTCATGCTGATTTGAGAAGAACGAGTTTATTTTTTTACCTCAGCTGCTCTCTCTTTGCATGTTGTTTCCTTGTTTTTATATTTTATTTTAAGATTGTTATCCCACCCAGGGTCATGAATTTGGGATGGGCAGCCCAATAAATAAACAACTATATGTGTAATCCAGTTGACATACACATTTGCCCACAAGGATAGCTAATAAGCAGCAATGGGTTACAGTTTGTTGACAGGCGTGGAAGGATAAGGAATCAAAGCAAAAGCTTCTGTTTAATCTGGAATTTGTAGCAGTATTTCTCAAAACAAATAATATTGGTTTTTTTTTCTCATTAGCTTCTAATGTGGCCAAGTGATAATAAGTTAGGTAGACAGTTGTCTTGTGGGACCACATTCTTTTTTCTAGAGCCTAATCAGGGGTGTCAAACTCGATTTCATTGAGGGCCATATCAGGGTTGTTTTTGACCTCAGGGGGCCGAAGTGGGCATGGCCAGGTCGATGTCACTTCTGTTGGGAAAGCCTGTGGTGGCCTACAGGCTCCCAAGCTTCTGTTTTCAGCTGCCATGGCCACTCTGCCAGTGAAAATGGAGCTCAGGAGGTTTTTCACTGGCAGAGGGTTGCAGGAGGCCATGGCATACAAAACATAGCTCGGGACCCCGTTTTTGCTGGCAGAGGCACCGCGGGCTCGGCCTTCACTGTTTCCAGGGCGGCTCTGTGGGCCAGATCTAAGTACCCCACAGGCTGGATCTGGCCCTCAGGCCTTGAGTTTGATACCCCTGGCCTAGATATTTATCATCTGGAGCCAATATAGTTCTTAAACATATGTCATATGTTTAGCTTTAATTTGAAAGGTGATGGTCACTGGCTTCTATCAACTATTCTTTGGTGACAAGGGGCAAGGATATGTAGTCACATTGTTTTCAGAGAGGGGCTTTTTTGGAATAATCCCATCAGTCCAGAACTCTTTTCCTGAGGAAAAAAGAGGCATGGTCCTGATTTAGAAGAATCTTAAGGAATGCTTTACTGTGGTTAATATGTGGAAGATCTGTATGGGTAATTTTCCATTTAGCATTTATATGACTATATGGCTTTGTTTTGTTAGCAATGGTTAATCTAACTGAATGTATTGACTGATAAACTAAAGGATACAGTACTGAAGATAAAAAGAAATGCAAGCAAATTGTGGTGATTTTGGCATAAATAACTGCCAGTATTTGAGCTGGCATACATAATATTAAATTTCACAATACAATAATTATATTCAATAATAAGCTTTTTGAATATGTAATTTCAGTAAACAGAAAATATTTTGAAATGGCATCTTCCAAAAAAGAAACCCCACATGGGCAAAACATAGGCAAAAACACTCTGTGATAAAAATGCCAGTTGCAATGCAACCAAACTAACATTACAATAATCAATTTAACTTAGTATTCTACGCTGATGGCTGGTCTGGTTTGCCAAAAACATAAACTGAAAGACTGATATTTTTAAAGATTTTTTTTTTTTGGTGTGGTCTGCAAATTTCTCAGTGTAATGAGAATAGACGAAGCAAAAACTCTTGTTTTCATCCTTGTTATAAGTAAGGAAGGAGAATGTGTTTTCCCTTCAGAATCATATATCCACTTATGTTGGTTCCTCAGGATCCTTTCTACTGAACTTGAGACCAAAGGATGTTTTTGCAGTGATCTTTGTAGAATTTGTGCAATACCTTAGCCAATGGAAAAATGAAAGTGCACTTCTGGCTTTGTTCTCTCTTTCTTTCTTTACTTTTTCCTTTCTTTTCCTAATTCTTCTTTTCTGTTAGTTTTTATTTCTTTGTTTAAAACTTAATAAAGTTACTACAGAAAATAAAAAAGGAAAACACGTGAATGTGTCTCTCTGCAAACACTATAATTATTGTAATGCTAAACTGAAGAACAGTTTCAAGAAAACTTGCAGGAAAAGTTATATCTGGGACTATTTGCCAGACGTTATTATTCTGAGCTAACCATAGTATTAAAACTATTTCCTACCAGCAGCTAGCATTTATACATCACTTCATTGAATGATGTCTAAGATGCCTAGTTCTTTGTACAAAAGTCTATTTTATCTGTAGCTAATTAAGCCATCTGTTTGCATTTGCTTCCATAAAAATCATTCATGAGATTCTTCAAAGCTATCATACATTGCAAGTTCTCCTAAATTAATACTTTGGTCCAAGAAGAACACAACATTCAATGGTGTGACAGCATTTCTTTGATTGCTACTGGTTCTGGAGAAAAAAATTGCAAAAAGACATATTGTTTGGTTGAGAAAACAGAAATGTCATTATCTTGAGCATATTTAGATATTTTCAGTGGCTACTTAAATGTCATGCTTCTGGCTTCTGAAGTATCAGTTATTCTGAAGTTTTCATTGTATTTTCTATTGTCCTATCTGCCTGTTCTTCTGAAAAAGCATATTTTATTTTACTTATGTTTTCCTCAGATCATATTTCCGCAGAAAATATTTAATATTTATATGAATATGATTTGCTGTTTTCTCACCTTCCAGAAGCAGCAAGAAATGTTTCATGACAGATGCAAAATCTGAACTTGAAACAAATCAAATTTGTTTATTATTTGCTTTATATTTGCTCACTATATTTTATTCATTCATTCACATACAAACATACAAATGTATATATGAAAAAATTCTTATCAAACCAAGGGTCTTGTTTCAAAAGACAGTCACTGAAGCAGCGATGGTACTATAGAACTAAATATCATGTAAGAAATGAAACTTAAAAGACTTTTGCCTTCGTTGGAAATGACAGATATGCCAAACTGTTCAATAAGCGAAATAATGAGGAAATTAATCAAATAATTTGTTTTACAAGCAGAAAAATTGAGAACCAAGTGAGACTTGTAATTTATTACTCATTCCATTTATTTATCTTTACTCAAAAAGTAGAAGAAAGAATAATTATGATTATATACAAATTGACTGGAGGAAATTCAAAACCTTGATATAAAAAGAGATATAGGTTAATATTAGTTACATGTACTCTGATCATTTTTCCTATTTATGTACAGAAAGAAGAAAAACTGTAACTGGGCATCACTCCTTCCAATCCTGATCCTCTTAGTTTGAGTAGGAAAACTAGAGAAGAACATAACTACTGTATCAGCAAAATATAAATACAGGCATCCCCATGAGTGGAAATACCAATTGTCCTGGCTTTTTTGTTGACTAAGCAATTTATAATTGCTTTCAGCCAGCCTCTCATATGAGATGGCAGGAAATTGTCTCTGCACAATTAAGTGTTCTGAAGGCCTATATACTACTAATATCTCTCTCAAAAAAAGATCATATTTTACTGTGCGCTGCCATTGTAATGCTGAAAAGATTCACTTTCATATAACACAACCAATGTTGCAAGGAGAATACCATTATTGTTGTTGACCCATTACATCGTGAGCTTCTGATGGATGGTGAAACTCCTAAAATGAAGGCAAGTCCTACCAAGAGTATTTGCAAGCTGAGAAGTTAAGATGTTTTGTTAAATATATGTTAAGATATTTAAATTTAGTAGCTGGAGCAGTGGAGTTGTGCAATTAACCAAAACACAGTTATAGTTGATTGGATGGAGATTGTTGGCTCCTGCATGAACAATCTGTGATTGGTTGCTGTGGGCATGGGGCGGGGGAGTTTTCCCCTTTTGTCCCAACCTTTTCTTCTGCATGCCTGTATGCTCTGCAATTTACCGGATGATGCTCCTGTTTGCCTGACTATCTTGTTTGGAATATATGTAGATGTAAATTATATTTATTTATTTATATAAAACTATAAGATCTCTAACTTCTTTAGGACACTTGTTATGCAATTCCATGACATGTCCATTAGAGCAGACTTCCTAAATATAAAATCCTTGCGAAGCATGGACTTCAGGTCTCAGGATTTTTAGTCAGCATTGCAAGGATCAGAATTATGGGCATTATAGTCTCTGCCTCTGGATGTTGTCAGTTTGGAGAAGGCAGCTCCACAAAGCAATGGGGCATTCTATGATTTTGAAAGGAAGATAACATTGGCTCTATTTTATGAATAAAACTGTGCTACAGAAGACAATGGTAATGGTAGGCCTATATTTTATAAAACAATTCATCCAATTTTTCAAAGAAGATTTAGTTATGTGATATTCCCTTGTTAGATTATGTGAATGAATTGAAGTAGTTACTTCCAAAGTAATGAATTGCTTGGTGGTGACAATATACCCTGAACTAATCTTGGATAGAAAGCAGATCTTGCAAGTAGTGCACTTGTGTAGTGTCTTTCCTTTTATAGAAGCTTTTCCAATCCCATGGCATCCTTTTTCCTATCTGTTTTCATTTCAATCTTAGCTTCTTTATGTATGAGATTATAATTTGGGGAAATAAGTTGATTTTCATTTTAAAAATAGTCACGTATAACCAATGCAAACACTTTTGTAAAATCTTCAAGTTATCCATGCATTTTGTTTTTTCTCATTATTCTTTTCTCTGTTGATATCAGACAAGGAAGCATATTTTAAATATTAAAGAAAATGATCCTTCCCCAAAATAAGCCTTACCAATAAGCCCTGAGTAAGCAAGGAGGCAGTCAGCATAGTTTTCTTTCAGGCAGCTACTAACAGACCGTGACTCAGGCTGGCAGTTTGTGAAAAAGTCTGCAAGACGAGATCTGCAATGTGGTATAAGAGAGAGAGAGAGAACAAATAAAAAACATTTATTTAAAAACAAAAACTATCAAACTTCCAGGTGATCTTACCTTTTGCACTTCTTTCTATCAATATTTAATTCTCTTTATGCATGAACACAAACGAAGTTTAAGAGGGTTTCTTAGAAAGGAAATGCTCAGCACTTATCTCCATACACAGCAAAAAAAATGTGAAGATATAATGGGCAAATATTCCCCTCAACCCACACAAACATTGCTTTGAAAATGTACTTTTTTTATACTCAGCTATCTTCCGCCTGAAAACAGAGAACAGTAGAATCTATCAACAATATGTTCACAGTAAGTTTTTTCCATCAGCATTTGAAGTCTATCAGTAGGAAACCCACATCTGTTCGAACATATGGTTAATTTTTATGGATTTATGTATTTATTTCTATTCTACCTTTATTACTTTTGCAAATAGTTCAAGGCAGCAAGCATAACTTTCACCTCCCATTTTCCTCCCAACAATCACCCAATCGCTGGCTTGAGATGAGAGAGTGAGGGAGAGTTCAAAGTTACCCAGCTGGCTTTCATAGGTGAGCAGGACTTGAGCTCACAGTTTCCCCCTTTCAAGTATGATGCCTTAGCCACTAGACGAAATTGGCTCTCTAGATACAAATTGGCAATGATGTTGACAATTTCATAGTTAACTTATTTTTTTTTAATTAATAGCTGCTATAAATGTTGTGTAACACTTTCATGTGTCATTTAACACATCTGAAAAATTTTACATACAAAAAGTGTAGAGTGGAAATAACGTAAGTGGACTGGGATTCGCTAAAATGATGAGAGTATAAAGATGCTATCAATAGAGCATGAATTTACTATGGAAGTGCTTAAGAGAAGCACTAGCTCACAAATCCTGCAACTCCCACTGTGATAATAATTAAAGAAAAGACCAATCTCTGTTAAAGACTAATCCCTAATTATGTACAGGCGGTGCCAAGTTTACTGGAGATTAAATTTGGCATCATAATCCTTAAATGGTTACTTACATTATTAGAAGAAAATTCAACCAAACTTTATGGAATGTATAGGAGACTCTTTAATTAACACGTTATGTTTTTCCATAAAAGTTTTTTTTATTATTTAAAAGTATTAACAATTACAAGTACCACCCTATTTACTGAATCATCTCAAAATGGACAGTAAACATCAATCTAAAACAAAAACAGAACCAGGAGCAGAAGACACAGAAATATGCAAGCAAAATTATTCCAGTAATATTGCAATGGGTGACTGTTACTAAAGAGTTAAATTATTTCTTCTGACTAAGAAAAAAAATAGCTGAATGGGAGTTCACTTTGGAAAGACTGTTGGATTAAGGCGAATAAACAGCAAGATTAGCTCTGGCTTTGGGTTTCCACCTAACCATTCTTTAAAGAAAATGCAGCAATAATACCATGTCATATAAAAGCAGAGGCTTTCAAATTTCTGTTTTATTAAATCTATTCAGTTTGATCCTCAAAGAGGTATTTACTGATATACATACTATATTTAGAGATACCTTTTAGAGATGGCTAGCAGGCTCAGCAAATATATTCTAGAAGCGAAAGAGAATTTCCTGACCAGAAAAGGGTCTAAGGCAGGGGTGTCAAACTTGCATAGTCACATGATGTATCACGACTTTTCCCCTCTTTGCTAAACCAAGAATGGTCAGCACATGATGCATTCGGTCTACAGGCTGTGAGTTTGACAGCCCTAGTCTAAGGTTAAAGGGGAAGGGGATGAAGCAAGTTTCAAATTGGAAATCATGGAGATATATTTCTTTGGAGAAAACACAAAAAATGAGCTGTCTTATTTTTATTTTTTTGCCACCAAAAAATGCACCAGGTTTTATTTTTGGGGTGATGTCATCCACTGACTCACCTCATTTGCGCATGTCACCCCTGGTCTCCTTTTCACTGTCAGAGGCCTTCAGGAACTTCTTCTGTAGCTGGCAAGGCCAACGAGGCTTTCCAGAAGGCCTCTAAAGCCGATAACAGGAAAGCCTTGTTGGCTGCAGAAGAAATAGGCCAGCAAGGCAGGTGTCGAGGTGTGCAAGGCTTCGCTGCAACTGTCCAAAGGTAAGTAGTAGGGAAACTCCACCCCCTCATCCCCACCCTAGTTTAGTTTTTACCCGTGCACCCTGGAGTGGGCAGGGTCTTAATTAGGGCTTATTTTGGGGTTAGGGCTTATATTGGGCACACATGTAAAAATCAATCTAGGACTTATTTTCACGGTAGGTCATATTTTTGGGGAAACACTGTATTTATTCTGCTTGTTAATATTTGGCTACAGAAAACAACACGTAAAGGATATGCTCATAACTTCTCAGATTTCAGGAACCCAATATTTCCCCAAATTCCACAGAGGAATTTAAAATGTCTGTGGCCCTCATTTTGAAAATAAGTAATACTGATTATACTTTTGTATACACTTCAGTATTCAGGGAAATGTGTAAACCAAATTATTAAGACCTTTATCTCTCTTTTTATTTGAAATAGTTGAAAAAACCATTGATGTTTGGAAATGATCTGAAGCAATTATCACTATAGCCTTTTTAATGATCGTTTAATTGAACTATGAGAAATTCAGTACATGCTCCTTGTAAAATGCATACTATATATTTGCAAAGGATCAAGGGCTCTGTGTTCAGCACATTATAACCTAGTTTGTTCTTTTCTTTTTGACTCTGTTGACACAGAACTTGTTCACTCTCAGGTGATTCAGCGGAATACCGAAAGGTGTTATTATTATTATTATTATTATTATTATTTATTGAATTTTTATACCACCCTTCTCCCGAAGGACTCAGGGCGGTGTACAGCCGGAGATAAAATACAAAATATGTACAATTAAAACAAATTAAAACATATCAAAATTACAAAAACGGCTAATAATTAAAATTAAATTTAAAATATTTAAGAATATTAATAAAACCCCAATTTAAAATCAAACTATTATGCCAGTCCCGCTTGAATAAATAAGTATGTTTTTAGCTCACGACGGAAGGTCCGAAGATCAGGCACTTGACGTAGGCCAGGGGGGAGTTCATTCCAGAGCGTCGATGCTCCCACAGAGAAGGCCCTACTCCTGGGGGCCGCCAGCCGACACTGTTTGGCGGACGGCACCCTGAGGAGACCCTCTCTATGAGAGCGTACGGGTCGGTGGGAGGCATAGGGTAGCAGCAGGCGGTCTCGTAAGTACCCGGGTCCTAAGCCATGGAGCGCTTTAAAGGTAGTAACCAAAATCTTGAAGCGCACCCGAAAGACCACAGGAAGCCAGTGCAGACTACGGAGCAGTGGTGTTACGTGGGAGCCACGAGCGGCTCCCATTACTACTCGCGCAGCCGCATTCTGGACTAACTGCAGCCTCCGGGTGCACCTCAAAGGCAGCCCCATGTAGAGAGCATTGCAGTAATCCAACCGAGACGTAACCAGAGCGTGAGTGACTGTGCATAAGGCATCCCGGTCAAGGAAGGGACGCAACTGGTGGACCAAGCGAACTTGGTAAAAGGCCCTCCTGGAGACGGTCGCCAGATGTTCATCAAAGGACAGCCGTCCATCCAGGAGGACGCCCAAGTTGTGAACCACCTCCTTTGGGGCCACTAACTCGCCCCCAACAGTCAGCTGCGGATGCAGCTGACTGTACCGGGGTGCCGGCATCCACAGTTGAACTTACAACAGTTGTAAGTATAATTGAAAAGAAGCAAAAATGCAGGAAAATTTTTTATTCTAGTTCAGGGATGGCTAACTGTTTCTGGACTGAGTGTCCAAAGCGCATGCGTGCATGTGTGCAAACCTACAAAATGCAATGCACATGTGGCCCCTGCGCATGTGCCCCACCTGAGCATATGCGCATGCGGCCCGCACATGGCCTGACCCCTGCATGTGTGAGGCAGAGACCCTAAGACCAGCTGGCCAGCGGGAGGCACATGAACATGCATAGCGGAGCTGAACTGGGGTGACAGCTTGCGTGCCATCAGAGAGGGCTCTGTGTGCCACCTCTGGCACACGTGCCATAGGTTCGCCATCATGGTTCTAGGTTAAGGTAGAGAAATAGATGACTCTCCAAAAGTTGCTGAATCACAATTGTCAATATGACCAAGCCCCATCTGTATGGTCACAGATTTTTCTTCCTATGAAGGGAATGGAGAGATATTTCTGGGTATCAGGCCCATGAATGAGAAAAACCTTCTAAAGGTCAGAGGGAATCTGTCTGGAAAGTAACTGTTTAAATGAGGATTGTGTCAAAATTAGATTTTAATCAGCAGGAAGAGAAGGAGTGCTTGTATGATCTTTGTTTGATCCTTATTGATTCATAAAATAGTTTTACCCTTACGAGATTTTGTATAATACTATACTACTAGGGTTGTGAGGGGTTATGTCTGGGAGGTGATAGGAGGAGTTGGAATGAAAAGAAGCATAAAAATTCATTAACAGAACGGTGAAAATAAAATACTGTATAACAAAATACATGCAAAACCAGTAAAAAAGAAACAAAATCATGGTTCTACTGGAAGCCACAAAGTATGTCACATTTACTATGTGTATGACATATTGTATGTCAATAAATGCTAACAGGAAGCAGCCATCCACAGCAGAATCTTATGGTTGATTTTCTCACCATTCCAAAAATTTTGCTGAGGAGTGTTATTTCTACATTGCCATTCCCAGGTAAAGGAACTTTTTGGTCAACAACTCTAGAGAAAATTAATTAAGTACTAAAGTAAAATGAACAGAACTCTCTGTATATAATGGAGCAATCAGAGGCTGATCAGCCATTATTTAGGAGCTAACAACTCCCATTAGTAAGTGATCTAAAATCCTAAGAGTGGTTTGTTATTACAAGCTGGTTTCATAGCCCATGGTTTAAGGGCAATTTACTTCAAGCAATATAAAGTAGACTTAACTGCAATTTATTAAGAGAGAAACAATACACTATTAAAAGTCCAATGATTAAGACATTTTGTCCCATTTCCTAATTTACCTCCAAATTTTCAAAAGTTTCGTGTAACTTTTTTCCCTAATCCAACTGATGTCTGTAATAACTTTCAGCCCCAGAGTTCTTCATCTATACAACCAGTGGTGGGTTGCTACCAGTTTGCCCTGGTTCGGGCGAACCAGTAGCAGCAGTGGCAGGAGGCTCCGCCCACCCGCCCGGACGTCATCAAAGCTTCTGCGCATGTGCAGAAGTGGTGCTCGCATGAGCAAAGTGAGCACGCATGCGCGAGCGAACCAGGAGCAAAGGTAAGTGAAACCCACCACTGTATAGAACATATCTTCTATAGAACAAAAGCCAGAGGAGCAGGCTTTTTTTCTTGAACTAAATTTTATATTATATATTTACAATATAGAAGTTTCCGATATAATACCGAGAGAAATGTCTAAACAAAAAAGGGGAAATTAAAAAGATTTCTTCTTTGGAATTATGAGAGATGCTTGTAATTGACTTCCACATTTTTCATTTTGGATTCAACTATATAAATAACAAAGCTGTCACATCAATCCTTGGGCTGACTACAATAAATAATGAAATCAGTTCTGGCATCCAGGCACCACTTATCAAGAGAGCTTTTACATAAGGGAACAATTTATCAAAACCAAAAAAAAAGAAGAGTAAGGTGTGAAGATGGACAATTTCAAACTGAGCATAAACTCACTGAATAAAACTAGTAATAGTAAAATAGGCTGTAGAGAAATAATAAACTCTGAGGGATCATTTAATCATCTTGTTAATTAGATAATTCTCAATATCAAAACATCATTAACAATCTTTTGCAACCCTGCTTTCATATTTAATGTTTCATTATTTATTATATTGGATTTCTCATCAATGGCAATCATCAAGTTTTGATTTAAATACTTAGTGACCTGCTTTTTCTCATGACAAAGAATGATCAGACAAGCTAGAGAATGATGGAGAGATGGCAAACCAAAAAACCTTATCACCATTGATGCCACAACTATAAAGAAATGTCAGAGCTGACACCAGAAGAAAATTTTACATATTCTAGGAATGAATTAGAAATGTAAAAACTTATTTCAAAGACAGCTGGCACAAATGGCTTTTTGAAATTTCCCATCCAATTCATGGCCTGAGAAATAGGAAGTTTCCTCAGAAATCTGCCAAGGAACAGAAATTGGAGATTTTGCAGTATCCTTCCCCTGCCAGGTATCCTCCCCTAAGAGGTATTGTGGCAACACAATACCACGGCAAAAGAACAGGTAGTAAAAAAATTTGGATTTCATCACTGAATAAAAGCCACAACCCTCTTAGCTTAGTTAAGTTGTTTTGCAACAGCTGCAAATATCTACGGTAGATGCACATGATTAAGAAAAAGGAAATAAAATGTTTTTTGCAGCCAAACTATTTTCCAAAGCACCTGAAGGCAGGACAAGAAGCAATGGATGGAAACTAATCAAGGAGAGAATCAACCTAGAATGAAGGAGAAATTTCCTGGCAGTTAGAACAATTGATCAGTGGAATGGCTTGCCTTCAAAAATTGTGGGTACTCCAACACAGGGATTTTTAAGAAGAGATTGGACAACCATTTGTCTAAAATGATAAAGGTTTCCTGCTTGAGTGGGAGTTGGACTAGAAGAGTTCCAAGGTCTCTTCTAACTCTGTTGTTCTGTTATTGTCTTTGATAAAAAAACAACAACCTTACATAGCTATTTGTAATATTCCATTTCTGGGATTTAAGCATCACTTTCACAAGAGTTTAAAAAATAAAAATAAAATCAAGATCTTTCTAAATAATGTTTTCATTAAGGATGCCAGGATAATGTGGATATTTAAAGCTAGTGCAAGAAAGCAGAACCTCCCAAACATGTTTAACATAGGATTATTTCCTATGGAATGATTTCCAGATGTTTTCTTGTGTCTTTAAAAAATGGTTTTAAAAAGTCTTAGGCTTTTCTATCACAGCATCAGAAAATTGCAATTTTCATGCTTCATTAAATTATCCAGGTTCATTATTTGCACTGTAGTTCTCAAAGCTATTTTATTTCACTTAAAGGTCATTCCTATAAAAATATTTTTACACAGCTGACTATAAATAATTTTAGGCTTGCTTCTGAGGTGAGGTTAACAATTTCCCTTTAGACTCATTGCTGACATAAAAGACTAATACCTGTCCTTGCCTTATTTAATTTTAGTGCTTAGAACACATTTTTGGCAAATTCTTTGTCTAAATATGCCTGACATAGAACCAGGTGATATGCCTAATGTGGTGAAGAAGAAATGTTCTACTGCTGTTCAACATAATACTTTCATATGAAGAACACACTGAAAGTCAACTGGTGATATCATTGGGAAAAAAGCAAGCTTTAGTATTTATGAGTTTCTGTCCTGCTTTTTATCTATCCAGTGGGGAGTTACAAAACAATATAAGATGGATGAAATAGATTAAAAATACAAAAAGCCAAATCAGAACGCCAATTGTGCAACAGGTGAGATAAGAAAAATAAAATAACTTTGACGTCATTAGCAAGATTTGGCAGTGACTAAGGAGAGATCTGTGCAAATGCTGATTATATCATTCTTGAGTTTCAAAAGCAAAGCTAGGAACACCTCTCTTCACCTTTCATCTTAAGAAGGCATTAGCCTGTTTTATATTTTCAATTGTTTCAAGCATTCTAGTACTAAGCCAATATTGGCCATTTTTCATTGTAAATATTTAAATCATGAAGTAATAAATCAGTATTTGGAGAAGCTGGAAAAATAGTATTATTCCTGATACTAGGATCCGGATTTAAGACTTATTTGTTTGTTTTTGAAAAAGATGGTTGTATCTGTTGATCAAAACATGACATAATCTTTTTGTACTTATTTAGATTCAGAAACCTGCTGAATATTTCATTAGACATATATAACTACTATTCCCCTTCACTGTTTCTGTCTGTTTTCATTTTGCAGTTTTGTATTTTGTGTGGTGTTAGGTTCCAAACAAAAAGAAAAAGAAACACAGCCAAACACAAACCTGGTTTGTTGCTGCCTGCTTTACTTCTTTTTTGGCACTCGCTAACAATTGTGAAAGGAACTTCTTGTTAGGGCTAACTGCCCGTGCTCCCCACCACCTTTTAAACTATAAGCACCACACACCCATTCACGAGCACAGCTTCCTCCCACGTGACCCTGAAATGAGCAGGGGATAGTACATGTGATGAAGCCAGCATTTGCCTTAAGTCCAGCCTTTCTTTTCCACCTCCTCTGCTGCCAGTAAGTTTTTAAGGTGGACTGGTCCTCTTTCTTCACTGTCAGTCAGCCTTTAGTGCCAATCAGCCTTTACAGGAGGAGCCTTTCCCGCCAGTCATTCAGGATGTTTCAGGGTGGCCAGGGAGAGTGGTGGCTGCCTCCCCTCCGAATGGCAGTTCGGAGCTGACAGTGGGGATTTTTTGTTTTGTTTTCTTCTGTCAAACATGTTAACATAAAATATTTAAATATAAAAATAAATCAAATTTTAAAAATTGAAATTAAGGAAAAGAGCTATGAAAATCCTTTCAAAGAGGGGTTTCAAGTGTGTACGTAAAATACTTCTAATGAATCATCAAAGTAGCCACTTTGGCTGCACATGTTGTGTGCAGAAGTGGGAGTCATTTCCAAACATTTTTATGTGTGTAGAAGAAGATATACGTGCTTCAATAATTCAAAAACACTCTCCCAAATGTTCCAGAACACTTTTTCCAAAGCATTTTTCATTCTAGAAGCTGGTATTAGGAAACAAACTTTAGAAGATTATTGTAATAAGTCTGTTTGCATTTTTTTCTTCCTCCAATACCACTTTTCCCCCACAAATTGTATTGCTGACAAATCCATGTTTAAAATCAAAATATTCCAACTTGTGAAATCAGTGTGAAAATATTTCCTATTATAGGTTGTCTTTGTCAAAGTAAGCACTAGTACTTACAATTGAAAAAATACATATTGGACCACACAGATTGGTTGTATAAATTTAAAAGTACAATCATGGTCTCACATTGTGGGGAATTGGGCAGAAATTGGGAATTAAATTCAGTTATTTCTGAATACATATTCAGATGATTGCATTGCAAATACATATTCATTCTGGTTATATCTGAATCACTCAACAAAATTGTAACATTTTTCCTTAAAATACGTTTTCTTTTATTGGCTTTTCAAGTATAATCTCTCCCACCAAAAATAAATGAATTAAAAAAATATATGGGCAGAGATCAGAACAGTAGCAATAATTGACTTGCTAAATCTGAAGCAGGTTTCTTTGTGTGCCATTAAATCAGCCCAGGGCTTCACAGAAACATTTTGTTCTCATGGTAGACAGCAACATAGTTGTTTAGTATGTGATAGAGGCAGAAAATAGCCAGAACAAAATTCTAATGCATTTTTCCTACTAGCTCTCATTCAGTTTGATTACTTCTGTTTAAGGGAAGAAAGAATTGTGGAGAAATTGTAATCAGCAGAGTGTTAACTGCACTTCTGAGTTCCTGTTTTGTTCTAAAGACTCTCTGGGAAAAGATGGGAGGTATACGGACAAAGACAGAGATGACTGGATGGGGTCAAGAGCATATGTCACTTCTCACTAAGTAACTAGGCAAAAGGGTAATTCATATCAGCCCAAAACTCAACAGTTAAAAGTATGTCTGAATCCAAGGGAGAGAGAATGAAAAGAATGGCCAAAGGGAAGCAATGTTCATAAATCAGTACAAAGCAAAAGTGAAGATTTTAGATGTAGGATACAAGGGTCACAAACTTCATTGATGCTCCTCAGAGCTCAGCCCCTCATGGACTCATCTAGCATTCATAGTATTTCTCTTCACGGTAACTTGCAGTGGGATTCTCTTACCAAGAACACTAGCCTTTAAACTTAGCATCAGGTCATTGCCCTTCCATCTGCAGCATTGCTATTATTCAAAAAGCTGGGATTTGAGAATATGTGGAAGAAATAAAGACCTTTGTTCAGAATAATTAGGTAGCAGTTGTTATATGGAATCCATTTCTATTTTTTTTATCAATGAGGTATTGGAAAATACTTTCCACTGGGCTTACTTAGTAGTAGTAGCACTTGTGGCTGCTTAAGAAACAAGCCCTTCAAAACTTGAAGATTCCCACCCCACTCCAGGGGAAGGATACTGCAAAATCCCTATTCTCTCCCCACTCCTGGGGAAGGACATTGCAAAATCTCCATTCCCACCCCACTCTGGAACCACCAAGAGGTGGTATTTGCTGGTTCTCTGAACTACTCAAAATTTCCGCTACCGGTTCTCCGGAACCTGTCAGAACCTGCTGGATTTCACCCCTGCTTTTATTTTGCCAGTGTTGAAAGATCTGCACTGGTTTATAATAACTTTCCTTCCATAATTCCAAGTGGGAGCTTTGACTAGGTGTCAATAAAGGAGAATATTTGTAGTTTAGGGTTGAAATGAAGGGCTCCTTGGTGCTCTCAAGAACTTGGTTGTTTTCTTTCATTACCCAAACTAAGTAACATCATCAGTGTCAGTCATCACTAGCAGTGTTGATGTTACCTAGTTTCCTTAATGAAACATCTGCAAGAAAACAACCAAGCTCAGAGAGTATCAAGGATGCTGTATTGATTAGGTATGCATTCCAGTTCAGAACAAAGCTCAAAGCTGGGGTCTGTAACCTATCCTGTACCAATTCACAATCTTTAGTTAACCTGTACTTCTAAGACATTAATCTTTAGTGACCCTGCCATGCTGCTACAATAGCCATGCTGTGACAGATACGCCTTTATTTTTTTTTAAACGTTGTTTCCTATCATGAAAAACTACAATGGAAAGAGAAAGCAAAGGACTGGGAACATTCAGCAACTAATTAGTCAGTTTTTAAATCAAGAGGGCCAAACCATATATTTTGGCATATTTTGTGAATTCATCCCTGTTTAGAATGAAATGATATAGGGTGAATAGTTGAACGTTGATTTTAAAATGTAGGACAAGACAGAGAACTTAATGATATGTAATAGAATAGACCATAAGGTAGAATAAGGCTTCCCTCTAATTGCATTCAGATCACCAAAGCTTTAGGGATATTGTAAGTTCTCATATGGCCTTAATTTATCACAGTATCCACTGGCTGTTTCAATTTTAAACAATGATGTGTACCACTCTAGCTGTTCTTATCCCATTAGATTGGTTCAAGTACTTTTCAATGAGCTAAAGTCTAGATCTTTCAAAGCTATTCTTTCTCCCCCACCCTTGCTGATGTACGTAGGTAGGTAGGTAGGTAGGTAGGTAGGTAGGTAGGTAGGTAGGAAGGAAGGAAGGAAGGAAGGAAGGAAGGAAGGAAGGAAGGAAGGAAGGAAGGAGTGGTCAGCATCTATCCATCCAAGTGGATGCAAATATTTTGATATCTGAATCTACTTTCAGTCTTTTGTCATATTGTACATATTTCCTTTGTATATTGTTGGCACTTTTAGAAATCAATTTGAGAGCTCTTTATATTCAGCTAAAGTGAATATTTTCTGAGCATGAAGTAAATAACAATTTTATTTAGGATACAGTTTTATTTGAGTAATTCCAATTGACAATACTTCATCAATGTACAACATAATACCTTATTTGGAAAGCCATCAATATATCTAGAAATTGTTTGAGAGAGTTCTGAACAGTATAAAAAAATCTGACAAACTCTCTTGACTGAGATGATTTATTTCAACTTGAAAAATAATTTCTATTATAATATACACATAAGATATACACATATTACCACCATAGCTTTTTTTTTTAAAAAAAAAGCTTGTACCATCTTCCAATGTTTGAAGAAAACTTGGCAGTAAAATGGATAGCTCTGATAACCATGGAGCTGTTGCTGTCATAATAGCAGCATTCCCAAGATACTATTTTGGAAGCAGAAAGTGACATTTAATTTGCTCAATTAAAAATGGCAGAATGATACTGGATAGGATTATTCACAGAGTGTTATTGAACAATGAAAAAAAAGAAGCCATACTGGAGATGAACTGGCAACTCATTGAGAAGATAGTCCACTGAAGGGTTTTAGAATGCATGGCTGCAAGGGTTTGGAATTTAAAATTAAAAAAATGGCATATAAACATAAATACATACTCACATACAAAAATCACCTCTAAATGTTCAATTCCTGTAAAATTAGGAAATCAATGCATTATGAAATTTATTTAATGTCACTTGCTTTAAAGCCTTGGAGAACTCAGCTTTGCAGAACACAATCATTCATAACTTTCCACTTAAAAATCTAGAGACACTGTGCTATTTTAACTCAAACATAAATATGATAAAGCAAATGCAACAGAAATACAAATGGTTAACCTTCTTCTTTATGCAAATTAAACATCTCATTCTTCTGTTGAAGAATGAAAATATCAATGTCCTATTTTGAGTTGCACTATCTTCAATAAAGGGACACGGTGGCTCAGGGGCTAGGACGTTGAGCTTGTTTATCGAAAGGTCGGCAGCTCAACGGTTCGAATACCTAGTGCTGCCGTGTAACGGGGTGAGCTCCCGTTACTTGTCCCAGCTTCTGCCAACCTAGCAGTTTCGAAAGCATGTAAAAATGCAAGTAGAAAAAATAGGGACCACCTTTGATGGGAAGGTAACAGTGTTCCGTGCGCCTTTGGCATTGAGTCATGCCGGCCACTTGACCACGGAGACGTCTTCGGACAGCGCTGGCTCTTTGGCTTTGTTACGGAGATGAGCACCGCCCCCTAGAGTCGGCAACGACTAGCACGTATGTGCGAGGGGAACCTTTACCTTTTTATCTTCATTTACCTTTTTATCTTCACTGTTATACGAAGGGCACAATCAAATCATAAAATCCCCAATTTTTTTGAACAGAAATGTATTAGTTTTACACACACATCAGTCAAAATGGGCAATACTGTCCATTCCTTAGATTTCCTACATTTCCACAGTTACAGATCTGAACATTATTACTGTTAGTGTTGCAGGAAATGCTTGGTTCATCATATGAATGGACAAAAGAAAAGACAAACTCAGAGAAGTTCAATTAGAGCAACTCATGGTACACTTTTTTATATCATGTAGGCTTACGACCCTACTAAGACAGGAGTTATCTCCTACCAGGAGTATTAAAGATTTAGTCTTGGGATGTTACATGGAAAAACTATCTTTCATACAGAAAACAATAATCTTATTTCTTCTTTCTTTATGTGGATATGAGAATTCCACAAAATGAAGTTAGGCATCTTTGTTCAATATCATGAAGCTACTTTCAGATTGCTGTCCTAGAGCAGCCTTACAGGTCACTGTGCACTTGCAGTAAATTCTGGATTTCACTTAGCTCTGAATCAGAAAGATAATGATCAAAGTGCTCTACAATGAAAGAACAGCATCTAATTAACTGGGGCCTCTTTATCTTGCTTTCAGCTTGCTTCTGTGGCCTTTGTTTAATCGCTTGAGCATGTAAACCAATTAGAGTTTGAAATTAGCTAAACTGTTTATCTCAAGATACACCCAGATACTAACCACTGGTATGAAGGATACTGCTCTTTTACTGCCGTGTTTCCTTGAAAAGGGAAAGTGCAATGAGCCAGTAATGCCATTTAGCATTTTGTATAGTGGTCATTTAACTTATCCAGAACAGTGCCATTGTCTACAAGAAGACTTAATTGGGTTTAAGATAGCTCAACTGAGTTAAAATCAGCAAAGCTATAAGGTTTATGATAAACTCAGAAAATAATTTAAGCTGGCCAAATTACTTTGTGAAACCGTATTTGCAGAGCTGAATGGTTACATTTATAGCAATTTTGGTTTTAAGAACTTCTAGATTACGAAGCAAAATGCAAAATTTTTCAAACAGTTTCACAAAAAAACTGTTTTGTCTACTTCCTAAAAGATTGATCCCAAACTGTGTAAGAAAATATTACAAAGAATGAAGATATGAAATTCCTAGGGACTATATTTGTGGCTTTCTTGCCTGTCTTTTTTCTTCCTTGAAAGAACTCCATGAAAAGACTGTGAGCCATGGTGGTGCAGTGGTTAGAGTGCAGTACTGCAGGCTACTTCTGCTGACTGCCAGTTGCCTGCAATTCGGCAGTCGAATCTCATGAGGCTCAAGGTGGACTCAGCCGATGTGGGTAAAATGAGGACCCAAATTGTTGGGGGCAATATGCTGACTCTGTAAACTGTTTATAGAGGGCTGTAAAGCACTGTAAAGTGGTATATAAGTCTAAGTGTTATTGCTATTGTTATCAATGCCGTTATCTGGCTTTGGGTTTTCATGACCTTCATCGAAAGAACAACAGGAAACTTAAGCAAATGGGAAATGTTATTTTATATTTAAATCCTTTATTTTTATCTTTCTTTTTCAGATATAGCTCAAAAACAATTCTTACTGTATGAGCAATTATAAATAAAAACAAGAAATGCTTGGATATTTGCTTTATTTTTTAGTTTGAATACTCACAATAAAATAAAATAAAATTGATTTCCCCCCCAAAAAAGCAGCAGATCTTTAGAGATAACTATCTCTGCAGATATGTTAGAGTAAAGGGAATTATTTTTTTTATGTCTCATCTTTCTTTTGAAAGCTCAAAATGAAGTACGTGGGAAGGGTTCTTCAAAACAAGGATAGATGGGTAAGGAAGAATGTGATTTTGCCAGAGGTATCCAGTGACCAAAAAAGTCACATAGCATGTCAAGACCAAAAAAGAAAAAGAAAATGTTTCGAGAGGCCATGGAAGTAAATATAGAAGCTTTTTGTTCTGGACACAAGTTATTCTAGAGCCACCACTAATATATCAGGCAAAATACATGGAACCAACTCTCATATATTAAGCAACTGCCAAAGGAATTGCCTAACCTCTAGAACAGTGACACTATATATAATCCCACAGAACTCTATTTGTAAACAAAGCTATAAGTCAAGGAGACAGCACATGATTCTCATGGAAAAGGACCTAGATTCAACAGAAGACAACTGTGGCCAATCAGTGTTGACAACAGTGAATCAGATCACTCTATTATCTGAGTCAGAATGAGAACTCTTCCTTGGTTGATACATCTTTATTTTTCCCGAAGTTACTGGTATTTACAGGAGCAAGCAGACATTTCTACATCTCACACCAAATCCTTAATATGTTACTTGAACAAGCCGATGCACTTCCATACTCATAAGAGAACCTAAAAGCTCAGATAATTCATAAATTGGGTTTAAATCTTGCAAGGCAATGTTGGTTTTGTGACAAGCAATGTCTCTCATTGCATAGGATGACAACGTCCATCAACTTCCCCAGAAAATGGAGAAGCATGGAATAAAAGCTGTATAAAGTGAAACAAGCCTAAAAGGATAACTTTTTCTTTTTCTTACTGCACTTTCCTTAATTGATGGGGATACAGTAACATTTCTTTTTCATGTGCATTGACTAGACTCTACAGTTTAATCAAAAACTCCAAAAAGGACACTGTAACTAAATGTCTATATCACCTTTCCTTTCCTTATGGCATACATAAAATCCAGGGAAGAACAAATCAGTGAGTTCAAATATGGTTCGTGAAAGAGAATGTTCTACAAGAAAACCTCTTGGCCTGACTCTACATTCTTGGCACACTGTAAATGCTCCAATTACTTGAAAATGGGACTATTTCAAAATAAGGTAATGAAAGGGCTTCACACATGAAAGCTCACATTTTCAGTAAGAATCTGTAAGACACAGTTGTAGATTTATTCATCAGATGGCATCAAATGAAATGGGCCTTTTGCTGAATGAATGAATATATATATATATATATATATATATATATATATATATATATATATATATATATATATATATATATATATATATATATGTATTCATATATATATATATATATATATATATATATATATATATATATATATATATATATATGTATTCATATATATATATATGACTATACACACACACATACATATATATGTAGGTCTTTGATTATTCGGGTTTTCTCCCGCGTAAAATTGGAAGTGTCTTGGCGATGTTTCGACGAAGTCTCATTCGTCATCTTCAGGCTTCAGCTTCGTGCTTCTGGGAGCAATGTGTGATCGCAGCTGTTTCTTCCTTTTAACTGCTAGTGGGGGTTACCTGCTAGTGGGGGTTACTTGCTTCCAACACTCTACCATCATCCCAGTGCCGAAGAAGCCCACCATCAAGGAACTGAATGACTACAGACCAGTTGCTCTAACATCTGTAGTCATGAAAACCTTTGAAAGGCTAGTGCTTTCCTACTTGAAAACCATCATGGATCCGCTGTTAGACCCCTTGCAATTTGCATACCGAGCAAACAGATCAACAGATGATGCTGTTAATATGGCTCTGCACTACATCCTACAGCATCTTGAGTCTCCAAAGACCTATGCAAGGGTCCTTTTTGTAGACTTTAGTTCAGCATTCAATACCATCATTCCAGACATTCTTCTAACTAAGCTAAACCAGCTACAGGTACCGGAACAGACTTGTAAGTGGATCACAAGCTTCCTAACAAACAGGAAGCAGCAGGTGAAGCTAAGCAAGATCACATCAAATACCTGTACAATTAGCACAGGGCCCCCCCAAGGCTGTGTGCTCTCCCCACTTCTCTTCTCTCTGTATACCAATGACTGCATCTCCAATGATCCATCTGTTAAGCTACTGAAGTTCGCAGATGACACAACAGTGATTGGTCTCATTCGAGACAATGACGAATCCGCATATAGACGAGAGGTCGAACGACTAGCCTTGTGGTGCAACCAAAACAATCTGGAACTGAACACACTCAAAACCGTAGAAATGGTGGTAGACTTTAGGAGAAACCCTTCCATACTTCCACCTCTCACAATACTTGACAACACAGTATCAACAGTAGAAACCTTCAAATTTCTGGTTCTATCATATCGCAAGATCTCAAATGGACAGCTAACATCAAAACATCATCAAAAAAGGACAACAAAGAATGTTCTTTCTGCGCCAACTCAGTAAGCTCAAACTGCCCAAGGAGCTGCTGATCCAATTCTACAGAGGAATTCTTGAGTCTGTCATTTGCACCTCTATAACTATCTGGTTCGGTTCTGCAACCCAACAAGAAAGACACAGACTTCAGAGGATAATTAGAACTGCAGAAAAAATAATTGCTACCAATCTGCCTTCCATTGAGGACCTGTATACTGCACGAATCAAGAAGAGGGCCGTGAAAATATTTACAGACCCCTCGCATCCTGGACATAAACTGTTTCAACTCCTACCCTCAAAACGACGCTATAGAGCACTGCACACCAGAACAACTAGACACAAGAACAGTTTTTTCCTGAAGGCCATCACTCTGCTAAAAAATAATTCCATCAACACTGTCAAACTATTTACTGAATCTGCACTACTATTAATCTTCTCATAGTTCCCATCACCAATCTCTTTCCATTTATGACTGTATATATAACTTGTTGCTGGCAATCCTTATGATTTATATTGATCATCAATTGTGTTGTAAATATTGTACCTTGATGAACGTATCTTTTCTTTTATGTACACTGAGAGCATATGCACCAAGACAAATTCCTTGTGTGTCCAATCACACTTGGCCAATAAAAATTCTATTCTATTCTATTCTATATATATGAAGAAACCTCGTAGGTCATCTAGTCCAACCCCCTGCCCAAGGAGACACAAACCATTTTTGACAGATAACAGTCCGGTCTCTTCTTGAAAGCTTCCAGTGAATGTAAGACTGCCTGCAATTGGATAAACTATAAAGACTCATCACTAATTTGTGTCTTTTCTTTTCCCCACTGTATTCTTTCAATTGAAAATTGAAATCAATCAATAAATCACTTGTAAAATCATCAGTGGTTTCGGTGTGAGGTACCAGCTGTACGCTGATGACACCCAGCTGTACTTTTCCACACCGGACCACCCCAACGAAGCTATCGAAGTGTTGTCCCGGTGTCTGGAGGCCGTACGGGTCTGGATGGGGAGAAACAGGCTCAAGCTCAATCCCTCCAAGACAGAGTGGCTGTGGATGCCGGCATCCTGGTACAGTCAGCTGCAGCCGCGGCTGACTGTTGGGGGTGAGTCATTGGCCCCGATGGAGAGGGTGCGCAACTTGGGCGTTCTCCTGGATGAACGGCTGTCCTTGGAAGATCATCTGGCGGCCGTCTCCAGGAGGGCTTTTTACCAGGTTCGCCTGGTTCGCCAGTTGCGCCCCTTTCTAGACCGGGATGCCCTATGCACAGTCACTCACACTCTTGTGACGTCTCGTCTGGACTACTGCAATGCTCTCTACATGGGGCTCCCCTTGAGGAGCACCCGGAGGCTCCAGTTAGTTCAGAATGCGGCTGCGCGGGTGATAGAGGGAGCCCCTCGTGGCTCCCATGTGACACCTCTCCTGCACAGACTGCACTGGCTACCTGTGGTCTTCCGGGTGCGCTTCAAGGCTTTGGTGACTATCTTCAAAGCGCTCCATGGCATAGGGCCGGGATACTTATGGGACCGCCTGCTGCTACCGGATACCTCTCACCGACCCGTGCGCTCTCACAGAGAGGGACTCCTCAGGGTGCCGTCGGCCAGACAGTGCCGGCTGGCGACACCCAGGGGAAGGGCCTTCTCTGTGGGGGCTCCCACCCTCTGGAACGAGCTTCCCCCAGGACTTCGCCAACTTCCTGACCTCCGAACCTTTCGCCGCGAGCTTAAGACACATCTATTTATTTGCGCAGGACTGGACTAGATTTTAAATTCGAATTGGTTTTAATGGGGATTTTATTATTTTTATTATCATCATTTTAATTATTCGGCCAATTATAATAAGTTTTTTAATGGATGTTTTTATTTGTATTTATATGTATATTTTTATCTGGTTGTTAACCGCCCTGAGTCCCTAGGGAGATAGGGCGGTATAAAAATATGAAAAATAAATAAATAAATAAATAAATAAAATAATAAAAGTAAAAGAACTGTGTTTATTGTTAGATCAACCGCACATTTCTTTTTTTAAAAAAACCTTTGTTAAAAAAAATTTGGACATGGTAGAACTATCTTGGCGATATCTCCGCCATACAGATCAATCACACATTTGAGGTTAAATCTGAAAGCATTTTTCAATCTACTGGATTGAACAGTTCAATATGCAATTTTCAAGTTTCTTTGATTTCTGTGCATCCATAAGGCTTGTGTCCATAGTAAATAAAGGGCGAATTATCCAGTATGTAATCTGAGATGGGGGCAATAGGCTTTGGCTGAACTCTGGCAAGACTAAATGGCTTTGGGTGCATGGAATTTCAAGATCCTGGATTTTAATTAACCTAGGTATTGATGTGGTTGCACTACCAGACAGACCAGATCTGCAACTCCTGGATTTGTGACTTCTGCTCAAAGAGGAGATGGCAGTCATTGATAAGAGAGCCATTGCACAACTTTGTGTTATGTGTCCATTGTCAGGAATCCCTGCACACAATCATTGAAGCCCTGGTCATCTTGTGTCTGAACTACTGCAATGCACTCTACATGAAGAGCATTCAGAAGCTTCAACTAGTGCAGGGTGTGGCAGAATAGGCAGTTCTTGAAACCTCTAGGGTAGCTCATGTTACAACATTGTTCTGGAAGCTGCACTGGCTGCCAATTTGCTTTCAGGTGCAATTTAAGATGTTGATTACCTTTAAAGCCGTGCATGACATAGGTTCAGGTTACTTGAGGAACCATCTCATCCTATTTGGACTGGCCTTTCCCATCCACACTGGCAGAGGAGGGATGCTGTGGATCCCACCAGTCTAGGAATTTTGGCTGGTGGGGTCCAGCAGAAAGGCCTTTTCTGCTGTGGCTCCTGCCCTTTGGAAATCTTACTTCCTGAGGTGAGATCAACTCACATCCTTCTAACCTTCCATAAGGACCTGAAGACCTGTGTTGTGGTCCACCAGCAGCCTGCGGAGCTAGCATCAGAGTTGAACACTGAGGGGGCTTGGGAGGACAATGGGCCAGTCCTAGAGTCAGGGGAAGGCCCGGCCAAGGGTTCTGTGTCGAAGGCAGAGATGGGGCCAGGGCCATCTTGGAGCGATGCATGGACTCCGGAGTCTCCAGAGGTGGACAGCAGAGAGGCAGAGGAACAGAAAGAGCCTGTTCCTAGTGCACGCATGCAAAGAGTTGCCAGAAGGCAAGAGCAGCTAAAGCTAAAGATCGGGAGTAAGGCTAAGAGATGATTGGCCACTCCCATAAGCCTTAAAAGAGCAGCAATGGCTCTTGGGCTCTTCGTAGGAAAGAAACATTGCTACATCTGTTCTTAGTCAGCTTCTCTTGTTTCTGAACTTTGTGGGGCTTTGCTAAGAAAAGCCTTTGGCAGGGTGCCACAGCAGATAAGGCCAAAGGACTTTTTCTGAAGGACTTGTTTTGGAATTAATTTGGACTAAGCTGGGAATGAAGTAATTCCCAGCTGTTATAATAAAATAGGATTGTTTAAGACTAAGTATTTCTTCTATGCCTAATGAGCATAGGTGCCTCACTTATGCCTAAGTGAGCCTAGGTCACAACAACAGAGCTTTTGGTTCTGTCAGATGGGTTGTGGTCTCAACAGAGGAGCATCCCTCTCTGCACATCCCGCTCTCTCTCTCCCCATCACTTAACTATAGTTCTATTTATGATTGTAATTTTCATTTTTATTGTTTTATTTTTATTGTTAAATACTTTATCTTTTATTATCTTAATGCTTTTAGTGCTGTAAGCTGTCCATAGTTGCTTTTTTTAAATTTGCATTTATATCCCGCCCTTCTCCGAAGACTCAGGGCGGCTTACACTATGTCAAGCAATAGTCTTCATCCATTTGTATATTATATACAAAGTCAACTTATTGCCCCCAACAATCTGGGTCCTCATTTTACCTACCTTATAAAGGATGGAAGGCTGAGTCAACCTTGGGCCTGGTGGGACTTGAACCTGCAGTAATTGCAAGCAGCTGCTGTTAATAACAGACTGCATTAGTCTGTTGAGCCACCAGAGGCCCCTGGCTTTGAAATGAGATGGGCAGCAAATAAATTTAATAAATAAAATAAAAATGTAGGCACTATGTATATATCAGAGTTTTTCTATTATCGGCCCTGAAAGAATTCAGTTGTGTTTCTTTGCCTTTTGCTAATTATGACTGGATTCAGTGTGTGGTTAGTAAGATTATTAATGTGGCTTCTAAGACCACACTTTTGGTATGGGGTAAAAAAAGGTTTCTATATTTCTATAAAAGCCAGAGAAACTCTTGAATATAAAATTCTCCCAGTAATGATGCAACTGGAAAAGCTTATTGCATGGAAGCTTAGGGAGCACATCAAAGCTTCCACAGAACTCTGGAATAGGGCTATATTGTGTTTCCCATAGCCAGCCAATGTCGATTTGCATCCTTATGGATGAGGATCAATGAACTGTCACAACTAGAAAATTTATGCATTTTCAAAATGATAATCGCAACTGATATTTATATGTACAAATCTATGAGTATACTTCATTTTGGAATGGTTTTCCTCCGGGATTTTCATGGAAGACTTTTCAGATTCACACTATGCACCTGCTTGTACTTTATATTTGCAGGAGATCCATGCCAATAACATCTAGAAAGAACATTTGCATAAGATGACTGAAGTAGCATGATAAAATACATCACTATTTTCTTTGAAAAAGCAATATTTAAATTCTGCATTTTGAAAGTTATTTCATTATTTTGAGTTTGGAAGTGGGTTTTTGTTCGTTGGTTTGTTTGCAAGGAAGGGAAAGTACCTTATGTGACATTACTATATCCTGATACCTGTAGAGACTTATCTTTAAGGAGTGTGATTATTTCAGTAGAAAAATACATCTGGATTCTGAAACAAGCCAAGAAAAATAATATTTTTGGCTACTTCTAAGTAAATTGCTGCCAAGCTTTTCTTTGACCATTATGTGTACAGCAGCTGTGGAGAACAAAATGGGAATGTGCTTTAATTACATTTTTTATTTTTAAGAGATACTGGGTAATTTTGCTGTTCTCTTCAAATGTTTATTACACTTCACAATTTCTAGTTGTTGTTCTACTTTTTAGATGTTTAGTTATAGGCTTCTGCAAGTGATATTCTTTAAACATGGCATCCATGAGGTAAGATATATTAAATAACCAACTAACAAACTTCTGATTCCAACCCGTATTTATTGCTTTCTGATGGATAACATTGGTTGATTTGATGGACCTGCAGTTTCCTATAAAAGCCTATGTGGTCATTTATTCTTCTTACTTGTCTTTTAACAGGAGAAGAGCTGACAAAAAAAGATATCCTATTTTTAATAAAATGTGTTAGCTGGACAAAGTGATATCAGACTTGCTCTGATTTTTTTCCATTTTAAGAATAATTATTCTTAATAGTACTGTATTAATGGTGATGGTGACATTCTGAAGATGGCAGACAAGTACCTGCTGCTTGTTAGGTGTCAAATGGGGTAATGGGTAGTCTATTGCCTGGTACTGTTGTGTGACCTGTTATCTGGGTTACAATCAAGGTTGGCTATGACTAAACAGAAGCAACATTAATTCAATTTAAATGTTCAGTTATTATATAGATAATCTCTATTTAACAATGCTAATTGGATTTGGAAACTCCATCATTAAGTGACATGGTTGTAAGTTAAAAAAAAATCCCACCATAGTTAGCCTTGCCAGTTCCAGAAGTCCAATTAAGTGAGGATTCTGTGGGTTGTTAAGAGAAGACTTTTATGTGACCATGACTTCCAACTTCCTTTCTTCCATTGACTTGTGGGAACATCAGGAAAGTTTGCAAATCACGACCCATAATTGTGAAGACACTGCAATGCTTTTTAAGTATGAGGTCTAATCATAACTATCACTCATTCAGCACTGTTGTAAGTTTGAACGATCGCTGTATGAGTATTTATTAAACAAGGACCACATATAGTGCCTTCCCCCAAAGGAGAGCAGAGACTCTGGTACCTATGCACCTACTTTGGAAGTCTATAAAGGCACTAACAATAAAACCATCTTCTGAGAAAAAAAGAAAACCAACAGCAATGGATCCAAGCAAATAGTGGAACAAAAAACATTTTAGTTTTGTTTGCTCACATTTGAAGAAGAAATGTGAGAAAGCAATGATGTAGGGCAGAGGTGTTAAACACAAGGCCTGCAGGCCAGATGCGGCCCACAATGAAGTCAGTTCTGTGTCAGCTCGGGAAGCCATCTTTTCTTTGGATCTTCAGGGCTGCCACCCTTAGTGCTGTGGGAAAGTGGGAGAGGAGTTGCATGGAGTTGGTAGAGTTAATTAGTCATAACAACATTCTTTTCTCTGAGAGTCAAGGACGTTCAGCCTGCACCTGGAGTGGCAGGGCTGGGAGGCATCTCAAGTTGGGAGAGTGGTTTGATTGGACCATGTGATGGATATGTGGGTGCAGGGGAAGGGACTTTCACTTTCCTTTGGGTGGGGAAAACTTGGGAACTTTCAGATTCCGAATTTCCCAGATGTGCCAATATGACATCTCTAATAAAATGGACCAAAAGCCGCAGTAGCACAGTGGTTAGAGTGCAGTACTACTTCTGCTGTTCACCAGTTGGGAAGATTGAATCTCACCAGGCTCAAGGTTGACTCACCAGGCTCAAGGTTGACTCAGCCTTCCATCCTTCCAAGCTGGGTAAAATGAGGACCCAGATTGTTGGGGAAAATATGCTGACACTTAGAGAGGGCTGTAAAACACTATGAAACAGTATATAAATCTAAGCGCTACTGCTAGTGCTATCTTTGAGGAACTGCTTGCTCGGAGTTTTACTTGGTTGGGGGTGTTACTTGGAACCATGACATTCCAGACTGCAGGGTGTTCCTGGAAAATGTAAGGGACCAGACTGCGTCACTGAGGCCTGGTCTACTCAATGCGGCTTCAGCCCAGTCTACACAATGCAGCTTTGGTCCGGTCTACCCAGTGTGAAGAGAAAACATGGCAGCAGTTTGGGGATGGCGTCAAGCTAGCTATGCCCATCCAGTCGGCCACATCAATCCAGTCAGCTGTGCCCAATGAGTGGCATCAAGCTGGCTATGCCCACCCAGTCGGCCACGCCGACCTGGTCCCCCAAGGTCAACCACAGTCCTGATGTGGCACTCAATGAAATTGAGTTTGACACCCCTGATGTAGGGGGAAAAATAATGGGGGGAAAGCTGAGTTTATGCAATATGCAGGAAGATATGTGGCAGCTAGACAGGCTTGAAAGAAAAATGAAACCTTCATCTCTTGGTCTAAATAATGGGCCTTCTTGGCTAGAATCTTATCTGATAGCATATTGTGTGCAAGCACAAAACCTAAGGAGGGTGTATGGAAGTTTCAGACTGATGAAAAAGAGCTTATGGTGCTGCCCTGCACCATTGCTTTCATCCATTCTGATCAAAGCAGCAAGATCCTGCAGATGCCATAGCAGAAAAGCCATATGTGTGATGCACCAGAATCATGATGAAGAATCGAGCCATAATTAAGGAACCATGCCAGTTAAACGGTTGGTTCATTTTTTAACCACAAGATTAAAAACAAACTTTAGCTCAGAATATAAAAGTAGAAAGAAGAAACCAATTTGGTTTTCCTTAATTAAAGACAAAAACTGTATGATGCTAAAATATCATCCTAGATGTGGGAATTATTGAATGTTTTGAATCACGTATGTTGTAATGATAATGTCTTAAATTTTTATCTAGTTATCTATAACTGAAAATATATGACAGTGGCTGACTGCAGGCGCATATGCTAAGAAATATAATACAAAAAGGAAAAGAAATGGGATCATGGGAAGAATAAAATGAAGGAATATCAGTTAAGTGTGTGCTCAGAGCATTAAGCCCCAAGCTTTTAAGAACTAAGTTGAAACTAAGGTGGGTGATCTGAAAAATTGAACATATGCAAAACTTTCAGGATCATGGCAGAGAAGTCTCACCTCTATGCTTCTGTATATAATGAGATTTTGAGATAAGAGAGCAACATATTAAGAAACATACAAATGACTTTTTTCTCATTCAATGAATCAATACATTCTTATATGATATGCTTACAAATAGGGAAATATTGCTAATAGTGATAATTTGTTCATTGTTCATTAGGATTATGGAAAAAAGGTCTATGACTGGCAGGCTTAATGCATGATTGTGGAGACAGACAGACAGACAGACAGACACCAGAACTAGTACATAGGGCATGCATATCTATCTATCTATCTATCTATCTATCTATCTATCTATCTATCTATCTATCTATCTATCTATCTATCTATCTATCTATCATCTCTCTCTCTCTCTCTCTCTCCCTACCTACCTACCCACCCACCCACCCACCCACCCATCCATCTAACTATTTTGCATAGCTATCCATATTATCAAAAGTGACTCGACAGCACACGACAATCACATCTTACTGCAGTTTCAGTATGTGGGTAAGACATATGGAGGAACAGTTTAGATTCACACTGCTTCCTCTGCAATGGAGTGAGGTTTAGTATTACAATGGATGCAGACTAATTTAATTTATGGGACAAATCAATAAAAGTTTAGTTATGGTGGTAAAAATGTTCCAGATTAAAATGCGAATAAGAACTTTGGAATCAATCCTTAACTCAAATAGCTGTATTAAAAACACTGAAGGAAAACTTCACAGAGAAATGGAGTCAGAGGTGGTCTGCTACCAGTTCGCACCAGTTCTCCCGAAATGGATTTTACTTTTCTGAGCAGTTCGGAGAACCAGTTGTTGGAAACCAGTTTTCCCACTTTACAGGGCTAATCCTGCAAGGGAGGCAGGAAGGAAACATTCTGGTATGCCTGCATCTCTAGCCTAATCCTTATCTTATTGCCCTGCTCCTTTAAGTGTTTTGAGAAACTGCCTCTGGGTTAAGCTTGTTACATTGTAAGCCTTAATGTTTCTTGGCAGTACGCCCACACTTTCTGGCTGTCGACTGAGCTTCTCGGGAATGTCCTGTTCCCCCCCACCCCCAAAGTTTTTTGTGGTACTTTTATTCCTGGGGCATGACTTTCTTAAAGATTGTTAAAGGGTTGTTTTAAGCTTTTTGGAGTATACTTCCAACATGGCTGGAACAGCTATTTACAGAAGAAATGGCTGAGAGGCAGGATGTAGCTTAGCATTTTGTCTGATTTTTTTACTGTCTTTCTGGGGGCGTGTGATCTTTCTGTACATCTGGATGATTACCTAAGTATATGAGGTGAGCAAATGGATCTAATGATTGCTTTTCCTGGGTGGGAAACTGCTTTGTCAGTTCACTGAGCACAGAAATCTCTTGTCTATGGGGATTCTTCAGTCATCCACGTCATGGTTGTTCCAAATATGCTTTTTTCAAGAGGCAACTGGACTTTCTGGAAACCAAGAAAGTTACCTCTTGAAAAAGCACCTTTGGGACAGGAATCTTTTGCATTGCTTCGGAGTGGGCAAGATACATGATTGCTCACTGATAATAAGTGGATCCTCCTTCCAATTTGTTTTAGTTTTCTCTCATGATAATATGGCATAATAACATGGCACCAACTGTAGAAAATTAGCACCTACCTCTCTCCTACAAGAATAAAATATTTTGAGAAATATTAAAAAAGAAGAATATATTTTCCTGAATGAGTAATGGAGAAACATGTTTTCTTAGAGGGAGAAAGCACTTTCCTTAATAACCCACAGAAGATGTCAGCACTTAAGAGATAAAGAGATAGATAACTATATTCATAGGCAAAAATTCCCTACAGCAAGGTCTGAACAAAGGCAGAATGGGATTAGCCCTCACTCAAGATGTTAATTTGTTAATTTGTCTCTTTAGCTCTGCATTTTGTAGCCCAAATATGCCCATGCACTTTCTGGAGAGCTTCAATGACCTCTCTGCCAAAGGGTTTCACTTTATGAGGAAAAGTAATCTGGCTGCTGATAGTTATCCTTGTATTTTAACAATTTTAATCCCTCAATGTGCTCTGGCAACCTGCCTGATTTGTAACTCTGGGTTGCAGGTATTGCTGAGGAAAAGACAGAATGGTTTAAGTGTCCATGATGGCTGTGACTCATTGATCTTCAGTGTGTATTCCCCCATTTCTAATCTAATGACTGCTATTTAGGGAAGCTTTTTGCAAGCAAAGAAGCTTTTTGTATTTTTGTACAAGTAATCCTTGACATAGAACAGTTAATTTAGTGACCATTCAAAGTTACAATGGCACTGAAAAAAGTGACTTATGACCATTTTTCACACGGCTGTTGCAGGATCCCCACGGTCATGAGAGGGCAGGAGAGGTGAAGCACCCCTTGACGTAAGTGACATTGAGTTGGCCATGCCCACTCAGTCACCCAGCTATGCCTACCCAGCCAGTCATTAGGGCAGAGAACCAGTTGTTAATTATTTGAATTCCACCACTGAATGGAGTGTCCTATAAAATATAGATTTTAATAAAATAATGTATTCAATACTTTTACATGGTAATAATACCGAACTGTGTGAACTAGAGTGGCCAGGGTTACTACAGAAAAACAAGGATGTGCATAAATTTTGTGGATCTACCTACTGGATATTCAGTCCTGTAAAAGTCACTGGATTTCATAAAAGCCATTGTATAATTATCCCTGGGTATCTACTGAAATTCAGGAAAGACTGTATTGAAATTCATTTGGTACTCAGTACTAAAGGTAGTACATAATGAATAAATCTGAGACCATAAGAGGCCTAAACTCTTCTATATATTGAAGAGGTAGTACATAGTGAATAAATCTGAAGCCTTCAGAGGCATTAAGTCTTCTATATAATGACAATAAATAATATCTGGCCAAAAAATAGCATAGTTGTAGTACAACATCCTAATTCAAAGTGAAATAAAGAAACCAACAAGAGGAGCCAAGATATAACCATGGCACTACTTTTTCCAGCACACAAACTAGTTTCACATATAATCAATCATGAGGCATTCCTAAGTGCAATAAACTCAAGTCAAACAAGAGAATATAATCAAATGGAACATCCAGGACTGTTATATAGTTTAATATAAGCTCAATCCCTCCAAGACGGAGTGGCTGTGGATGCCGGCATCTCGATTCAGTCAGCTGCAGCTGCAGCTGACTGTTGGAGGCGAGTTATTGGCCCCAAAGGATAGGGTGCGCAACTTAGGTGTCCTCCTGGATGAGCGGCTGTCGTTTGAAGACCATTTGACGGCCGTCTCCAGGGGGGCCTTCCACCAGGTCCGCCTGGTTCGGCAGTTGCGCCCCTTCCTTGATCGGGATGCCTTGTGCACGGTCACTCACGCACTCGTTACCTCTCGCTTGGATTATTGTAATGCTCTCTACATGGGGCTCCCCTTGAGGTGCACTCGAAGGCTTCAGCTAGTCCAGAATGCAGCTGCGCGGGTGATAGAGGGAGTGTCGCGTACCTCCCATGTAACACCCCTCCTGCGCAGCCTGCCCTGGCTACCTGTCGCTTTTCGGGTGCACTTTTAGGTTTTGGTTATGACCTTTAAAGCGCTCCATGGCTTAGGGCCTGGGTACTTACGGGACCGCCTACTGTTACCATATGCCTCCCACCGACCCGTACGCTCTCACAGAGGGACTTCTCAGGGTGCCGTCCGCCAAGCAATGTCGGCTGGCGGCCCCAGGAAGGTCCTTCTGTGGGGCTCCACACTCTGGAACGAACTTCCCCGGGTTTCCGCCAAATACCTGACCTTGGACCTTTCGCCGCGAACTGAAGACGATCTTTTATTCGGGCTGGCTTAAATTTTATGGATTTTATAGTTTTTATTATTAATTTTAAACGGGGTTTTAATTTCTATATATTTTAAATTTTTTAGGCAAATTATAATAAGTTTTTTAATCTCGCATTTTATAAAATATTGTCTTATCTGTTTTTTATTTGCCTGTACACCGCCCTGAGTCCTTCGGGAGAAGGGCGGTATAAAAATCAAATAAATGAAATGAAATGAAATGAAATATGTTTAAAGCTTAAGAACAAAATCGATGAAAAACTTTACTAACTGTAAAAAAGGAATCTCATTTATATTACCGTGTTTCTTGCATTTTTTAATTTAGTGACTGTAAAATTTCAGCCAATTGGCACTATTTTTCAAATAATATGTCATTTCTTAAATGAGTTTTGATTTTGATTTGACAAGATCGTGCTTCCTGTTCTCATTGGTAGACATCAATATTTATCTGGAATATCATGACAAAGGAATAACAGAACGTAAGGACTACTCAACTGCCATGCTTTTTGTTCCTGCAGTAGTTCCTTTGTGACCCAATTTTTAAAAGATAGTCTTTTACAGTGTGTGTCTGTGTGATCTCTAAGGAAAACATGTCAGTGAAAGGCTAAAGGAAGATAAGCTAAGAGACTGTTTGCATGTCAGCATTTTTCAATCCATTTTCTCTTAATGGACACTGGAAGTACACAGAGAGCAGTAAAAGAACTCTGGGATTTCAGCAATGGGCTTTATGTATTCCGTGTAAATTGTTCTATTTATTGTTTTAATATGTGAAGCATCTATACAGATAATGATCCTTCCTAAAGATGGGGGGAATCCCAGAAGTTACCACACATGCGCTTCGGTTGATTTATTTCCTTCAATTAGAAAACAAAATTAAACACAACTCTCAATGTCCAAAGAAGTGCCTAGAGGCCATTGGACATAATTATTTTCATTTATTCCCTGCAATGTATTAACATTTTTAGATCACAGCACTGGGACACTGGAAGCATTTTCCCAACCTTTCTGAGGAAGATGGGGGAAAGGCAGCAAAGGTAGTTAATGAATACAGATAAACTTGAGCAGAGCAAATGAAGAAAAACAAGGTCACCAAAAGTTATGCTAAAAAGCATCAGGCTCTTCTCGCTATCAATTGTCATTGAGGGAAGCCATTACACTGGACTGCAATCAGTGAGTATTCTGTGTGGAATCCTTCATGCTCCCTGAGTTTGGGTTTTTTTTGTTTGTTTGTTTTTTGCTTGTAGCCATTTCATTACCCAACTAGATAACATGTTCAGTGCAATTTGTTTATTTCTTTCATCTTCTGCTTCCTTCTCCTTATTTGTCATGGCTTTTGCATTGTAATTTATTTGTTACCATAGTAGCTGTTGGAGTCTTGTGGCTGAAGAGAAAAGGCAATAGTCTTCAAATAATAAATTAAAGAAGGAAAAAGAGTTATCTAAACATGCAGCCTACAAAGGGGATCTTTGGTTAATAACACAGAGCCTATTGTCTTAAAAGTCCCTTTATCTGTTCCAAGTAATGAAACTTTTCATAACTTGTTCTAAGACTTGTTATAAGTCTATTATATTCCAAGCAAACGTCCCAATATATAAATAAAGTTAGATAAGCAAGATAGTAAATCACCATATTTCCTATCATTAATGAAATATAGATCAAATGAACATTTCCTATATGTAGGACAGGTCTCATCTAATCTTATCTCATCACTCTTGGTGGCCTCTCTTTCCATTATCTGTTTTCTTTTCTCCTGAAATTTCTTCTAAAAAACCCAAAAGTAATATGCAAAATCACCAACATTTTGTGATTTTATTTATTAAATTTTTATACCACCCATCATTCTTATTATTTTGTTATTATTATTATTATTATTAGGCAACTGTGCCCCACTCTCCTCATTTATTGTAACATTTATTGCATGTGAAAATTTCATGTTATACATGCCTATGGAGATTCTCAGTCATCCAGGTCATGGTTGTCCCAAAGATGCTTTTTCAAGAGGCAACTGGACTTTTCTTTGAAGATGTTTCGCTTCTTGAAACGTCTTCAAAGAAAAACAAGAAAGTCAAGTTGACTCTTGAAAAAGCACCTTTGGGACATTCATGTCATACATGCTTTCAATCTAGAGCACTGAACAAAAGATAAATGTAAATCAAAAGAATGTCAAAAAAGGATTTCGGTAAAAAAAAACACTACAAAAATAGAAGCACCAGGAGAAAATTATTATTTTATTTTATTATTATTATTATTATTATTTATTCGATTTTTATACCGCCCTTCTCCCGAAGGACTCAGGGCGGTGTACAGCCAAAAGTAAAAACAGACAATACAATATATAATTTAAAATACAAATTAAAAAACTTATTTTATAATTGGCCTAAAAAACTTTAAAATATATAAAACTAAAACCCCATTAAAATTAATATTAAAAAATTTAACATCGATAAAATTTAAAATCGATAAAATTTAAGCCAGCCCCGTGCAAATAAAAAGATGTTTCTTCAGTTCGCGGCGGAAGGTCCGAAGGTCAGGTATTTGGCGTAAACCTGGGGGAAGCCCGTTCCAGAGTGTGGGAGCCCCCACAGAGAAGGACCTTCCCCTGGGGGCCGCCAGCCAACATTGCTTGCCGGACGGCACCCTGAGAAGTCCCTCTCTGTGAGAGCGTACAGGTCGGTGGGAGGCATGCGGTAACAGCAGGCGGTCCCGTAAGTACCCAGGCCCTAAGCCATGGAGCGCTTTGAAGGTAGTAACCAAAACCTTAAAGTGCACTCAAAAGGCCACAGGTAGCCAGTGCAGTCTGCGCAGGAGCGGTGTTACATGGGAGCTACGCGTAGCTCCCTCTATTACCCGCGCAGCTGCATTCTGGACTAACTGAAGCCTCCGAGTGCACCTCAAGGGGAGCCCCATGTAGAGAGCATTACAATAATCCGCGAGAGGTAACGAGCGCATGAGTGACTGTGCACAAGGCATCCCGATCAAGGAAGGGGCGCAACTGCAGAACCAGGCGAACCTGGTGGAAGGCCCTCCTGGAGACGGCCGTCAAATGATCTTCAAACGACAGCCGTTCATCCAGGAGGACACCTAAGTTGCGCACCCTATCCTTTGGGGCCAATAACTCGCCTCCAACAGTCAGCCGCGGCTGCAGCTGACTGAATCGGGGTGCCGGCATCCACAGCCACTCCGTCTTGGAGGGATTAAGCTTGAGCCTGTTTCTCCCCATCGAGATCCGTATGGCATCCAAACACCGGGACAGCACTTCAACAACTTCACTGGGGTGGCCTGGCGTGGAAAAGTACAGCTGGGTGTCATCAATGTACAGCTGGTATCTCACCCCAAAGCCACTGATGATCTCACCCAACGGCTTCATATAGATGTTGAACAGAAGGGGCGAGAGGATCGACCCCTGCGGCACCCCACAAGTGAGGCACCTCGCGGTCGACCTCTGCCCCCCTGTCAACACCGTCTGCGACCGGTCAGAGAGATAGGAGGAGAACCACCGATACACGGTGCCTCCCACTCCCAATCCCCCCAACCGGCGCAGCAAGATACCATGGTCGATGGTATCAAAAAATACAGATAAGTCTTCAGCTTATGACCACAATTGAGCCCAAAATTTATGTTGTTAAATGATACATTTGTTAAGTGAGTCTTGCACCATTTTACAACTTTTCTTGCCACAGTTGTTTAGTGAATCATTGCAGTTGTTAAATTAGTAATCTGGTTGTTAAGTGAATCTGGCTTTGTTTGTCAGACAGTCACACAAGGAGATCATTGCAATCGTCGTGAGCCAATTACCAAGCATCCAAATTCTGATCATGTGACCATGGGAATACTGCAACATTTCATAAGTATGAAAAACGTCATAAATCAGTTTTTTTCAGTGCTGTCACTAAATGAACTGTTGGAAGTCGAGGACTATCTGTATAATGCTTTTCAATTGAATGTGCATGCTTCAAAACAAGAACAAGAAGAAACCATTTTTATATTCAAGCCCATCTAATTCTAGTTAAAAATGCAGTATTTTCAGTAGAGTAAATCCAGCAAATTTATATTCATGCAATGTTGAAATGGGCAAACAATGTTCACACGCTTGCTAAATTGACTACCTTGACTTTCTTCCTAGTCATCGGTGTTCTTGAAAGGCTTTTAGGAACCACATAATAAATTGTCTCTGCGTCATTAAACGAGACTAATGGAATTTTCTCTACCTATAAGGTCAAGATTAAGCTTATTCCCAGTGTCAATAAGCAGCACTGATTATCAGTTTCTCAAAATAAGAGAAGACATGATATGACTGAAAATAGGTGATATTATATTCCTATCAATAGAATAATTTAATCATAGAAATATAATTAGAAATAAAATCTGCAATGAAGCTCTTCACATCAGAGTTGATGGATAGGAAATGGCAGAAGCTGAGAAAATGACCTAGGCTAAGAGCTGTGAAGTGAATAAGCAAAATAATGTTGCTTCTACAATATATTCACTTATCATTTTTCCATATTTCTGAAAACTAATACTCTCCCTATTTAAAATATAGCTTCCAAAATTCAAGCTAACAAAGAGTTTTCACATTGTGTGCCAACTCCAGGGACACTACAAAAATTCAAATATGGGACTGCAAGGTATTCACTGCAGAATACTGTTTTTGAAAAGTACTCTTTATGTACAGGTTTAATTTTGATTATTAAGAAAGCAGGAAATAAAGATAGAAAGGACAAGAAAGAGTAATGATTCCAGTGGCTTCAAACAGCTCTTAAAACAGACAGAATAACCCAAATTACCAGTAAAATTAAGAGACATAGTAACAGCAGCTGCAAAAATTCAACACTGACTCAACACAAAAACAACAAAGCATAGAAAATAAACACTTTGATCTGGTAATTGTTTAACCATTAAGAGTGGAACTTATCAGTCTATGTCCAAAAATGTCTCCCTGCAAAATGTTAGCATTATAAGTCTAGTAATCAGCCATTTCAATATAACTTATTTTATTAAATAATAAAGCAATACTATTGCAATATAAATAAATCAATATTAAATAATGACTTGCACATGCAAGTCATTATTTATTACAGCAAACAAGGGATGAACATGCAAAGGTGACCTAGCTGTGAAACAATTACTGAACAGCCAGACTGTCTAAGGTAAAACCTACAAGCAGAAGCTACAATGAAAAGAGAGCTGTAATAGGTAATCTGCACAAAAATCCATTTTCATATTGCTCCTGCTTTCAAAAAATAGCAATAATGTTATTGGGTTTGTTTTTTTTACCAAGGAACTGGAAAGTGCAATGATGGAGAACGCAAGGCATAAAGTCAAGAAAGATGAGGGAAAGTGACAAAATGAAATAGCATTTAGAAAGTTGGATGTCCAAATGAATGAAGATAGCAGGTGGAGTAATGATGGCACTTGAAAAGAAATACATGTTTTAGAGAGGAGGCAATCTTGGTTAACCATTTGATTTCCTATTTTCAACAATGACAGAACTGACCAATATTCTAGTTGTCAGTTTCATGAAAATAGCTACACAGCTAGGAAGCATGCAATTGGAAATATCACTTCACGGCTGTAGTAATCAGAAGAACTATCGATAAAAGAAATGCAGAGCCCTCAAATGATTTAAATAATAAATGTGTGAAAATCAGGGATAATGGCCATTATATCATAATATGACCATAGTTGTGTTATGACCTTTTTAAAATTATGATGAGTGCTTGGCATTATAAATTACTTATGAGGAAATGGCCTCTTTATTAGAAGTCCAAAAAATTCACAAAAGGTTATTTATTTATCGTATTTATTTAATGCTTCAACTTAATTCTATGTAATTGAATTGAATTTCCAAATTACAAACTTTCCCCAATGTTCCCAAAGTAGTTTTAAAAAAACAACAACTGATGTCATGCTTATGCTGATGTTTTAACTTGTTGATGTTTTGGTGAACCATCCAAACTGAGTTGTCTTAAAAATTGAATGAATAAATAAAGCTATAAAATCTGCATATTGCAACATAAAAATTACGTACCGGTAGGAAATGGATTTTTGCATTTATAGTTTATGTCTAGGTTTTAAAGAAAATTGTATCTTTTTGAAGTTAATGTTCTGCAGTTGGACTGATCCCATTACTTGGTTTGTTTTTTTTAAATAGTATTTCATCTCTCTCCTAAAATACCAAGATTTCTTTGGTGTTATTTTTTTTTTTTGTTCACTGATAACAAGTCACGTGTATCATCTCTTGGAAATTGTCTTTTTTACCATTTCAGTCTATTCAATCCCTTCCCTCTTCTTCCTTTAAATAGCAGAACCTATGAAAAGCTGTGAACCAATCACAATTTGTTTAGGAAAACTAATTATACTTATACCAACTACTATTACTTTATTATTTTTTCATCTCATCAAATATTTCTTACTTAAAAGTTGTTCATTTAGATGCCAAGAACAGTTAGAATTGTAGAATTGTTTAGAAAGGTTAGACTACTTCATTTTCTTTCTTGCTAGAGGATTACCATTTGTGTGTGCATACAAACACACACACACAGTTTCCAGGGATAATAGATATTTCAGTGATATGCAAGTGTAACTAGATGTTTTTATTATTCTGTTAAAGAATACAAGTTTTCCTTCCTGATTGCCCTGTTCCCTGATGAAAATACTGTTTCCTAGCTCTAGCAATTTCAGCAGTTCCTTGCACCACCTCATTAATCACCCAAGTGTCATGTGTTATCTTACCTGCAGATGTAATTCGTCTTGCAAGTATCTTGTAAATTCAGGCAGTTTGGTTTCTCTCTGTCCTCATAAGAACACGCAGGAACAATAGTCTGTCGTCTTCTTTCTGTACATGCAATATCTCGGCAGGAACAGAAGAGCATTCCATAACTATGCTTGGGGGGAACTTTGTCAAAAAACTGCCTTAGGGCCTTGTGACATTTCCGCTTGTTGCAGATTTCATTAGACACACTGTAGGTACAGGGTGTTATGTACGCCGATCGATATTTCTTGCAGGTATCATTCAAGTTACAGGCTTTTGCAGCATCCAGACAGTTGTTCCCTTTTGAAATGACAGGCTCCGCTGCATTTAGAGAAAGAAAAAAGTAGACGAAAAGATTATTGCAGCAAGTTGATACTTAACTCGAGAAACTCATGATTATTGCAGAAAATATGAGGCAATATTGAGAAAAAATATATAAAGACATAGTTTGTTCGTTCATTTGCTTGTTTAGTTATTTGCTTTCAAATTTATATACCATTGTTTATATACCAAATTTATATATCTCGCTGTTTGGGGTGACTACAATCAGTTATGATGCTTGGGCCACAACTTCAGGAATTATTTGATTCAGTCACAGATTTTTGAGGACCAATTTCTAAATCTCAGCAAAAAACGAAACAAAACAAAATTAAAAAAACCCCCAAAAATGTAATTGGCAAAAAATAGTTGTAGCATCCTATTAGATTTTAACATCACTACAGTCATAATTATACATTAAATTCCAAGTTTTTGTCTACAACAGTGTGTGCAGAAATGCAAACAAAATCCAAGCATAATTTCCATATAATTTGCGGGGCATATAATTATGCAATATAGGCATGGTAGACACTAATTACTATACGATTACAGAGTAATTATATGCCTATTTGTTTCTAGAAAGCAAATGTTATGCAAAATGCCTTAAACTATGCTGCCTGCAATAAGCAGTTACCGAGATTCTGAGCTGTTACATGTCAAAACATAGATTTATCTTGGTATATTCTAATATTGCTAGCAATCTAACATGCAGCCTCCAGTTAAGAATGAAACAGGGGAGAAAAGCTTCATCTGAGACTCAGATTTTTGTCACCTTCCACTTTGTCCTCAGCCACAAGGATACATAAGTTTCTTAAGAAGCAAAGCTTCAAAAAACAGTAGAAAGGAAGTCCATCATACTGGTCTTTTCCAGTTGCATTCATCAAGAACTAGGATCTATTTTTATCTCTTTACAGGTAATCCTTGAGTTATGATGACAATTGAGCCCAAAATTCATGTTTCTAAGTGAGAAATTTGTTAAGTGAATTTTGCTCTATTTTACAATTTTGCATGCCATATTAAGTTAAGTGACTCACTGCAGTAACACGATTGTTAAGTGAATTTGGCTTCCCCACTGACATTGTTTGTCATTAGGTTGCAAAAGGTGATCACATTACTCCGGGAAACTACAACCGTCATAAATATAAACCAGCTGCCAAGTATCTAAATGTAAATCACATGACACATGGTGATGCTGCAATGGTTTTAAGTGTGAAAAATGATCACGTCACTTTTTTCAGTGCTATTGTAGCGATTCCGTTGTGAAGTAAAGGTAAGTAGAATCCACCCCTGAAGGATACTGCAAAATCTTCATTCGCACGCCACTTCAGGGGGAAGATACTGCAAAATCTCCATTCCCAACCCACTCCAGGGGAAGGATACTGCAAAATCCCCATTCCCTCCCCACTTCTGGGGGAAGGATAGAGCAAAATCTCCATTCCCACTCCACTACTCTGGGGCCAGCCAGAGGTGGTATTTGCCGGTTCTCTGAATTACTCAAAAATTCCATTACTGGTTCTCCGAACAGCTCAAAATTTCTGTTACCAGTTCTCCAGAACCTGTCAGAACCTGCTGAATTTCACCCCTGGATATATCACATTTTAATTATGTATTACATCTTTCAAAACAGTTTGCAAAATTGCCTATGTTAATGCTTTCTTGATCAAAACATATAACATTACTATAGTATTGCTACAATCATCTGTACATTTGATTCTGCCCTTGTCAAGCTAGTTCAAATGCTTATATACTGCTTATAACTATTTTTAGGTTTTAATCCCTTTATTTTTTATAAATAAAACAACCAACCAACATACTTAATATTTGTTCTGTTTCCTATTTTGTCATAACAACAACCCTGTGAATTTTTTTATGTCCATAAATTTAAGAGACTTGTTTTCTGAAAAACTTAACAAATGGAACTTCTGATTCTTCTGATTCTTAATCTATACTAAACGTCAATCAATAAAGCCAATATGTACATTCCTCTAAGTATCTATTGGTGCATTGTAAAATATAAATTGGAAATGAGGCTAGTAGCCATGAAGTTGATCTACTGGAGACTAATTTTTAATGAATCATCTCCAGTCCTAAGTGAAGGAATTACATGGGCTACTTGCACCACTGAGCTAACACTGATTCTTCCATGGACTCAGTATGCGCCAATTAAAGATTTTCCACTGTGAAATGAATCAGGAAAGGAGAATCTTTGTTCTTTCCATGTCCTTGGCTTCCAGAACCAAACTCAACTGAATAATGAAGGCTGAGTGATGAAGGCATTTGTAACCCAACACGAGGCTTTCCATCACCCGTGTAAAAGTTATATTTTTAAAGAAACAATGAAGTCCTTTGTTCAAGACCGCTACAACAAATTATCTGGCTGAAATCTATGTGGAGGCAGTGCCTGTCCTTGTATTAGTTATTTTCATTCCAGAACAGTAAGTTCAGGTGCAACAACAACTGTAGCTCAAACAGTGGCTGTAGAAACAAACTGTCAGCCTTATCAGGTAGATCAGACAGGACTCAAGGCCAGATAAGCTAATTCTACTTTATTGTAAAGCTACATTAACAGAATCTTGGAAATCTGACACTACAATTCTTCCACCATGATGTTTACAGCCCAAGAACTTGGGGAGGGGGGCCCTTCCTGACACTCTTGCTCCACCCACTATGTAGCTGTGGCCATGTTCCCTATTATCTGAATGTTCTCTAGGCAGCATCTCGTTGCGTAGTTTCCCAAGGGCATTACCACATACCATTTACCTGTATGGTATGTTGCTTTTTTAATTATTTGTTTTTTATTATTATTGTTTCCACCCCCATCAAGACTGATACAATTATCACTAGGAAGTATTAACATTCTTGTGGATTGTCCTATGAAGGGAAGTAGCCTGGTAAAGGTTCTTTCAAATTTATAGCATAATCTATAACATACACTTTCTATTTTCACCGAATGTTTAAATCAGAATATCTTTATATTGCATGGGGAAATTAACATAACATCTGGCACCTTTAAAAGAAAACATGCCTTTAAAAGAATTGCAAGCAGAAAAGCAGAAAAGCATCACTGCATGCATTGCAACCCTGTCAGAAAATCTATGTGTGATCTGCAAATTTATGATTAGCAGCAACTGAAATTGCACAAAACATTAAAGTATTTAATGGTCAGAACAATCACACCCCTTAATTTTCAGAAGTGTGTGCAGATGCAAGTCCCATTAACTTTAGTTTGGAACATGCCTAGACAATACTTTGAGGACATTTCTGACAGTTATCAGGTGATTTATACCCTACTTTCTTCATAAATGAGATGAATTTTTCACTGAAGCAGATGTTCAGACTCAAAGTTTATGAAAATCTATGTATCTTCGTCACTTACACCTGTTATTTTGACTCCATATAAAATCATTTGAGAATTCTTAAATTAGAAAGTTAATTGGTTAATTAGCAGATTAAAACCAGCACATAACTGTTTCCTATGGTTCCATGTAAACAGAATATTGATAACACAAGATTAATTCATCCTTAAGAAAACAGACATAATATATCCAAAGTTGGGCACTTTAAATCCAAGTGATTTCAAATGCAAAGTTCAACATGACACTAAATGTCTTTTCGTAAGACAACAACAATGGCATGTTAAAAGGTTTATTTTTGCTGAACAGTGCTTATAATATAGAAGAATATCTTCCACCTTGGCACTGACAATATATGGTAGGGTACACTGTAATTCCCAGAGTTTTTAGCTTTAGGCTTGTAATTTCAGAAGCTGCAGTTCCAACACAGCTAGAAAATGCTAGTTTTAGAACCATAATATCAGGATTTTCTACCTTTGCTTTATTTTTTCTCTTTGCTGATGTTAGCTGATATTTTCTTCAAAAACATGGATAAAGTCTTCCATTCTCCAAACTTAGCCTGCTCCAATTATAATGGCCAAATATTACATGCCACGACACCTAGCTTGCTATGTGTTAAAAATCTGGCTAATGTATTTGGTTCTAATGATAATTTTTCAAAAAAAGAAAATCCTGCTTGTAGCTGCCTATATTCTTAGATGCTATCTTGATAATTCTTAGGTTCTTGGTTTGGATTTAACTGTTACAATTTCCACCAGTCTTAGACTGTGATTCTGACTGTACATTACCCACACATAATAATAGGTAAAGGTAAAGGTTCCCCTCGCACATACGTGCTAGTCGTTGCCGACTCTAGGGGGTGGTGCTCATCTCCGTTTCAAAGCCGAAGAGCCAGCGCTGTACGAAGACGTCTCTGTGGTCATGTGGCCAGCATGACTCAACACCAAAGGTGCACGGAACGCTGTTACCTTCCCACCAAGGTGGTCCCTATTTTTTCTACTTGTGTTGTGACTCATCCTCCCTCCTCTCCTCAGCCGGGCCCCTCCCCTCTCCAACCGGGCCTGTCATCAGACTCCGAGTCTGATAATGAAGATGAACAGCCTGTCATGCCTCCAGCCCCTGGCCCCATACCCGGAGAGGATTCCAAGAGTGGGAGGACAAGCCCGATAAACCTCACTCATACAGCGTGTGTTCCTTTGGCTCAGCCGTCAGAGCAGGAAGCCAACCAGGTATTGGAATTGCTCGGGCCTACTCCTTCTGACCCCTCCCTTTCCCAGACAGCAGATCCAGCTGAAGACAATTCAAAGTGGGAGGATCCTTGCTTCCAGAGATCTGAGAGGCGACGCCAGCAGAAGGAAGGGAGGGGCAGGTCTGGATAAATGCTGAGTCATGGAGCCACACCCCACAATCTATATGAAGGACCTGCTTTTGGCATTCAAACCTTGAGTCAAGCAAAGTCTTATCGAGTTTCTGATATCGGACCCTATTGCTGAAGTCACAACTTGGACTCCTGCCTGCCCTGATAAACCTCGAAGGAACTTGGCAAGCTGCAGAGGCTTCGTTGCCAAGTTTGCTACGGACTTCCTTGACTCGTTCATTGGAGTGGGGGGTGGGACACGACAACTTGCATTTTTATGTGCTTTCGAAACTGCTAGGTTGGCAGAAGCTGAGACTAGTAGCGTTAGCTCACCCCGTTACACGGTAGCACTAGGGAGTCAAATCGCCGAACTGCCAACCTTTTGATCGACAAGTTCAGCTATCTTAGCCCCTGAGCCACCCTTCACATTTTATTTATTTATTTATTTATTTATCAAATTTATATACCGCCCTATCTCCCGAAGGACTCAGGGCGGTGTACAGGCATTTAAAACACATAAATACAATGTAAGAAATATAAAAACAGTTAAAAAACTTATTCTAAACGCCTATTAATTTAAAATTAAAAATATAAAATAAAAGCCAATTTAAAAACCAGTAATTTAAAATTTAAAATTTAGCTCAGCCCTGCACAATTAAATAAATGTGTTTTAAGCCCGCGGCGGAATAATAATAATAATAATAATAGCTCATAAATAAAATAATATAAATAATAAGAGGCCCATTTAATGCTTGAATACTTTCCGTGTTGAGAAAATCACCATTTATCAATTTCAGAGGGAAGCTTTACAAGAAATAACCTACATCTTGTGACGATTTCTTCAACACCATTAACAACATCTGCCTATTCCAGGGTCCTTGGGAAGTAGGTGGATAGAAATGCCTAAACATCTGTATGACCAACCATAATAGCACTAAACAATAGCACTTAGTCTTATATACCGCTTCACAGTACTTTACGGCCTTCTCTAAGGTGTTTACAGAGTCAGCATATTGCCCCCAACAATCTGGGTTGTAATTTTACTGACTTTAGAAGGATGGCTGGCTGAGTAAACCTTGAGCTGGTGAGAATCAAACTGCTGAACTGCAGTAAGCTGGCAGTCAGCAGAAGTAGCTTGCAGTACTACATTCTAACCACTGCGCCACTATGGCTCATAATAAACAATACAGAAAAACAACAGAACAAAATAGTTCTTTTGAACATTGGCATTTAGGTGTCCTCCTCAAAGTCAGCTTGGAGTTTGACAGTGTCTATACCTAATTAAATAAGTAAATAAATAATATAACAGGTGTCCCCCCCAAATTAATAGAGCGGCAATAGAAATTCTTTAATGTTCAAATAATTCAAATGGGGGGAATGATATCAACTTGTGTCTACATGATACCCAGTGATTGGTTGTGGGCACTGTACTTCACTGAACATGGGCAGTGTATAAACTCCTGGAATCAGCTGCAAAGTTTTAATTTGAGATTTATTGAAAAGATTTAGATCAATGCATATTCACTTTCTGATAAAGAATTATCCTGAAATAATTCATCAGCTATTAATGGCTGCAAATACCTGCATTATATGATTATACACCTCTATGTGGAGGAAATATTTTTGAAAAGCCCCAGACTGAACAGACGATGTACCAAGTGGTGAAATCTGAACCAGTTTGCCACCAGTTCGCACACTGTGTGCACATGTGCAGTGTGTACCAAATGCATGCTATGTGTACGCATGCACAATACATGCCAAACGCACACTTCCCACAGAAAAAAGAGGCTTGGGAATGTAAGTAGAACAGTGGGGGGGGGAACAGCTGTGCCATGCGATTTAGATTCACTAGAAAGCAGGATTTCCTGCTTTCTAGTGATTTTAAATCATGCGGCACAGCTGATCGTCAGAAATACCAGTCTGAAAGAACCAGTAGGGTTTTTTTAATTTTTATCACTGCCGGTTTGCCCGAACTGACGCGAACCGTTAACATTTCACCACTGGATGTACCAGAATCAGTTCCTATCTACCTCAGGTTTCTTTTGTCAATGCAAACGTCAGGATATCATATTGTTCTTGTTAAGATAAATCCAGGGGTGAAATCTAAAAATTTTCCCTACCGGTTCTGTTGGCATGGCTTAATTGGTGGGTGTGGCTTGGTAGTCAGATGATTTCGTGGGTGTGGCCAATAAGTTATGAGTTAAGCATACGGTGGGCCCAGAGTGTGTGACCTCGCCTCACTTCATTGGCTGCCACAACATGGGATGAATGAAGCACTGGTGATGTAATGCCAGATTGGAAGAAAGAAGATGGCGACCAGGAAAGATGCACCGGAGAAATGCTCTCTGTAAAGGGGCTCTTTTGAGTTCTTGAGGAGAGCAGTTTCCCTGAAGATTCTTTGCTGGCGATTCTCTAGAGTCGAAGGTTTTTCCAGGCTGCTGTGGATTGAGGCTGCCGAGGTTCTTCCAGGCTGCTGAGGACTGAGACGGTGGGCGAAGAGTCGAGGCGGGCGAGACCACCGGAGCCGGGGCTGCCGCTGCCACAGGCCGCCAATTGAAGGCGGCTGGAGACGCCTGCTGCCGCCGGAGCTGCCGCCAGCCCCGAGACTGCCGCTGCCGCTTGTGCCGCCGGAGCCGCTGCCAGCCCTGAGACTGCCGCTGCCGCTTGTGCCGCCAGAGCCGCCGCCACCCCGAGACTGCCGCTGCCGCTTGTGCCGCCGGAGCCGCCGCCAGCCCCGAGACTGCCGCTGCTGCTTGTGCCGCCGAAGCCACCGCCAGACCCGAGACTGCTGCTACCGCTTGTGTGAGCTGCCAATTAAAGGCGGCTGGAGACACCCGCCGCCGCTGGAGCCACCACACCAAACTCGGAACTGCCGCTGCCGCTGCCGCTACCGTGAGTCGCGCCGCTGCCATCACCGCCCTCCATCATCGCCCTCCCTCACCGCTTCTAACTTTAAATTCCTCACCAAGGAGATATAAGCCCAGCAACATTTGCATCAACTCTAAACAACCTATCCCCCAATCGACAGGACTGCTGCAGGACCACTGGTGAGTTCCTAGGAGACTCCAGTCTCCCGGCCTCTATTGACTTTTTGAATCTCCCGCCATTACAGCCACCTTTAAAGAAGCTTCTTCAACCACCTTTTCTCACCATTTTAAATTTCCCGCCAAATCTCACTATTACCATAGTGACTCCCCATTACCATAGCAACTGCCAAATTGATTACCATTTAAAGTTAAAGAGAGATATATAAAATTAAAGATAATTGATTAAGAGACAGATACTTAATCATTACTAAAATTGGAAAGAGTGTGAAATAAAACAAAGGAATAAGAAAGATTATTATTATGCCAGCCAGAAAATCCAACACTGATAAAATCTTAGAAACAAGATTAACAACTATTGAACAAAACTTAGATAAAAGATTACAAGCTATTGAACAAAACCTAGAAAAAAGAATACAAAATATTGAACAAAACTTAGAAAAAAATTTTTTATCAGTTATTGAACAAAGTTTCACAAACTTGATAAAACAAATTTGAACACTAAAAAATGAAAACTCAAATGATCTAAATCTCTCCCAAACTCATCTATCATCACAAAATACACAACCTAAATACAGAACCTACAACTCAACCTAGACAACAAATTAATATAACACAACCTAAACAACAAATAACTACTAATCAACTAATCAGAGATGCAATGGAGAGAGGACAAAAAATAAATAATGCAATATTATTTGGACTTGAAAACACTAACGAACCAGATATCAATAAGATTCACAACATCATTGGAAATTATAAGTCATCAACCATCTTCCCAAATGAAATAATTGCTGTCTCCAGAGATGGACCAGAATATAAAAACAGCGATGGGTCAACAGCACCAAGATTTTGTAGAGTCACATGCATAAATGAGGACAGTAAACGCAAATTCATATATACTATAAATTCAATTGCTAAATCCAACCCTACCTACAGTAAACTTAGATCACGTCCTGATCTATCCTTTCTACAACGGATACGTTCTCGTGAACTTCGCACAGAACTTAAAAGAAGACAAGACAATGGTGAATCCAACCTATACATCGAGTACCGTGCTGATTGCATAAAAAATAAAACCTGCAATCAAAAAATCACCTCCAAACCCCCCATCACCCATAACAATCAACCAGCCATCCCAGTATTCAATCAAGTACCCATCCCCCTACCACCCATTCAACCAACCATCTTACCAGCCATTCAACCAACAGCCATCCAACCAACAATCCAAGCAGCCATCCAAGCAGCCATCCAAACAGCCATCCAAGCAGCCATCCAAACAGCCACCCAACCATCCACCCAACCATCCATCCAAACAACCATCCATCCAAACAACCAAACTACTATCCAATCATCTATTCAATCATCTGTTGTACACAACCCCCAACCTACTAACATCCAAAACTAGGTATGCACGCCCCTTACCTCTTCAACACCAATCACTTCAGATCTCAAATGCAAATTGATAAATGCAAGAAGCATAGTCAACGAATTACCTGAATTTATCCTCTTATTAAACAGTGGCACATTTGATATCATTTTTGTTTGTGAAACATGGCTGAACTCATCCCTTCCTGACTCTATTATCTCAAACAAAGAATATCAAGTTCATCGATCAGATCGTGAAAACCGAAGAGGTGGTGGAGTGGCTATCTTTTACAAAAAGTCACTGAATCTAAAAAATATCCAAGTAGCACATAAACTCTCTCTTCCTGAAACTATAGTATGCGATATATTCCTTGACACTACTCTTCGATTCTTACTATGCTACAGAGCCCTTGACTATGACATTACCCATGCAAATATGCTAACGTCAATGCTAACATGGGCTACCTCTTGCCCATATCCTCTCATCTTCCTGGGTGACCTAAATCTACCTCTCATTAACTGGACAACCAATGAATGCTCAACTGACCCAATCCATACTACACTATACAACGCTGTTACAAACCTAGGTCTTGAACAACTTGTAACTAACAATACAAGACTCAACAACTGCCTTGACCTCATCTTCTGCAACAATCCAAACTCAATTTACGGACTACAAATTAAAGAACCCTTTTCAAACAGTGACCACTGCATGATTGATTTTCGTCTCAATATACGTCCATACTTAAATCGTCATAACACCAGAACTCCCAACTACAACTTCAAGAAAGCCAATTACGACCTTATAAACAACGATCTTTCATTTCTGAACTGGCAAAATCTGTTTGCAACCTGCATAACCGCTGATGACCTCTATAGAATCTTCCTACTTGAAATCAATAGAGTCATTAAATTATATGTACCACAAATGACTACCATGTCCAAGAAAACAAACTACCCATATCAATAAAAAGCTTCAATGAAAAAAAATCCTCTGGAAAAGAAACAAAAAGGCTATGTTACAAATTTCAAAACCGCTACAGAAACACATGCAACCAAATAAAAACTGAATGCACAAATTACCACACCAAGCAAGAAGAGAACCTTCTACGCACAAATTCCAATCGTGCCTTTTATAATTTTGTCAACAATAAACTTAAAGACTCAAGATCCATCCCACCACTAAAAGATTCAAACAACAAAGAATGCAATGACGAAACAGTCAAAGCAAACCTTTTCAACATTTTCTTTGGCTCAGTTTTTGTTAACTCCGATAACACATATACGACATTCCACAAACGAACCAGCAATGACTATGATGATTTAACTCATATAGATTTCACAGAAGACAACGTTGGAAAAGCTCTTCACAACTTAAAACCATCGCTTTCTATTGGACCCGATGGACTATGTGCATATTTCTTAAAAAAACTTTCCATTAATATAGCAGAACCCTTAAGTATAATCTTTGATAAAGCTTTCACTACCAGTTCTCTTCCCAAACTTTGGTCACTAGCCACAGTTATCCCTATCTTCAAAAAAGGAGACCCCAGCTTAGTCGAAAAGTCATGGAATCTATCATCAACCAATCCATTACCTCACGCTTAGAAACTAACAACCTACTCTCCAACAAACAATTTGGTTTCAGGAAAAAATTATCATGTAACTTACAACTTCTCCACTGCAAAAACATATGCACTTCAAATCTCGATCAAGGCAAATCAATAGATGCAATCTACATAGACTTCTGCAAAGCTTTTGACTCAGTAGTACACAATAAACTTCTCCTAAAACTAACATCCTATGGCATCTCAGGACCCCTCCACAAATGGATATCTGCTTTTCTGTCTAACAGACAACAAGTGGTCAAAATTGGCAATGCTTTATCAAATCCTGTTCCTGTCAAGAGTGGCATTCCTCAAGGCAGCGTCCTTGGACCAACACTGTTCATACTATACATTAATGATCTTTGTGACCACATCTCAAGTAATTGTGTTCTCTTTGCTGATGATGTCAAACTATTTTGACAGTTTTAACTAGTTTTAATGGGAATTTTAAGGGGAGGGTGGGAACTGACGGGTTCGGGTTGGGAGGGGTAGGGGGGGTGGATGGGTGGGGGGGAAACCCGTCAGGGAGGGGGCTAGGTCCACCATGTGTTCGCGGCGGTAACTTAATAGGTCCTGGGGTTATGGCGAGGGGTGTCGTTCCAGTTTGTCAGGGTCGAGCTATTACTACGGTAAGTGGGAGAGGCAGATATGACGGAAGGGGGGGCCACATCAGGTCTCGGGGGCTCGCCCTCGCTGTTTACGAGCGATTGCGTGCTCCGGCCCCCCAGAAATTTCCTGTGACCCGAGTGGCCAGGGTAATCGGGACCTGGGCCTCCGGCTGATGCTATGTAATGCCAGGTCCGCGGTTAATAAAGCCCCCCTGATTTCAGATCTTATTCAGGAAGGGACCGCGGACGTTATGGGCATTACGGAGACCTGGCTGGGCACCGAAGGGGGGGTCCCCCTAGTGGAGATGTGCCCACCAGGCTTCCGAGCATTCCATCAGCCGAGGGCCCGGGGTAGGGGTGGAGGGGTGGCGGTTATCATTAAGGAGAATCTTGAGCCGAGGGAAACCACTGTGCCTCAGATAGCTGGGTGTGAATCCCTCTTCGTGAAGTGGGGTCGTAGAACTCAAGTGGGCTTGTTGATCACGTACCTGGCTCCTTGCTGCGTGACTACAGCCCTGCCTGAGCTGTTGGAGTTGCTGGCCGGGTTGGCAGTTGAAACCCCCAGACTGTTGGTCATGGGGGATTTCAATTTGCCATCAGCCGGCGTAGCATCCTCGGCAGCTCAGGAGTTCATGGCTTCCATGACGGCCATGGACCTGATTCAGTTAATTGACGGCCCTACCCACATCGGGGGAGGTACCCTAGACCTGATTTTTATCTCTGGCCAGTGGTCTAATGATCTGGTTTTAAATGATTTAGTTTTTGAAACTTTGTCATGGTCAGATCATTTTCTCCTTCGTCTAGACTTTCTGACCGCTACCCACCACCGCAGGGAGACGGAACCAATGCGTTGGTTCTGTCCCAGGCGCCTGATGAACCCGGAGAGGTTCCTGACGGAGCTTGGGCCCTTTCCCGAACACCTGGCCCACGACTCGACTGAAGAGCTAGTTGCGGCCTGGGAACGGGCCGCGGCTGGAACTTTGGACCGTGTCGTGCCTTTGCGGCCTCTGACCCGGCGTCGGTCTCAACCAGCTCCTTGGTTCTCCGAGGAGCTGAGGGAGATGAAGCGCCGGAGAAGACGCCTAGAGAGTGCCTGGAGATCCAGCCGCTCTGAGGCTGACCAGACACTAGTTAGGTCCTATAGTAGGACCTACCTAGTGGCAATGAGGGTTGCGAAGCGTTCCTACGTTTCCTCCCTCATTGCGTCGGCAGATAATCGCCCGGCCACCCTGTTTCGGGTGACCCGCTCGCTCCTTCAACAGGAGGGGCGGGAGGACCCCCTACAAGGGCGTGCCGAGGAGTTTAACGGTTATCTATACGACAAAATCGTTCAGCTTCGGGACGGATTGGATCAAAATTGGGTAGATCCAGGCGAGGGTTCTGAGGCCCGTCTTGTTGAGGTGGTTTGGGATGACTTTGATCCTGTGACTCCCGAGGAAATGGACAGGTTGCTGGGTAGGCTGAACGCCACCACATGTTTACTGGATCCGTGCCCCTCCTGGTTAGTACTGCCTACTCTGGAGGTGACACCAGGCTGGCTCCAGGGGATTACAAATGCTTCTTTGCGGGAGGGGGTCTTTCCCGCGGCCATGAAAGAGGCGGTGGTGAGACCCCTCCTCAAGAAGCCTTCCCTGGACCCAGCTGTTTTAGGGAACTACCGGCCAGTCTCCAATCTTCGCTTTACGGCGAAGGTTGTAGAGAATGTGGTGGCATGTCAGCTACCCCAGTACCTGGATGAAGCTGTCTATCTAGACCCGTTCCAGTCCGGCTTCCAGCCCGGATACAGTACGGAGACAGCTTTGGTCGCAGTGGTGGATGATCTCTGGAGGGCCAGGGATAGGGGTTACTCCTCTGCCCTGGTCCTATTAGACCTCTCAGCGGCTTTTGATACCATCGACCATGCGCCGGTTGGAGGGGTTGGGAGTGGGAGGCACCGTTTATCGGTGGTTCTCCTCCTACCTCTCTGATCGGACACAGACGGTGTTGACAGGGGGGCAGAGATCGACTCCAAGGTGCCTCATGTGTGGGGTGCCGCAGGGGTCGATTCTCTCACCCCTCCTGTTCAACATCTTTATGAAGCCGCTGGGTGAGATCATCAGTGGCTTTGGGGTGAGATACCAACTGTACGCTGATGACACCCAGCTGTACTTTTCCACCCCGGGCCACCCCAGTGAAGCTGTCGAAGTGCTGTCCCGGTGTCTGGAAGCCGTACGGGTTTGGATGGGGAGGAACAGGCTCAAACTTAATCCCTCCAAGACGGAGTGGCTGTGGATGCCGGCACCTCGGTACAGTCAGCTGCAGATGCGGCTGTCTGTCGGGGGTGAATCATTGGCCCCGATGGAGAAGGTACGCAACTTGGGCATGCTCCTGGATGGTCAGTTGTCCTTTGAAGACCATTTGGCGACCGTCTCCAGGAGAGCATTTTATCAGGTTCGCCTGATCCGCCAGTTGCGTCCCTTCCTGGACCGGGATGCCTTATGCACAGTCACTCATGCTCTCGTTACCTCTCGCCTGGACTACTGCAATGCTCTCTACATGGGGCTCCCCTTGAAGAGCACCCGGAGACTTCAGCTAGTTCAGAATGCGGCTGCGCGGGTTATTGAGGGAGCGTCTCGGAGCTCCCACATAACACTATCCTGCGCAGACTGCACTGGCTACCTGTTGTTTTCCGGGTGCGCTTCAAGGTATTGGTTACCACCTTTAAAGCGCTCCATGGCTTAGGACCGGGCTATCTACGGGACCGCCTACTGCCGGCTTCTATCTCCCATCGTCCGCATGCTCCCACAGAGAGGACTCCTCAGGTGCCGTCAGCCAAACAGTGTCGACTGGCGGCCCCAGGGGAGGGCCTTCTCTGTGGGAGCTCCGACCCTGTGGAACGAATTTCCCCTCGGACTTCGACAATTACCTGACCTTAGGACCTTTCGCCGTGAACTTAAAACTTATTTATTTCGTATGGCTGGACTAGCCTGATTTTTATTTTTATTGGATGGGTTTTTAAAATTTTGTTATTTTACGGGGGAGTATGTTTTTTAACATTTTGGGCATTTAAATTAGTTTTTTAAGGGATGTTTTTAATTATTGTGTGTATTTATATTTTATCTGCCTGTTCACCGCCCTGAGTCCTTCGGGAGAAGGGCGGTATACAAATTAAAATATTATTATTATTATTATTATTATTATTATTTAACACCACAGACAATACTTCTATCATTCAAAACGACCTTGATCATCTATCCGCTTGGTCTAAAAATTGGCAGCTCCAAATTTAAACCAGCAAATGCTCAGTCTTACATATAGGAAAAAAGAACCCAAAAACTAAGTACATACTAGATGCACATTACCTTACAGACGACCCCCATCCCGTTAAAGACCTTGGAGTTTTCATGTCAAATGATCTAAGTACCAAAGCCCACTGTAACTACATAGCAAAAAAAGCTAATTTTGCGTAGCTTCTTTTCCAAAAACACCACACTACTAACCAGAGCATATAAAACATTTGCTAGACCAATTCTAGAATACAGGTCGCCTGTTTGGAACCCTCATCACATCTCTGACATCAATACAATTGAACGTGTCCAGAAATATTTTACAAGAAGAGTTCTCCATTCCTCTGAAAACAACAAAATACCTTATCCCACCAGACTTGAAATCCTAGGCTTAGAAAACTTGGAACTCCGTCGCCTTCGACAAGACCTTAGGCTTAGGACCGGGATACCTTCGAGACCGCCTTCTGCCGCCGATTGCCTCCCAATGACCTGTGCGCTCCCACAGAGTGGGCCTCCTCAGGGTGCCGTCGACCAAACAATGTAGGTTGGCGGCCCCCAGGGGGAGGGCCTTCTCTGTGGCGGCACCAGCTCTGTGGAACGAGCTTCCTCCAGGATTACGACAACTACCCGACCTCCGGACCTTCAGACGTGAACTGAAGACTCTATTGTTTCAGCATGCAGGACTAGCCTAAGATAGAAGGTTTTAGCATATTTTAATGTGGTTTTTATAGGTTTTACTGTTTTAGTGATCAGGCCATGATAATATTTAGTTTTAATTGGGTTTTAATGTTTATTTATTATACTGTTTTAATATGCCTGTGAACCGCCCTGAGTCCTACGGGAGATGGTGCGGTATATAAGTTTGATTAATAAATAAATAAATAAATAAAGACCTAAGTTTAACTCACAGAATCATCTATTGTAATGTCCTTCCTGTCAAAGATTACTTCAGCTTTAATTGCAATAATACAAGGGCAACCAATAGATTTAAACTTAATGTTAACCACTTTAATCTAGATTGCAGAAAATATGACTTCTGTAACAGAATCATCAGTGCTTGGAATACTTTACCTGACTCTGTGGTCCCTTCCCATAATCCTAAAAGCTTTAACCAAAAACTTTCAACTATGGACCTCACCCCATTCCTAAGAGGACCATAAGGGGCGTGCATAAGTGCACAAACGTGCCTACCGTTCCTGTCCTATTGTTTTTCTTTTCTTCTTCCTATATATATATATATATGTTTATACCTCCTAACATTTACTTATATATATGTTTATATACTATATAATCTTTTTGTATGATGTTGTGACAAAATAAATAAATAAATAAATAATAACAATAAATAATGAAAATAATAAACAAAGTATACAAAACAATAAGAGATACCAAAAACTAACTTTCACACTTTACACGCACACACACCACAACACAACTGACTCACACACAATGTAAAAGCAGCTGCCCTTCACCCAAAATGGCCCCTGCAACAAGCAGGAATCTCACACAGCCACAAAAAGCTCAAAAACCAACTTTCACACTTTACACACACACAACACAACACAACACAACTGACTCACACACAATGTAAAAGCAGCTGCAGTTCACCCAAAATGGCCCCTGCAACAAGCAGGAACCTCACACAGCCACAAAAAGCTCAAAAACCAACTTTCACACTTTACATACACACACCATAACACAACATAATGGACACACACACACAAAATGCCACATACAGCTTTGTGAGATTTTGTGTGTTTGTGTAGTTAGAGTGAAAAACTACAGAAACACACCAAATCTCAGAAAGCTGCACAAATATTTTATTTTATTTTATTATTTTATTTATATTTTTTAGATCAGGGGTCTCCAACCTTAGTAACTTTAAGGTTTGTGGATTTCAATTCCCAGAGTTCCTCAGCCAGCAAAGCAGTTGCTCACTAAGGAGATGGACTCCAGGCAGGCAGATTCAGTTGCTAGCTGATGCAACTGATGTAAAGCATGGCTTTGCCAGCCCGAAAGGAGCAGCCCAGAACCTCTTAAAAGGAGGTTTTCTATAAGCTCTTCAGCTGAAGAGCTTGTAGAAAACATGTTTTTTAAAGTTCTGGTGATGAGGAACTCAGCTGGGATTGCCAGAGGAGCCTTTTAAAACTTTTTTTTCCCCATAAACTTTTCGGCCGAAGAGGTTGTTAAAAAAAAGAGTTTAAAGGGTTCTGATGATCTCAGCTGAGCCGCAGGATTATCAAAGGCTTTTTTTTACTTTTAAAGGCATGTTTTCGGCTGAAGAAAAACTGCTTTTAAAAGTAAAAAACCCCCACCTCTGATGATGACGTGGCTCAGCAGAGGCAGGGGGCGGGGCCAGGGATTTTTGCTACTGGTTCTCCGAACCACTTGCCACCATCGCTACCGTATCAGGTGAGCCGGTCCGAACTGAGAGCATTTCACCCCTGGATAAATCGCCATTTAAAATACACCTGTATGGACATGTTCAAGAGAAGGATGTAAACATCAATAATATAAATATGCCCAGAATTCTTACTATCAATTTAACTAAGTTTCAGGTAGCAAATTGGTAGCAAAATATCAGTGCATATTCAGTGTTTCATGCTGCAATAATTTCATGCTAATTAAATCATCATAACATTGAATAATATCCATACTCTTGAGTTCTCGAGTGGTTTCTTCTGTCATGTCTGCTCTGAGTCTATTTTCAAAGGAAAGAATAAAGGGATTGGAACAAAAAGGCCAAATTATCTGTGGTAACCAAGGCTCAAGTCAGGAACAGAGGTGGAAATACAAGTAGATTCTGCAACATCTTTGAATTTTACAGCTCCAATTAGAGCTGAAGAAGATTTTTGGATGAGAAATGAAATGTCTTCAAAGAAAAATTAGAAAGTTACTTGCTTTTTGAAAAAGCACCTTTGGGACATTAATCTTAGTGTTTGAATCATAAATACTACTAACCACTATCAAGTAGAGGAAGAAAACCAGTCTGGTTTAGTGGTTAAAACATCAGGCTAGAAACCAGAAGACTGTGAATTCTAATCCCTCACTTGGCATGAAAATCAGTTGGGTAACTTTGGCCCAGCCATTCTCTTTCAATCTAACCCACCTCACCATGTTGTGGGGGAAACAGGAGAAGGAAATAGTTTTAGGTATGTTCACCACATTACTAACAAAATAATAAAGGTAGGATTAAATAAAAGAAAAAGATGAATGGCAGACAATATCAATATGTAGGCTTGGGCTTTTTGGGTGAAATAGCTTCCTTAAAAATCAGAACAATGAGGAATGAAAGCAAAACTGACTGGGAAATTAAATATTATCAAAGGCTGGAGAGAACTTTCACTTTAGTCAACCTTGTGTTCTTGCATCTAAACCCTTGGCTTAAGAATCATTTTTATGAAAATTCTGTTCTTCACCTATACTGTTATCGCTCTTCTAACTGTTTTATGTAGCCCATCAATCTATTAATTATGTAAGGCTTTTGTTTCTTTAGTTTTGAAATTCTAAGTAGAGGAAATACCAATTTAGCAGGTTTTGTAACTGAAACCAGCCATATCCATTGTGGTTTTCCATAAAAGATGAGACATCTCTCAGTTCAGTTTTCAGCCAATATGGTGCATTGAAAAAAGATGAAGAGATGGTGGCACATCCCCACTAAGGGAAGTTTCTTGTGATATCTGTCCAGAAGTGTCACGACTAAGAATAAGAGAGAGCATTCCATCCCCACCTGTATAGTTGAGTGGATCAGACTGATGTGTGGTTTACTGGAGTTGATTGAACTACCACTCAATTTATTCTATATTTGCTTACAAAATGGTTGCTAATTCAGGTAAGACCTCTGTTCTAGCCTGAAGCATCTTCTTTCCAGTACCGTATTGACTGAGTTTAGACTCATATATGAACAATGTAAAACAATTTCATTGTAAAACAAGTAAAACATCTGTATACCTACAATGTACTTTGGCCACCTAATGAGAAAGGACTCACTGGAGAAGAGCCTAATGCTGGGAAAGATTGAGGGCAAAAAAAGAAGGGGACGACAGAGAACGAGGTGGCTGGATGGAGTCACTGAAGCAGTAGGCATGAGTTTAAATGGACTCCAGAGTATGGTAGAGGACAGGAAGGCCTGGAGGAATGTTGTCCATGGGGTTGCGATGGGTTGGACACAACTTCGCAACTAACAACAAATAGCTACAATGTCTCTACACAGATGTTTTACTAGATCTAAATTTTACTGGGTCTCTTTCTCCTTCTGGTTTCTTGCACTCTGTGGGTCAAAACATTCTAAAGTATCTATGAACGAGAAGTTCATTTTCCATTTCTCACATTCTCACAAGGCTGTCATTACAGAGAGAGTATTCCCAAGAAACTTAGAAAAACTACTAAACAAATGGTAAGAGGATACCTGATCCAGAGTTAGGTAACTGTCTCATATGTTACTACATTGATGGTCTGCTAATCCAGAGGGACTTTAGAATGCTAAGATGTCTTCCTGTTGTGTAACTCTATACTAGAATTACAAATACATTATGTATTAGAAGAATTTTCTGTGTAATCAATCCATCTAACTGAGAGCAACTTTGTGCATGCAGACTACAAAGTTGCAGAATTAGGAGCTGAATGGCTTGTTTCAGATGATTTCAGCATAACAAGTCCTCAATAGAGTTACATGTTAGGCGTGTATTATAAATTTTGTGCATTTATCCACTATTCAAATACTATGCCTGAAGCTTTTAAAGCTCCCTAAAAGTAAACTACATTCCAGTGAGATTTCAGGACCTATTGGTCCAATATTCAGTATATAAAGGATGCCTTTCCTCTGTGGTCAATGTTTTTATGTAGATATGTATGCCTTAATTAAGCACAATTTATGTGCACCATAATTTAAATGGTATAAAAGTCTAGTCTCTGCCTCATGGAACTTATAATGTAATTATGATATAAGGGAAACAACAAAGACATAGAGACTGGTTAGACAAATATATAGGGAAGAAGTTATTTTTTGTCTCAAACCAACATCATATGCATTTCATACTTTATAAATGCAGTTACTATGAGCTCTAGCTTATTCACATCTGTTCATTTTGCCATTGATTGCTGGCACATTATCCTTACGGGCAATCAGTGGCAAGTACATTTAAGTATAATAGAGTGGGAACTGAAACTTCTGCCTATAATCGCTTTACCTATAAACTCTGTCCTTTTTTTAATGCCAATATATCAAGGGCAATTAGGACATGGGCTAAAGTGAATAGACAAGCACAGACAAGGAAAGTATAATTAAACAGAGGGAGCTTTAGTGGGAAAATATTACATTCTCTAGATTGAAGAAAATTCTGGTGAATTTGCTATTTCATATAACTAGTGTTTGTGGCACATTTGGAAACCTACATTCTTCTTGGCACCTCAAAACATATCAAAACAATATCATACCTATGCTGTGCTATAAACATATGCATACTGAGGAGATATAAAACATATGTTGTTACTGGACTATACTATGTTATAGTTTTATTATTATATTTTATTGTCATTGTACTGTATCCCGAGCATCTGTCAGTGCTCTGCAAAGATTTCTGAACCAGGAGATTGCATGCAGACAGCAGTATGTTGGAGAGCTCTCTCTCTCCGTCTCTCCCTCCCTCTCTCTCTCTCTCACACACACACACACACACACACACACACACACACACACCTTTATTGTTCTTTTTCTTATTTTTCCCACAACAACCCTATGAAGTGAACTGGACTGAAAGAGAGTAACTAACCCAAAGTCACCTGGATAACTTACATGCCTAAGGCTGAACTAGAACTCACAGTCTCCTGGTTTCTAGGCCAAATTTTAACTACTAGGCCAAGCTGGCTGTCATACTGCAGACTGGTATTGATAAATTAAATGCAGGCAACTGGAAGTATAAATTTAATTATATATGAAAATGCTAACTTCTAAAAGTTTGAATTAGTCTCATCTGGTAGTTTTAGATGCATTTAAAGATAGGAAGACATAGAGTAATTTGAGATAAACGAAGAACCAAAGATGAATTTAGGCAAAATTGTGCAATATTTTGAGTAAATACAGCAGCAGATTTCTATTTGTGTAGCATTTATGAATTATAGACCAAGTTACCAACAGTAAAATCAGATCATGAAAACAAACATAACAAAATAATACAATGTATAAAATATCTGATTTGAATTAATGTGACACAAGAATGGATAGGTGGGAATGAGTAAGTGAGTAAAGAAAAAGTAATGGAGCCATTCAGAGGTCCAAAGGAAAAGAGAATGCTGACTCGTGAACATTTGCTACAAAGGGCTCTGTTTGTTGTGAATATACAATTTAAGTATAAACTTAAATAGGCCAAACGACTAAATATAAAAGCATAGTTGATTTTGACTGCTTAATATGCCATGTTAATAGGGTTAGAAAAATGTATAAAGAAACATATAAGAAAAACATATGAAAACTTTTGGCCTGGGATGCACTGTGTTTTGATACAGTCAAGAGTTGACTGAGAGAGAGAAAAAAGATACTGGAGAAAAGATAAAGGAAAGAAAAGAGTGAAAAAAGAATGACTACAGGAAGAATAAGTACTGTATGAAAAGTATTAGTAGACAGGTTTCATTTCCCAATGAAAAGAATAGTAGTTGCAAGTTGCAAGGAAAGGAAATACCTCTATAAGCTGCTTTATAGAGTGCCATAGAACTGGGTGGAGTTACAATACGGTAGGTTTGAAAAAAAGATGTTTGGTGAAATGAAAGAAGCTGTGGATTAGATATATATATATAATCTTTTTGATCGGCATTATGTAAAGAATATAGAAAAAATGTAACTGCAAAATATAGTGTCAAAAAAGAAAGGGATGATAACGAATAAAAGAAAAAGAAAACCGATCCTGATGAAAGTTTAAAAAAAATGTTTCAGGCATGGAAAAAGAGGATTAAACAAGTAGCCTGCAGCAGGCTGAATGGAATATAAATATAAGTATGAAATTATTTTGGATGAAATTGAGGGCAAGGGAGGAGTATTTTAAACATTTGAATGTGACTGACAACACACACATACACACACACACACACACTGAAGTGTACACCTGAGACAAATGTTATATATGTTAACATCCAACAAAAAATTGATAAAAGGTGAATCATGAATGCCATGAGATTGTTAGCACTGATGCTGGTACAATCTGAAGAAATATTAAAATATTTTGCCTATGAGTGGCTTGCAGCAGAAAGCTTGAATAATTTCAATATTGTTCCCCAAAAGAAATAATATCAAACATATCAAGGAACAATTGCAAAATTCACAGAGAAATTAGTTTGTTAAGTGTATTTGATAAGGTATTTGATAACCTTTTGATTGAAAAAGTACAAGAAGTGATAATGACCAAAATTGGGAAGAGCAATTGATTTTTAGACTGGGCAGAGGATTTTGTCCTTCAGCAGATCACTGAAGAACATATGAAGCCACTCAGAGTCACCTTGAACCGTGTGCAGAAAATAAATTAAATTTTTATTTTATTAAATTTAAATTTAATAAAAGAATAATGAAAGTTGGAAATTAATTGTAAATACACTGTTTGAGAACAAGCAGATGATAACGAACACACATTTGCATGCACATAGAATTGAAGGTTGATTATTGAATGTGATAAGAGAAGTATAAGAAATAAAGTGTACGAGTCTTAAAAGAAAAGCTTAATAAATGTTTCTGCTTTATGCAGAGTATAAGACAAAGGTATCTTGCATTGGTTGTTTAATATAGTTATAGATAAATATATGAAAAATGCCTGTGGTTATGCTAAAGACATATGGCTGTGGATTTAAATGTAGATTATTTGATATGAAGACGCCATGTCAGGCTGAGAATTTAAGTGATGTGCAGCAAGAGTTAGATACCTTGAATATATCATGTAGACTAGTAGCATGAAAAATTAATATATCAAAAAAGAAGTGGAATTTTACATAAATGAGTTTATAAATATATAATTTAACTTCTGAACATTTTAAGAATGTTCAGTAAAGAGGGGATAGTGATGGAAAAATGTTAAAATGTACAGGTAGTCCTCAACTTAAGACCACCACTGAGCCCAACATTTTTGTTTCTAAGTGAGACATTTGTTACATGAGTTTCGTTCCATTTTATGACCTTTCTTGCCACAGTTGTTAAGTGAATCACTGCAGCTGTTAAATTAATAACACGACTGTTAAGTGAATCTGGCTTCCTCATTAACTTTGCTTGATAGAAGGTTGCAAAAGGTGATCAGTTGTCAAGCAGCTGGATTTTGATCACGTGACCATGGGGCTGCTGCAACGGTCATAAGTGTGAAAAATGGTCATAAGTCACTTTTTCAGAGCTGCTGTAACTTTGAGCAGTCACTGAATGAACTGTTGTAAGTTGAGGACCATCTGTATAATACTAGTAGAAAAGTACTGTGTCGTATGTTATTGGATGTAAGGAATGAAAGTTGGAAGACACAAAAATTGCTCATTTTATCCTGTGGAAGTGAGAGTTGGGGATATGAAGAGAAACATACCGTGTTTCCCTGAAAATAAGACCCTGTCTTACATTTTTTTGAACCCTGAAATAAGTGCTTGGCCTTACTGCCATGTGCTCAAAAGCCCGATTGGGCTTATTATCAGGGGATGTCTTATTTTGTGGGAGAAAGGGTAGAAATGGATTGCAGCAAGAATGGGCTATCTAGAAGCAAATGTAGAAAAAATACGATCAGGAAGAGACGATTGCTGAATGATTGAGAACAGAAAAGAGATTGACTGGTACAGTTGGAAGAACAACACACTGAACTAATTTAGTTTCACAGAGAGATTGAATGAGGCTTAAATTTCATAATAAATATTAAAAAAGAGTGAAAGTTGTTGTAGAACAGACCTTGTGAAGCAGTGGTGAGTTGCTCCCGATTCGCCCGGTTTGGGCAAACCAGTAGTGGCAGCGGCAGGAGGATCTGCCCACCCACCCAGATGTCATAAAAAATGCTCTGCGCATGTGCAAAAGCGCCATGCACAAGCAAAGCGTGCAAACTGGTAGTCCCGGGATTTGAAACCCATTACTGTCGTGAAGACCTCAAAACCATCAAAAAAAAAAAAGAGTTGATTGAAGGACGAAATATGAAATCAGTGCATGGACATGAGGCCTATATGCACAGCTTGGAAGAAAAAAAATGTTAGAGAAATATAGTGATGGGGTTGGTGCAAATTAGGCATTTCCTTTCCTATTCCTTTCCTCCTGGCTTAATTTATTTACTTACCATTTTTTATTCCTTTTGTGCAGTTTACATAACCCTGCTTTCCCCAAACGCACCATTATGCAAACAGTGCTGTATGTTGACTATGCATTGACAGGATCCCAACCCACCAGAGAAATGTTGTGTCAACCCAGGTGTATCTTCAAAGACTCTGTTGCTGGATTGTGGAATCAAAAGGAAAGCTGATTTAATGCCCACAAAAGTCCAAAATTACATACACACAAAAGAGAAACAACATGTAACAGCCCCTTGCCAATTTATAGAGTATCACTCAGTATTCCTTTTTATTACTATAGAAGTCAATTTGCAACTTGTTTCCTTTTTCCCTCTAACGTGATTAATTACCATCTTAACGTAACTACTGTTCCCTTTCTTATAAATGGCCTCTCTCTAAAATGCTGCTCTTGCAAAAAATAAAACAGGAAAAAGCTTCTAGCTCTTTTTTTAGTACTGCAGCCCTGCCTAACCTTGCTATTTTTCAAATTTATGGTCTTTTCCAATAGAGCTTGTGTGAATATTATAGCAAATCAGATAAAGTAAAGAAGGGGGTGGCTCTTTAAGTGATCCTTCTAGTTCTTGGGGATTTCCCCTCCCCCTCTTCTTTTCTCTTGGTAAATATTGCATTTAAGTGTATATGTTAGCATTTGATAATTCAATTTGTTGATTAGGTACACTATTTCAGAGAAATTGCATTGCTTGCTGATTAATTTCTTCTCCCTCGGTGTACTCCACCCCGTGTCCAATACCATATTAAAGCATTAATGTAAAAAGAATCCTCCCCTTGAGAAACATTTTGAGAGCATAATAACCAAGTAGCAAATACCATAAGCTTTTCTCAAAGCTGCCATTCATTTCAATGGGACATTTGCTCAAGACAGAATAGTGTGAGCACAGGGCTAAATTGTTGGTAATGTTTTTTAAAAAAATGCATAATAGTCAAATAAAACTGGATTTATGCTAGCTCTTCCTCTTGTAGTAGGGTCTTTAGAAAGTGCAAATCTAGTGCAAGCAGAATCATGGCAACCTATAAATGCAACATGAACAGAGAGGCAAAATCACTAAGCCCAAGATATTTCCTTACCATTGGGGTCTCTCTTTCTCTCTCTCTCTCTCTCCCTCCCTCCCTCCCTCCCTCTCCCTCTCTCTCTCTCCCTCCCTCTCTCTCTCTCCCTCCCTCTCCCTCCCTCTCTCTCTCTCTCCCTCCCTCCCTCTCTCTCTCTCCCTCCCTCTCCCTCCCTCCATCTCTCTCTCTCTCCCTCTCCCTCCCTCCCTCCCTCTCTTTCTCTCTCCCTCCCTCCCTGTCTCTCTCTCCCTCCCTCCCTCCCTCCCTCTCTCTCTCTCTCCCTCCCTCCCTCTCTCTCTCTCTCCCTCCACCCATCTCTCTCTCTCTCTCTCTGTCTATATATATATACATATACATATACATATACATATACATATACATACATATGCTGTGTGGGCGTTTTTCTATCTCGATGGCTTCTCTGCGATCACACATTGCTCTAGAAGCACGAAGCTGTAAACACCAGCCTGAAGATGACGAATGAGACTTCGTCAAAACGTCGCCAAGACACTTCCAATTTTACGTGAGAGAAAACCCGAATAACCAAAGACCTACATATATGTATATATATATGTGTGTGTGTATGTATATATGTATATATATGTGTATGTATGTGTGTGTGTGTGTGTGTGTATAATATATATATATATATATATATATATATATATATATATATATATATATATATATATGCACATCTATCTATCTATCTCTATCTATCTATCTATCTATCTATCTATCTATCTATCTATCTATCTATCTATCTATCATCATCTCTGAATCATTTCTGGTGAGATGGGCAGTATATAAATTTGATAGATATAGTCTGATAGATTGATAAATGACAGACAGATAATATTGTACTCACTACTGATTGGTTCAAGGCAGGTAAGGCTTCAAACTTGATGGATGGACTATTATATAAAAAACTCCATAGAATACAAAGTCTATACAGGACATAAATTTGTGACTAAATATTCTTGTGGCTGGAGCTTTACTAATTACTACTAATGTTTATTATAAAAAGAATCAAAATAAGAATTTGTCTCATGCTACAGAAATGACTGAGACTAAGAACTGCCAATTCATATTAAGTTTTCTTTCTTTCTTATTAGGTTCATCAGTTCATCACAGTGCAATGCTGTGATACATATTCTAGTGTCTCGATTTTTTGGATTAACTTTTTAGAAGCTAACTTGGTAATATTCCTCTCAGCATTTGTAGCATGCAAACGTCAGCTCCTCTTTTGAAAAGTAGATGTATTTATTGAACATTTATTATATTTACTAAAACACAACCATCACCTGCCAAAGAAGACTGAAATATGGAATATCTAGGTCTCACCATTCTTTCAAAGAACTCATGCATTGGTTTGTATACAGTATCCTGTAGGGGAAGAAGATTAAGCAGAAAGAGACTGACCCAAAAATAGATGGTGTGTAGAAATCACAACTCAATCATTCTAGCCCTACTTTACAACAAGAGAGAAGAACAAGAAGAAACCCATGGGTTTGAGTCTATCTTTTTCTTTGTTTAATAGGACTTGATGATTTAAGACTGCAAGGCAAAACGATAATATGTCACCTCCAGGTTGACTAAAGTGCAATGTGTGGAAAATAGTCTTTTGCAAAAAACAAACAAACAAACAAACAAACCCTAATGGCCCAGGAAACCATCCACAAAGTAATCCAAGTATTCCTAATGGCCATTTTGATGGAACAATTTCTGGCATCACAAAAGATGGAAATGGGTAGAGTCCCAGATAATTTTTTGTGTGTGGACTTATCTCACATTTTCTAAAGGTTTTCTAGACAATTTTACTTAAACAATAGTTTTTTTTCTGTGTAACTTCCATGTACTTCAGCAATTAAACTACAGGATAAATTGTATCTTTTTTTAAAAAAATGTTGATTTTCATACATTTTCCAAAGAACATTAAATTGTGAGAATACTTCAAGTGAACAAGATCAAAGAGCTGTAGATTCTTTTCATTAAAAGAAAATTGTGGTTCATTTTGTTATTTTTGTTTACAACAAAACCTGGTTATTTTTAATTTAAAATTATACTTACTTGCTATAAACACATCATTAAGATCATCTTTTTGAATTTTCAGTCCCAGGTCTGTATAACCTGGCAATTGTTATCCAGTAGACCACCAGACCAGAAAGCTACGCAAAATGGTTTTTGTAGGCTATTCAGCTCCTGGATTTTTGTAATACAGTTTGGCTTAAATCCAACAAAGCAGAAGGCTATGGGATGCCACATTCTTGCACAATCTAGCAGATGGTGCGGAATGCTGGAAGTGATCTGTAGATCAATGACTCAGTCATCAGTAGCATCTGTGCCATGATTTGTTGTGATTATTACAGTATATATTTCCCATACTGAACTAGGAAAATTTAGTCTTCATTCTTGTGTATCTTGGGGAAGTTGTTTGTTTTTTAAACACAATAAATATGAATTAATGATTCTAAACATACAAGATGTTACACTATTAAACATAAAATACTGGAAAATAATCAATGGTTTGCAAGTCATCTGATCACTGCAAAGTGATTAATATTGCTGTCTCAGCAACTGCAATCGTTACCTTGTTAATTAACCCCTTCGACCTTCTGACCTTTCAACTTTTGTTACATATTAGTTTTTCAAAGTTTTGTAGCTGTTTGTATTTGATTAGGTTAAAAAAAAACCAGATGAAAAGTATTATTCCAGTTTGTTAAAATAACCCTTGAGCCTTACAAATTAGAAAGCATTGTATGTGTTTTTAGAAGAAACGGTATTATAAATCAGATCTAGGACACATATTTTGAATGGTGGCTTTGTTCCCACCTCATTTTTATTTTGGCAGCTTACTGTTCGTTAATAGCTCTGGCTACCAGGAAGCTGGCTTTTCAAAATTTCTCTCTCATCCTAATTATAATTACAATGTATAAATCACACAATGATCAATTATACAAATTTTAGGTTCATGCATTATTTAACCTAGCATTTGAATCCACCCAACAGAAGCCCAGGAAATTCCAGTCTCTTTTTCTTTGTATGCAAACAACCCCTTTGTGAACATAGAAATACCAAGTATAAAAATGCAAAATACAAAATATCTCCTGAGTTATGAAAACATTTAAGGGAAGTGACATCATCAAAACTGAATATGGCTCTATCTCTATTCCTGTCCTATTTAGTAAGTATGGGGTTGTAATTCTGCCACTGTAACTGGTTTGTTCAGTAAAATTCTGCAATACCGATAATAAACTAACCTCAAAAGAAGGTCTAAGCAACACATTCAGTTTTGTTATACATTTGCTATAAATTTAGTCCCATATTTCAAGTATTAAGAAATGCACAGATATGTTAAAATACAGTGAACACAGAATTGTAAAATATTCATTTATGATACATACAGTAAAATGCATAAAATGCCAACAAAAGAGAATGTTTCAAAAACTAATTCAGCAGGAATTCAAGACAGCCAGCAATATTAGTGTAATGTACTGGCACTGGAAAAGAGCACCACTAAAAAATATAAAGGACATTTTATACAAATCAGCTTTCCTGAACTTGACTTCCATCAAGTTTGTTTAAATTCCATAATACTTAGTTTGGATTATGGACCATTAGTCTGGTCAGATGAATGTGTGAGAAATTGAAATCTGGACTTAGATTTCCACTATTGGTTTGGAAAGAATGAATAAGATTATGGGCAAGAAGTTATGATTTCGAGAATAAGACATCATTAGGGATCTGATCCACTTGTTAGGAACTATAAATTATATGAACAACTCTAGACTATTCTTTCCTTCTGTCTCTGGCCATGATTAATTAAGTTTGGGCTAATCTGTATACATATTATAATGCCAGAATTGTTGGGTATGAGAAATGTAGAAGAAAGAGGTAAAGCAAAAATACTTTTGGATATACAGTAGCTGGGAAAAATAACTTTTGTTTGAAATTTATTTTTTATTTTTATTTTTTTATTTTATTTTATTTGTCACAACAGTATATATAAGCATAAGCATGAAAATAACTATATAATATATAAGCATATATATGAGCATAAGTATGTGATACTATATTAATTGGATATAATGAAAGGAAACAATAGGACAGGAACAGTAGGCAAGTTTGTGCTCTTATGCACGCCCTTATAGACCTTATAGAAATCTTATAGAAATCTTATAGAAACCCTTATAGAAATCTTGGAGAACTGCTACTAGGCAGGAAAATAAACTTGTGAGTGCTTAACTATCTGGCTCTCCAAATAGCTTAACAAACCCTGACAAACAAACTGTGTGGTTTATTGAAATTGTAAATCAGCAAGGGCCACAGGTTGTATCTAAGAGTAATGCCAAACTCAACATAAAGCAACCATCTATATTTCTTCCTAGATTGTGTATAATTTCACAACACTGTAAGAATCAAGTCTACTTACTTAGAAGAAATTCTAGATCAGTGTAGCTGAATTAAAATTGGCATTTGTGACACACACAAGGGAATACAATATAACTAAGATTGATTGTTCATATAAAGTGCTGGATTAGTTACTTCATAAGCATCACATAAAGAAACTGAGCAAGAGAACACTCAGCAGAATTTGAATATTTGAAATATCCCCAAGTACTTGGACGACAATTGCATTCATCCCTCTTCTGAAATGGAAAACCTGTTTCCTCCCACAATGACACAGAATCATAGTACTGAGTTTACTCAGTTAAGGCCAATGATTCTTAAATATGGAAAGTAGTGGAAGAAAAAACACAAGAATAGCATCAGGAGATGGGCAAAATGTCTTCAATGGGACCATTTATATAGGGTTTGTCCTATACTCCCAGTTGGGGACAAGATGGCAGGACAACTACATAATCTTGTAGCCTTGCCTTTTCAGATGTATTGCAACTTCAAATCCTTTACAAAAGAGTAGTGTTTCAATTGTGCAATTCTTCCTTTAACCTGCCTTCCATTGAGGACCTATATCCTGCACAACTCAAAAAGAGGACTGTGAAAATATTTACAGATGCCTCACCTCCTGGACATAAATTGTTTCAACTCCTACCTTCAAAATGACACTATAGAGCATTGCACACCAGAACAACTAGATACGAGGACAGTTTTTCCCCGAACGCCATCACTCTGCTAAACAAATAATTCCCTCAACACTGTCAAACTATTTACTAAGTCTGCATTACTATTAATCTTATCATTCCCATCACCCATCTCCTTCCACTTATGACCATGACTGTAACTTTGTTGCTTGTATCTTTACGATTTATATTGATTGTTTCCTGATTGCTTATTGTACCCTATGACAATCAATAAGTGTTGCACCTTATGATTCTTGATGTCTTCTTTTATGTACACAAGACAAATTCCTTGTGAGTCCAATCACACTTGCCCAATAAAAAAATTCTCTTCTCTTCTCTTCTCTTCTCTTCTCTTCTCTTCTCTTCTCTTCTCTTGCAGTGAGCAACAAGTAGAGCTATGGGATAACAGGTCAAAATGGAGTCCTTGCCTAGGTCTGGACTTTATTTAAGAAATGCAGTAGTACATTACAATGCTACTAGAAATTCTTACAAAATCTGTGTAAGATACAGATACAATATGAGGTACACTTACAACCATAAGATGTACTACAGTTGCTACATGCTGAGATAAGATTTTAAAACACTTTCAAAGAACCTTAATTTATGGTAGGGCAGATTCATACTCACAGTCACAGTTGTGATTGAAACTATGACAGTGATTGTGATAATGATTGCTTTTCACTAGCTTTGACAGTGAAACAACGCATGGGTTAGAAACTGCAGTCCCAATTTTTGCAACAGCCATTGATGGTACCAATTCTTTCTTTTTTTCTGCTAATTAAAAAAAGTAATTGGGAGGAACTTTTGTTTTCAAATCACAAGTTAAATGTGCTATTAACTGTTCTTTATTTGCATATTTTTGTGTTAATTATGTCTTAATAACAAATCAAGAATAGAAAAGGCAGAACACAGAATGTAAAATATTTGCGCACATGTCTATGTCTTACTGCTTGCATATCAAGACATATTAATGAACAAAATAGAAGTACAATCAGATCATCAATTTTCCCTGTTTTCTATTTGATTTGCTAATTTTCCGTTTGTTGGTTGAAAACAATGAATGTGATAAGGAAATCAAAAGATTCAAATCCGATTACAAACTTTGCTGAACTTTGCTGGATAGCCTTAGGTAAACCACCTTCCCCTCAGCTTTAAACTTTCTATCTTTATTATAGGAAACTAATCTATCACTGTTTGTAAGAATTACAGTGAAATAGAACACATAAAGCTTTTTAAACTCTTCAAGATATTACAGAGACAGCTCTAAAAATGCAATGGGGCATGTTTCCATTTCCTAAGAAAATAGGTAACATACTATTCACTAACTTTCTAACGTTTGCATGACTTACAACTTCTACATCTGTTTTCCCATGTTTAGTAAGCATTCTACCAAGCTACATTTTCACTATTTAATCCACCACAAGGTCGTTAAGTAAATCCAGCTTTCTCCACTGAGGAAGCTGGCTAGGAAGGTTGGAAGCCGGCTGTGAAGGTTGCAAACAGCAATGATATGCAACGATCATAAATCCATGCTGGTTGCCAAATACACAGATTTTAATCCTGTGACCATGGGGATGACAATTGTAAGTGGAAGGGCCAGTCTATTTCCAGTGCCACTCCACCCTACAGAGTTTTTTCCCCAATTAATTCTTAAATAGATTCTTGGATCTCATTTAAAATCACAAATGATAAAGACCACTCTACAAATACCTCAGCTTTATAATAACAAAGAATTCTATGCCGTGGACACTGATCACTAAGTCTAGAACAGGGATGTCAAACACAAGGCCCGCAGACTGAATCTGTGGTTGGATCTGGTCCACAGGGCCATTCTGTAAAATGTAATTCAGCCCGGCCTACCAAATGTGAAGAGGAAACATTGGGCCAGCATGCTTCAGCCCGGCCTACCCAATACAAAGAAGAAGCATTGGGCCAGCATGGCTTCAGCCCGGCCTACCCAATGCAAAGAGGAAACATTGGGCCAGTGTGGCTTTGGCCCAGTCTACCTAATGCAAAGAGGAAATATGCCAGCAGTTTGGGAAATGGCATCAAGCTGGCCATGCCCACCTATTCAGCCACATCCACCTGTTCAGCCACACCCACCCAGTTGGTCACACCCACCCATTGGTCATGCCCACCCAGCCCCCAAGGTCAGCCCTGATGTGGCCCTCAATTAAATTGAGTTTAACACCCCTGGCCTAGAACAACTTTTCCCAATATAAATCCCTCCTGATCTTTGGGTGATAGGTGCCAATGGGAATTATAAACTTCAATAGTTTGGTGGGACCAGGCTGGGAGATAGAAAGCTTCTCTTTCACCACAATTATTTTAGCCGGTAAAGACGCAGGGTTAGCAGCAAATTTTAGAAAGGGAGAATTTTTTTAAGCTGCTAAAAGAGTAAAATAAGTACAGCAAAAACAAAGAGGACTTCAGAAGATTACAAGACATGCTTCTAATAAATTATCACTGTATGTTATCATTTTTAATTACTTCAAAATTTTGCCCAGCAACCTAATTGCAGGTGATGTGGGGAACCAAACAAATTTCCATAATTTGTGTCATTTGACTCATCTGGCATTGTGATGAAGACCCAGAATGGGGAAAAGAAACAGTCCTGCAAGTCTTCATACGATTTCCCATGGGCAGCAGAAATGCATGAAAAGCCCTTCAAAAATCAAACTGTGGACATACTTTGTACTTTGTGTGAATCAATGAACAGTAGCGAAGCATGTCATTTACAAACCCTCTTTTGGAAATTGCAGTCTGTTACAAAAAGAGGCATGCATTTCTCTTCCCATTCATTCATTATTTTAAGAGGCTTTTGATAAGCACCATTAATACAGTGAAAAAAACGACAATCACAGACTGGCTGCTTGCTGGCTATGAGGAAAGGAAAAAGAAGCATTATTTCCTTCTTTAAGTCTCACCAAACTTTCTGCCCTGTTAATTCATGATAATAAGGTTAATAATATAAAAGATGCATGTTTCCATATTAATAGAGGGCTTTTGGCAGTGAAAAGATATTGTTAAGATTTTTTTTCCCAAATGTATCTTGTTTTCATTTCCATGCTATGTTGTTGGAAAATCTGCTGTCTCTGCATTACTTTGCTTAAAACGGCAACAGTTGCCAGAGTTTCAAAGTTATACCTTGCATTTATATTTGCAGCTGGAAATAGAAAATGCAAACCACTTTTCCACAGAGGAGTCTTATTATTTTACAAAAAAAGTATTGCTCAAGCAATATTCCCTTCACTGGTTTGAAATGCAGTATTGTAGTTGTAGAAAATATGTAGATAAAAAAATCTCAAGTTTGTACTTGCTTTATTGCCCTTTCACTGCATCATTCTTGGCTGTACGATGGGCAAATAAATCTCATCTATTTTGATGCCTCTGTTAGTAGGAGGGGGTTCCAATTATTATTTTTTAATATAAGTCTATTTAAAATATACATTTAACATAACATAACATAACATAAGAGTTGGAAGGGACCTTGGAGGCCTTCTAGTCCAACCCCCTGCCCAGGCAGGAAACCCTATACCATCTCAGTCAGATGGTTATCCAACATTTTCTTAAAAATTTCCAGTGTTGGAGCATTCACAACTTCTGAAGGCAAGTCGTTCCACTTATTAATTGTTCTAACTGTCAGGAAATTTCTCCTTAGTTCTAAGTTGCTTCTTTCTTTGACCAGTTTCCACCCATTGCTTCTTGTTCTACCCTCAGGTGCTTTGGTGAACAGCCCGACTCCCTCTTCTTTGTGGCAGCCCCTAAGATATTGGAACACTGCTATCATGTCTCCCCTAGTCCTTCTTTTTGTTAAACTAGACATACCCAGTTCCTGCAACCGTTCTTCATTGTTTTATCCTCCAGTATTTATCCTTTTTTGTTTGCAACTTTCCGTAAGCTAGTGGGCTTCCATATGCAAGTTCTCCAATATTTTTTTTGTCACAACAATATACACAAGCATCAACATAAAATAACTACGTATCATATAAGCATATATATGAGCAAAAGTATGCAATAACTATATTAATTTGATATAATGAAAGGAAACAATAGGACAGGAATGGTAGGCACTTTTGTGCTCTTATGCACAAAACTTTTGTTTTGTGCATAAAACTTTGTGCTCTTATGCACTCTAACTTTTAAAGGCAAATTCCCAGCGCAACCTTTTAAAATAAAATTACTTTCCTGTCATTCTTTATTAAGCAGCATTAGCTTTTTAAAATACGTTTTCCCAAGATAAGGTGTCAAGAGCTTTCACAGATGACTATTACTGTAGGAAGTTTCTGGAAACATAGAGTATATTATTTTTCAGATGTATTTCCACAAACATGTTGCAGAGCATGGTGAAAACAAGGAATAGCAATCTACTTCAGTGTCACTGTTTTTGCCATAGCAGAATGTGTTCTGCAGAAATGACAGAAATTCATATCTAAACAAATTTAATTCCCTAAATATAAGCTGAACTTGAACAGAATTTTACACTGAATCGAAGACCCAGAGTGCAAGCAGTGGAAATACATGTGATGCTATGGAAACTCTATGCAGACAGTACAAAACAACAACAACAACAACAACAACAACAACAACAACAACCTAGGTCTCGTGTACTAATGTTCATGAAAGCAAAATAAGAGTAAGAATACTATTAAATATGGCAGATACTTTAAACAACATGAATAATGATTAGCTATTCAGGTACTACACTGGGGAGAGGAAGGGCATCCAGAGTAGATTAGTGGATCAGTAAATATATAGAGTGTCAAAGCTCCACATATTTGACATTTGAAGAACAAAGCTATCCATCAATGTCCCGGGTGCAGATCGATCAAACAGAATGCTGCCTACTGAAAACCTAATAGCATGATAGTAATAATGTAGCCACAAAGCCTCTAGTCTGTAATTGACTGCTTCCACTTCAGGCTAGGATGTCGAAAACAGTGACTAATGTTCACCTAAAGATTTCATTTGCAGTGGATGACAATCGTTCACCTCACACTATTTTAAGCAAAATGACTGTATGCAATAATGGACAATACTTAAAAGGTAGGGGGAGAAAGTTAATTAAATTGGTTGTGCAGGGCTCCAGACCTGAAGGCAAAATATGATTTGGAGCATGCATGGGCATAGCATGTTGGGAACACCTTAAAGCAAACATTTCTTTTCCTGAGACTACACTTCAGATGCCGAGATAGACTCAAGCCCAGGATAAAAGCTCCTTTAAGGTATTCCTAATTGCACCGTCATATGAGCAATAAGTCCCATTTTCCCCTTTGTAATCTCTGCACAGACCTTCATGGTTTCATTTTCATGGAAATAGAGACAGAGGCCATTAGAAAAAATAAATAAACTGATATTTAAAAAACAAATATGGATTTATTTAAACATGAAATGCCTAGCTGTAAATGAAAATGTGCCAAATACAAGGCGATGCTGAATAAGGCATTGCAGAAAAGCGCATACCCTGTCCCCATAGTCCAACATTTGCTGCACTCGCTGGGACCAGAGCAAATCTTTGCCAAACTTGATTTGGCTCAGGCATATCAGCAGTTGCCTGTTGATAATGAAACAGGTGAGGCACAGACAATAGTAACACACAGGGGTGCGTTTAAGTGCACCAGATTCCAGTTTGGGGTCAGCGTTGCCCCTGGCCTGTTCCAGAACCTCATGGAACATTTATTGCAGGGTCTACCAGGGTAGTACCCTATTTTGATGACATTTTTGTGTCAGCTAGTGACATGGAAGAACTATGAGAAAAAATGCGAAGGGTGCTGACCATTTTCAGAGCTGCTGGACTTAAAGTCAAGCTCAATAAATGTCAAATTGGAGTGCCCTCAGTCGAATTTTTAGGATATCGGATAGATAAGGTGGATATCCATCCAACAGAGAGCAAGGTACAGGCAATTCGGAAGGTCCCCCACCAAAAAACAAAGGGGAGTTACAAGCTTTTCTAGGGCTTTTGAACTTTTATGCGGTCTTTTTAAAAGACAAGGCAACTGTGGCCGAACCACTGCACAGACTGCTTGCTAAAAATAACCCGTGGACTTGGGGTAAGAATGAATCAGCAGCTTTTGAATCTGTAAAAAAGCTACTATCTAGTGACAGTCTATTGATTCAATATAATGGGACTTTGCCTCTTGTTCTGGTATGTGATGCATCACCCTATGGAGTGGGAGCTGTTCTCAGCCACAAACTGCCTAATGGGACAGAAGCCCCCATTGCTTACTTCTCCTGCACCTTATCCGGAGCTGAGAGAAATTATAGTCAATTAGATAGAGAAGCTCTGGCTATAGTTTCAGGAGTTAAAAAAATTCCATGAATATTTGTTTGGGAGGCATTTTGACATTGTTATTGACCATCAGCCATTGTTGGGTTTGTTGGCGGGAGACCGCCCTACACCGATTGCCCTGTCTCCCAGATTGACTTGCTGGACCATATTTCTGGCAGCATATTCATACCATCTGATCCACTGACCGGGCAAGGAATTGGGACACGCGGACGCTTTAAGCAGGTGCCCCTTGCCGGACACGATTCAAGACCCGACTACGGGAACCGCAATCCTGCTGATTGACTCTTTGGACACTGGCCCAGTCACTTCCTCCGAAGTGGCTAGGGCATCGACTAAAGACATTATTATCCGCACTGTAATCAGCTGGGTGCAGGAGGGATGGCCCATTGCTACGGGCGAGGAATTTAAACAGTTTGCGACCAAAAATTCTGAATTGTCTGTGCAAGGGGGATGTTTATTATGGGGAGATAGAGTTGTTATCCCATTGTGTTTGAGGGAAAATGTGTTGGATTTATTGCATATGGGGCATCCGGGCATTGTGCATATGAAAAGTCTAGCACGGAGCTTTATGTGGTGACCCCAGATGGACAAAGACATTAGTGACTGAGTAGGCAGAGGCCAATCTTGCCAGGATTCTAGACCGCTACCTCCAACGGCCCCGGTGAGGGAATGGGAGAAACCCCAGGGACCGTGGTCTAGAATTCACATAGACTTCGCTGGCCCTTTCCATGGGCAAACATTCTTAATAATAGTAGATGCTTATTCCAAGTGGTTGGAAATAATATTAATGAAAACCATGACTGCTGAAGCAGTCATAAGAGTATTGCGGCGACTATTTGTAATACATGGTCTGCCGGACACATTAGTCTTGGATAATGGCCCGCAGTTCACTGCCATTCAATTTGAAGGGTACTTGGCTGAAATGGGCATCCAACATGCCCTCTCAGCGCCATTCCACCCAGCTAGTAATGGCCTTGCAGAACATTTTGTAAGAAGTGCCAAAGAGGCACTGTCCAGGATTAGCCCGATGGACAGGCAAGCCAAGATTGACACGTTCTTGGCCGTCCAGCATGGGACACCTTGCATGGCCACCGGCCGCAGTCCAGTGGAGTTGTTAATGGGAAGGAGACTTCGATGCCCATTAGACAGATTAAATCCAAATTACTCCCCTGATGGGTATCTGACACTAAGAGATAAGACAAGGGTTTTACAATAGGGGCTCCCATCTTCGCCAGAAATTACAGTGAAGGTCCCCTTTGGTTGGCAGGAACAATCTTAAAGGTGATAGGCCCCAAATCTTATGTAGTCGATATGGGCGATGGGAGGGTCTGGAAAAGGCACATCGACCAACTTCGAAAAAGGTTAGAAGCCAAAATAGAAACACAACAACCAGGCCCTGACTAGCCACTTTTTACACCAACAGCTGACTCAAGCCCAAAGTGGCCGGAGGACTTATCTGGGAGTTGCGAAGTCCAGCGACATCCCATGGTCCAACCAGAAGTCAGCAGGGAAGAATCTGCCCCTAATCCAGGCCCGGAGGGCCAATCGGAGGAGCTAGGAGGAACAGAGAATCCCTCTGACCAGCTCGACTCCCTGACCGGGAATGAATTGCGCAGGTCAGCCAGGCTCAAGAAACGCCCTGGCTACCTGCGTGATTACATTTGTAAATAATATGTAAATACTGAACTAAGTGTGCTCTGGGAGGGGAGGAGTGTTATGTATTTGAATTATTGGAGGGAAATTTGAGTGGGAAAAAGCACGTTTCTGATTGGTGGTGCCTCAGCCCAAATACTATATAAGGAGGACTGTTCTGTTATTTTCTTTGCTGGGTTCTCACAATAAACTTAAGAGCTGTTGTCACCAATGACTGTCTCCTGCCTCCTCATTGCCCGAACTTAACACAATCCAATCCAGTCCAATCCAATCTAAACAATATTACAGTGTATTAGCTACATTTAATTAATCACTTGGCAATTAGGCAGATTAAGAAGCAGGACAAACAAATAAATAAAATTAATCCACTTTTTATTTGACCTAAACTGAAATTGAATTCAGTTTAGGCACTGTCCTGCCTTCATTCTTTTGTTGTTCATTATGCATGAAGCCAGTTAACATGGTCAATGAAAAAGCGCAACTTCTGAACTCACATCAATGATCATTAATCAAAGTCTTGCTGCTTCCAAAGTCTTCCAAAATGATACATGTTGTTCAAAAAAGCCCCAATACTAAAGCTGCAGTTGTTGAAGCAACCAGTCAGTCTTGTAGACAACACTGCAATTTTTTCTGATGATAATTAACCAACTGGATTCCCCATGGATGTCCACCTGCTATACTGCACAACCTGCTAAACCACAACTTTATGCTGCATGACTACTCATATTAGAATTCTTTATTGGCCAAGTGTGAATGGACACACAAGGAATTTGTCTGCAGTGCATAAGCCCTCCGTGTAGATTCAAGCAACAAGTGATGAATCCAGATACTAACTCCTAAGAGATTACTTTGAGAGGTTTCTCTCCATTCTTGATCCTCTGCATTTCTCCCAATTTAGGTTTCAAAAAAAATGAGCAAAATATCAAGAAAAGCAACCACTATATCGCTACTGTCTGGGGAATTGTCATTTCAGTAAGGGGAATATAGGATCACACTCTACAGTACTTACCAACTATGTCAAATTTCCTTATCAATAATTCTATATAAAAAGAGGACAACTGGTTAGACAGACTGATCTCTCTGTCCAGTAATTTCTTTCTTTCTTTTTTCTCCCCTCGCATTTATTTCGACCTATCCCAATATTATTTCCATCAATATCAAGTATGAAAAGAAGCCTGCCAAATAACAACCTTCAAATGCAGCCTTAGTCTCTGTAACTTAAAAGCTACAATCCGCAGCCACTTACTCCAGAGTAATTAACTGAAATAAGTGAGATGTTTCAAACTAAATGGTTTACTGATTGCAGCCAAATACCTGTCAAAATTAAGGGAGACTTTGCGGATACAAGATAAAGCCACATTTTATTTTGCAATGCTAGTATAAACTGTTATCATAGCACAGCTAGGCTGAAACTACTGGGAATCAATTATAAGACTAAGAATTTCTGCAAGCTTCAGTGGAGCTATTCTAGCTTTATTGCCAGGGTCTGCCCCTTTATAATCTTAATTTGTATATTCTTGATACATGAAAATGAGATGGGATTGATCATATGGCTAAATGGTTTCCAGAACTGGGCTGAGTTTGTGAAGCAACCATGCTTAAAAATTCTTAATGCCCCAAATAAGGAATTTAAATAGCTTTGTTAGAGTCACTGATGCTTTTTTTTTTTCTAAAAAAAATTATAATTAAAATGAGTGATATTCTCTAATGGACCATGAGTGTACATCAAATTGCTCTGTGGCCTTTGATATGTACTTAAAGGCAATTGAGTAGTCTTACTGATGTATTTTTAAAGAGCTACTTATTGATTGATAACGCTTCTGTATTAATATAACCACTTTGTGGGAAACTGAGAAATATCAATAGTAGAAACCAACATTTATCTATAAATTAACTCTATGTAGAAATATTGTTCCAAGTCAAATGGGGTGCATCCATTCATTCCTTCACAAGAAATACTCAAAAACTGATACGAAAGTGGATAAAAGTAAAACTTGGACTTATTTGTCAATTGCCTAAAATTACTGCCTGCAATTCATTTTTCTAGCTGAGCCAAAGAATCGTTGACATAAAGCGCACACTCTGACTTGCTTATATTTTTGACATGCTAATAACTGTAATGCTTTATCTGATGGCAGCTTTTCATATTTTTTTAGAGCCCCAGAAGCTGCAACTACTGATGAAAATGAAATAAAAATTGTTCTTAAAAATTGTGTAAGGATTTTAAGGCATTAACGAATCCTACATGCCATAAAGTTGGCATTTGGCTTATGCATGTTAAGAATACTTTTTTCATAAATTCACTAATTTCACTAAAAGTACAAGGTGTGATTGGGTGTGTGGCACCACCTTAGGGAATTCTAGGTCAAAATGCAGATTTAAAACAGCTTACAAGAATAAACTATTTTCCACTGATAAGTTCTGAAATCTACTAAACAGGAGATTTTTTGTACAGTGGTGTACAACCATTTGGATAGTCAACTGAATATCATTTTCCTTAGCTTTAGGGAATAATATTATTTTAAGGGAAATAATTTAGTCAAGGAAATAAAAATTGAAAATATTTTCAGCAACCACTGCTGCAAATGTATACTATTCTAGGGAACCTTTGAAGATTCTTTTGAAGTTTCTATGTTCGTGCGCACAGTTCAGAACTGTTAACGCTCTATAATATATTACATGAAATGATGCATATTTCATGTAGAGATTATTATTTCCAAACTATGATTTTGTAACAATGAATCAATAAAACATAATACTATGTTTCATATTTTTTTGTGAGGGATGTTCAATTCAATTCATTAAATGTTGTATGATTAAGTGTTAAATTTGTACCCTATGACTATCATTAAGTGTTGTACACTATCATTAAGTGTGATGAAGGTATCTTTTCTTTTATGTACACTGAGAGTATATGCACCAAGACAAATTCCTTGTGTATCCAATCACACTTGGCCAATAAAAATTCTATTCTATTCTATTCTATTCTATTCTATTCTATTCTATTCTATTCTATTCTATTCTATTCTATTCTATTCTATTCTCAGGATATATTTAAAAGGATACTATCTATTAAAGAGAAAGGATATTGCTTTCCAAATCTTCAATTTTAAAATTTTGGATAGTTATTGTAGTAACAAATTCTCAACAACTTCCGTTAATGGAAAATGTGCTTCTTGGGCTCTTCTAGAATATCATACATTATTCTTTTAATGGGAATTTCCTAAAATAAAAATATATTCCAAATACTTTGTATTACTTTTAGACCAATTTAAAGTTTGTAAATGATTCCAAAGAAAAGATATTTTGATGTGAAATTATCATGGGGCAAACCAAATTTCAAAATTAACAAAAATCCTATTTTATGGGGAAAATATTGAATCAAATAATAGTAAAATGAATATTTTATCATTTTCTACTATAAAGCAAACATTATTTGTCTAATAAGGGTTAGTGTCAGCATTTATAACTGAAATCTTAGTTTAGACTTGTAACATTTTCAGCCTCAGAAATATCTACTCTACCACAAATGATTATTTAAATCCTGTGGGGAAAAACCCACAATTACTTTTTCCAAAATTATATTCAGGATGAATTAATTTGATATGCAAACTTTAATGGATAAATGAACTAAAGAATTAGAGGTGCTTAGTTTGTCTAGACAATAAACGTTAACATTAATACTAAAAACTGAATAGAAGTTACATTAAATTCTTATTCAAGAAAAATAATGTGTTCATGTAAAATACACTTGAGTAACTTGTCAAATTGTTGGGGATGCCGAAAGATTAACATTTCATTTAAACAAGTTGATATGGTATCTTATAATTGCCCCATTTAGAAGAATGTTACTACATATATTTATTCAAGTTTGAAACACGATTTAATATTCTCAAAAGTTAATATTTTTTGGAACTATATTCCTGTTCATGAAAATTAATATTTGAAGAAAGTGGATGCTACATATACTGTTTCAAATTAAAAGAATGTAAGTTTGGAAAGATAAACATATGGCCCCAAATATATAATGATATGCAGAGTTGATAATATGAGCAATTTATGAATGACATTATGGAAGATTATAATGAAATATAATGAAATCCTTGAAATCCTTCTACGGTAGTTTTAATAAGTGTAGACAGTGGTGGGTTTCAAAATTTCTTACTACCAGTTCTGTGGGTGTGGCTTGGTGGGTGTGGCGTGGCTTGGTGGGTGTGGCTTGGTGGGCATGGCAGGGGAAAGATACTGTAAAATCTCCATTCTCTCCCCACTCCCAGGGAAAGATACTGTACAATCTCCATTCCCATTCCACTCCAGGGGAAGGATAGTGTACAATCTCCATTCCCTCCCCAATCCAGGGGAAGATTACTGAAAAATCCCCATTTCCTCCCAATCGGCTGGGACTCGAGAGGCAGAGAATAGATGGGGCGGGGCCAATCAGAATTTTTATTACTGGTTCGCCGAACTACTCAAAATTTCTGCTATCGATTTTCCGGAACTGGTCCGAACCTGCTGAAACCCACCTCTGAGTGTAGGTATCTGGGAATCTATTCATTTTTGTATTTATTTGTTTTAATAATATTGACTAAATCCTAACAGACTCTGAGTAGGATAGAACAAACCATCAAAATACATTAAAACATATAAATAATAAAAACAACTGGTTTATCAAAGGAACCATTTAATTAACTTATGGGCCAAACTGCTTACTAGAATAGTCCTAAAATAGAAATTATTGCAAAATAAAGCCCATTTTTAACCCTTTGGAAGAGAGTGTTCCATTAAATAGGAATCAAAGCTGAGAAAGTCGATTGTCAATTCTCAGGAACGTCATACAGAGGTGGGATTCACAGCAGGCCTTTTTAAAATGACTAGACCAGATATGCAGATTTTATTTTGGCAAGGTGGGGGCTGATATACAACAATGCTGCATCCTAAATGGCTTTCAATGTGACAATCAGGACTCTGAATTGTGTCCGGATGCCAAATGACAACAAATGCAGCATTTTAAAAATAGACATAAATCTTTTTTAAAATGAGATTTAGCAACAGGGGTAAAGCCACTATATTTTGTATCAACTTTAGATTCTGTTCTGACCTAGGCTATCTTAAAAAGCAGGAAGCAGGAAATGGTCCTGGCAAACCTCTTTTATTTACACGTCTGTGAATTACTCTCATTCACAGTCAGCAAAGTTTGTCCAAAGAGTTTTTCAAAGGAATATTTCTCCACACACCTTATCTCGCTTGGCAAGCTGCCACATAATTTGTTTCCAAACACAGAGTAAGGCAAACTTGGCATAGAACCTCTTAGAGTCACAAACAGAACTTTTCATTGTTGAAACAAATGAATTGTTTCCTGCAAAAGTACCCTCCCCATTTGTCTTCTCTTTTGCTTCCTATGCGAGGGGCCAATCATCTCCAAGGTGTGTCTTTACTCCCAAATCGACCCTGCTTTCTGAGTTGTTCTTGTCTTCTGGCAGCTCTGCACATGCACACACTGGGAATGGGCTCCAGCTGTTCCTCTGCTTCACTGCTGTCATTTCTCTCTCTGCCTCTGACGCAGAGCCCTTGTCCGAGCTTTCCCCAGTCCCCAGAACTGACCCATGTTCCTCCCCAACCTTCTCACTGTCTGACTGTGCTGCTAGCTCCACTGGCTGCCCGCAGGCCACAACAGATTCAGAGTTGTCTCTAAAGGCAATCCCATGTGGAACACATTGAAGTAAGTACCAGTAGTTTAGCATGTAATAGTCAAGGCACTACTTTGGTAAATGACTTTACCATGCCAGGCCTTCTTGCTTTACATAAAGTTTTAATTACAGTTCAGATAGAATTTGGTAAAGGCAATCCTATTTAAACAGAAACTTAAATCATTAAGCAATTCCTTTCTGTGTGTGTCTGTGTGTGTGTGGGGGGGGGGAGAGAACAACTCTATTCAGAGTAAATACCAGCGTAGATGTTCCAAGATTACTATTAATAAGATGTGTTTCTATATTTCTATTGATAACCGATAATTCCATCTCCTTATGACTTAATTTGCTACAGTATGTATGTTTTTGTTCTCAATTTCACTTTCTAATTTTATTATAGTGTTTTATTTGTTAGGGTTTTATATCAATAAAAGGAAAAATATGGATAACAGAATAAATGGCATTTTCCTTTGCAATTCCCCCCCATATTAGTTTCCATTTTTTTCAGCAAATGTCAGATTTTCTGAAGCAATATATATTTAATCACCTGTGCATTTCTTATGCTTAACAGATGGAATACCTATAGCCGTCCAGAGGTGTTGAACTACAGTTTCCAGCATCCCTCATATATTATAGTGCTTGGAAATGGTAAGAGTTGTAGACTAGCAACATCTGGAGAGGCCCAGGTTCTTCAATAGACTTTGGGTTTCTACAATCTAATGTATCTCATGGCTGTCATGTTCTGTAGAGCTTGGGGAAAAATATTACAAGGCTCAACACATATGAAGAACTACAGTATTGGACTAACTTTCCTAGAGTCATACTTGTTCTTACCTCAATCGTGATTCCTGCAATTCTAACATATGTCACAAAATGTGACATATCATTAATAAGGGTAAATTACATCTTATATAAATGAGTTGAAGATTGCAGACAATCTTTCTGGAACAAAAGAATAGGCTTACATCAGCCTTTATCTGTCACCAGAAACAAACTTTAAAATTGATTATTCTTTTTCAACCAGGTTAGTCTATAATACTTTTATATAAAAACTAAAGTTCCTCAGAAGAATGATATTTTCTCCTTCAACTAGTCTACTATTTGAGTAAGCATATTAATATCTGTAACAATATAAATTCTTCTGTCACCTAAATTAATATGACATATAATGCAAGCTCTGGTATGGTATTGCAAGGTGCCATAAGTTAGACAATTTTACACAGTTATGTTAGACATTTCTAAGGAGGATTAGAAGAGTTACCAAAACTATGAAGGGCCACTTCAACTACTAATATTTTTATAGTAGAGTTAGTACAGAAGTACAAATTCAAGTTCGAAACTTTTTATCCCTGAGACAGCAGCCCCACTATTAGAAAACTGTAAAGAATTGCTATCTTTAAACTTGAATAAGCTTTAATGTATTAATAAAGGTAAATATTTGTAGTTCAGGGTTGACAGGAGGGGTCCTTGGTGCTCTATGGGCTTGCTTGTTTTCTTGCAGACATTTCATTACCCAAACTAGGTGACATCATAGTGACTAGCACTAATTTAATTTAAATCTGATAAGCAGAAAGATTTACATAAAATATGGGCCGTCTTACAAGAGGTGAGAATGGTAGGATTTTCCCTTGGCCCACACAGTAAACCTCTGTAGTATGATAGAATAAAAAAAGAATGATCTAAAGCCAAGCTTCATAGCTTAGAAAAAACTTATTTTTTCTTAATTGGACCCTCTTCAGACTGTCTTACAGACACAGGGTATTTCACACGTGTTCAACTGACAATTTTAGCTTATAGAGATAGGCATGGAAAAATGGACTTGCCAATAAGGAATGATTAATTTCATTTTTGGGGGGTAAAAAGCAATAACAGTTCCAATTAGGAGACTTATGGACAGCAATCTTTGGTTCTTTAAGGGATTAAAAAAACATTGCAAAAGCTTGAAAAGAAGTCCTATTTGCTAGCCACTATGTCCCAGTGAAGTATGGCTGCAAAATAACCAGATTAACTGAGAAGTTAATTGGATTTTATTTTGTCATGTTAATGCAAAAAGCAGCTGGAACAACATGGGTTATTTCATTCAATGGTATCTAGGCTTCAGGCGCGATCTATTGTGGCGTAATGTCCATGAATAGAATTCATATCAAAGAAGCAGCAGGGCCTTCTAATACAGGGACTGTTTTTAGAAACAAAGAACTTTCATTTTTACAAAATTGCTAAATCATAGAGACATACAAGAATGCTACTATTAACACACAATGGGAAGGTTCACCTGTAAAGCTAACCCATAATTTAAGGCTGAGAGCACAAATATCTCCCCACAGAATCCAAGGCTCCTATGTGCGCTCTCCCTGGTCCTTCTTTGTAATCAGGAAGGGAAATATACCAGATTTTAGTTTCAATTCAGGTTTGTTGTTAGGTATGAATTATAATTTCAATTTTCCTCACTCTGCTGCTAATGATAGCTTCAAACTTCAGGTAGCTTTCATGATTTAATTTAGGAAGTTATTAGTGTATTTTTTGTTCATAACAAATAAGGAACACGTTAAATCAAAGTATAGCTTGTTTGTTCCAAGAAAAGGACAAAGGACCCCACATTAGAGTGTGAATAATCTCATTTATTTCTTTATTTGGAAGCACTAAAAAAATTAATACTGAAGCTCTTTCTTTTCCACATTTCAAGTGCTTTTACCACAGGGGTAAGAAACAAAATGGCCCAAAGGCTACACATAAATTCAGAGGCAATTTCTTGATGTTTTGTTTCAACCTTAGCAAGGTACCTTTGAGTGCCAAGCTAGATATGGAGCAGATAGTTTGGAAAACTTAGTAAACTGAAGTAGCTTGCAGTTTCCCATCACAAGCTGACTATGCAGCTCTTAGTTTTATCAAGCAGAATGCTGAATTTTGATATTTATGTTTCATAGTGCCAGGTATTGCCCTTCTAGTTGGTTAGACACATTGGATGGGGAGATAAGATTTCAGACAATTTATTGCATAAATGAGAATGGATGCTTACAAGTAAAGCATAAAAAATGGCAGACCTTGAATTGACAATACGAGGAACATCAGAAACAGAATATGACCTATAGCATGATATTAGTTCTGGAGACAACAGGAATTGCAATGGAAAGGCCAGTTATATGGAAGGCCAGGAAAATCTCACAGAGCTAAAATTCCAAGACAGGGAGATAATAATTGTGTATATGAAGATATTGTGGATATAAGGTTCAATACAAGGGTGGAATCCTACTGGTTTAACAGCCAGTTCAAGAACAGTTAAAAGTCCTTTGTAACTTTGAATGGTTATTAAGCCACCTATATAAGAGGTGCTCTTTTATTTAGCTTTCTTGTGAATTAAGTTCAGGAAACTTAAGCAGCTATTTGGTGTTTTAGCCTTCTGATGTTGTAAAACAAGGGAAAGCTGAAGCAAAATCGTAAACAGGGTCCTGGTCGTGTGATTTGTTTAAAAAGCAATTGTTTCACTTCACCAAGTCAGCAGTCCCAATTGTGGTCACCAAATGCTAAATTTTGACATCTAATGCAAGTACGTAAAATATAGCATTGACTTGATGACACTGTCATGAATCTATTGTAATTTATTCCCCTTGCCACTTATGGAAAGATGCACATTTGTATTTACTGTATAACAGACTTGGAAGGGATATTGGAGGTCTTCTAATTCAACCCCCTGCTGAGGCAGAAAACCCTATACTATTTCAGGCAAATGGTTGTCCAATCTCTTCTTCAAAACTTCCAGTGTTGGAGCATTTATAACTTTAGAAGGCAAGTTGTTCCAATGATCAATTGTTCTAATTGTCAGAAAATTTTTCCTTAGTTCTAGGTTGCTTCTCTCCTTGACTGGTTTCCATCCTATTGCTTCTAGTCCTGCCTTCAGTCCTTTGGAGAATAGCTTGACTCCCTCTTCTTTGTGACAACCTCTGAGATATTGGAACACTGCTAACATGTCACCTCAGTCCTTTTTTTTGTTAAATTAGACATACTAAATTCTGGCAAATGTTCTTTATATGTTTTGGCCACCAGTCCCCTAATCACTTTTTGTTGGTCTTTTCTGCATCTTTAACAGTGAAGAAATTATAAATAAGGAAATACGTTTGCAAACTTTGAAAGCTCACTTTCTACAAAGGCAGCATAAAAAGAAAAATGGGAAGGTTGCAAATTACAAAGATAAACAATCTAGAACACCAAAAAAATGTAGAGAAGGCTGAAAATGCAGGAGATGCTAAAAGATACACTAGCAAAGAACTAATACTAGAACAAAGCTAGGCAGTGAAAAAAATGAACTTAAAAAGGAGACAAGTAAACAAGCTCTAGAAAAAGCAAGAAATAAATGAGATAAATAAATAAGTAAAAGTGAATGGAATTATTTAAAAATAAATCAATTTGCATTTCATTTCATAAATGAAAAATGCAGTCATTGTAGGATAGTGGCATATACTGTACAGTAGTTTAGGAAGCAATATATTTGTTTAGTAGTTTTAGACCCTGCCTTTCCCCCATGAGATCAAAGTGCCTTACAAAGGCATCTATTTTCATTTTATCTTGATATAAATCCCATGAGATGTGTTGAGTGAATGAGACTGACTGCCCCAATGTAATCCTGTGATCTTCCATGTCAGAGGATAAACTTAACCTGAATCTCCCTGGTCTTAATCCAAAGCCATGTATCACACTAACTCTTTCCTAATGAAAAACAATTTTGCAATTCCTGGAAGTGACTTCACTCCCAGCCGGTCCAAATCCAATGGAATTGCTAACAAACAGGTGCACCAAATTCTTTAATGTAAATTCTGATTTGAATGATATTTTCACCATTTTCTTTATTTCATGAAAAATACAAAGCAGGCATTGGTTTGTATTACCGTATATACTCGAGTATAAGCCGAGTTTTTCAGCACGTTTTTTGTGCTGAAAAACGTCCCCTCGGCTTATACTCGGTCTCTGACTTATACTCAGTTTTTTTTTTTTAGCCCCTCGGCTTATACTCAAGTATATACGGCTTATACTCGAGTTTGTTTTTTTTTTCTTTTTTTCACATTTTACCGGACGGCACGGGGAAGCCCTGCCGGTGCAGTGAGGCGGGCGGGGCCGCCAGCCTTCGCAGCTGAGGGAGGGAGGGTTTCCCCAACCGGTAGGTGCCTCATTTCCCACCCTCGGCTTATACTCGAGTCCCCAGTTTACCCCAGTTTTTGGGGTAAAATTGGGGACCTCGGCTTATACTCGGATCGGCTTATATTCGAGTATATATGGTACTTGCCATCACTTCATTGGTTTATTGTCTTTTCTAAAACTGTTGCTTGTTCTCCTCCCACCCCTGGGACCAATGAAGTAATTATACTAAGAAAAGTATCTTTTGCAATAATGACTGTGTAAAGTACAACATCTGTTTCTCCCATTTCTTCTTGTTTCTGAAAGACTGGGGGTAACTGAAAAGCACTTATAACTACTGTAGTATTTGAGAAAGTCTTTGTCAAAAAGGAAGGTTGAATTATAAACTTTTTAAAAAAGAAGTCTTAGTGGTTTAACTATAGACATAACTAAATTGGTGAATACACAGACTAGTTTGCACAATAGACTCTAATGATATATTAAAAATAAAGTTAGTATCTAAGAAATGTTCCTTGAATTCAAAGGTGTTATGCTTCTGTGCCAAAAAAAACCTAAGTCAGGATGATCTGCCTAGATTTTTGATGTCTTAAATGGATGCATGTTTTTTTTTAAAAAAAACAATTCAAAAATAATCTGTAAAGATAAGAACAGTAACATTAAGCACAGAGAGAAAGCTTTTACTGACCAGAGAGGTAGGTAGAGTTACAGCAATCATGTTGAGTAATACAAGCATGTCAAGAATAGCTTAATGGCTTAAACTGCATCAGTATATTTAAAAGCTCCATCTCCCACTGATTCCCCTAGACAGTTAAAAGACATAGAATCTAACTGAAAGCTACCACAGAAACTGGACAAAGACAAAGCCGATACGTAGCTGAGGAAAGACAAGAGTTATTGTAGTCTCCATATCATAGTTTATGAGCAACTACTATGTGTTTGAAACCCAACAATTAATTATTATTTACTTTCCTATCAGATCCACAGAGCAATAATGAATATGAACATTTATGTATGAATTTTTATGTAAGTATAAAATACAATATCTGAACTTAGATTTTTCTTTATTTCTGATTTTTTAAATCTTAAGCATAGTTTGGGCTGCTTTTATACTAGTCTGCAATTCAAAAATATTCATATACACACAAATCTGGAAAGATAGCAAATTAATGCACTGGAACGCACATATATTTTCAGAAATTGCAAATTGGTTAAGTTTGGAACCAAAATACCAACTGAATTTCTCACTTATCCCTAGGATGGATTTTATGCTTTTCACTACCGACTACTTGCAAACTTTTTTGCAAACTAGTTTCTAATGTATGATTAGAAGTAGCTTTGTGTCAACAATGAGGTTCATTACTCTTTTAATATCCATGCATTCTGCGCAAGGAATAAGTAGAAGTACAATAAAACCCTTCATAACAGTTGATTAGTAAATACAGCCTGCAGAAAGCCTAGCTCTCATTGCACTTTGCACATTAAAAATCCAAATGCACTGGGAGAGCTGGGATTTTAAGCCCCCATAGCTTTAACACAAAGAAACACATTAATAAGATACAATTTAGATTTGCATTTTTTAATAAGCAAGAGGATCAAAAAACTGGAACACTGAAGTGGTGCAATACTTTATTGCAAATTGAAACTTCATGGGCATAGCAGTATTAAGATAATCAGAATAGAGAAAATAGTTATTATTTTTGGAAAACGTAAACATAAATATTCTTATTAAAGTTCAAATGCTACCTGTCACAGTCACTGAGAGAGTGAAGATTGGAGTATAATAAATATCTGTAAAATATCTCTTGAAGTCTATCTTCTCAGCAGTATTGTTCCATTTCTTGGGCCCAAGAGAGACTAGAATGAGCCAGAGAGGCTGAATATGTATGCCAGCTATCAAAACCAGTGTTTTCCAAAAGAGCATAGAATATTACCAAATAAGTTATTAAACAATAAAGAAGACTATTTGGAGCTCAGAGTTGAAACGAAATGCTAGAACTGATGATTTTATCTAGTTTGGATAATGAAATGTCTGCAAGAAAGCAACCAAGCTCAGAGAACACCAAGTACTCCTCAAACTAATCAACAATTAAAATATATAAAAATATGTAACAACAACAACATAGGTCACCAGGAGAAGATGCAAGAGTTTAGGATTCTAGCTACAGGTCGTCCTTGACTTATGATCACAATTGAGTCCAAAATTTCTGTTGCTATGACTTCTCTTGCCATAGTTGCTAAGTGGATCACTGCAGTTATTAAGTTAGTAACACAGTTTTTAAGTGAATCTGACTTTTCCATTGACTTTTCTTGTCAGAAGGTTGCAAAAGGTGGTCACATGTCCCTAGGACACTGCATCCATCATAAATACATGCTAATTGCCAAGTGTCCCAATTTTGATCATGTGATTGTGAGGATGCTGCAATGGTCATAAGTATGAAAAACAGTCCCATGTCACTTTTTTTCAGCACCACTGTAATTTTGAACAGTTGCTAAATGAATAGTTGTAAGTTGAGGACTGCTTATATTGGAAAGGACTAGTCCTAGGTAACCAATACCTTCCCTCAGCATGGGGGGATACCAGGACTGTGCACATAATTTCAAAATACAGGTAAGAATATAGAGGAAGAAATGCTTATTTTCAAAAGCTGTGGTGGCGCAGTGGTTAGAATGCTGTACTGCAGGGCTAACTCACTGCTCACTCCAGAAGTTCGATTCTGAGAGACTCAAGGTTGACTCAGCCTTCCATCCTTCAGAGGACAGTAAAATGAGAATCCAGATTGTTGGGAGCAATATGTTGACTGTATAAACCTTTTAGACTGGGCTGTAAAGCACTGTGAAGCTATATATAAGTCAAAGTGCTATTGCTATTATTCAAAAACTTTGTAGCTTCACTACATATGGACTTTTTGCTTTTATTCCATACATAAAACTTGATGTGATCAGAGAAATAGCTGAAAAACTGACCAAACCAACCCTAAAATTTATCCTCCTTATCAACTACTTCTCACATAAATGATGTTCCTGTGTTTTCTTCCTTTGATTCTGAAAACCTGTGAAGTGTTCAAGAAAATGCATTTCTTTTTCCATCACATCCAAGGCCTGCTGGAATCTCTTCAACTGCATCACAGTCATTACTAAAGAAACAAGATTTCATCCCCAAAAGTTTTTAGAAGAGAAAGGTGGCAACATGATGACAAGATTCTTGAAGTTCTCAGATGTAGAAGTTCTCACATGCAGAAAATTGGATAAAAGTTTCAGATTTGTTATTTTTGTATCCTAAACTTATTGTTTAATTACGATTCCAAGTGATTAGCAATCCCCCCATGACTGCTAATTGGGAAAAATAAAAAACAAATACTGGCTATTGGCATTAGACATGGAACAGCTATTTGTTAGCTGAGTAAATGAACTACCTTAAATATTATTTTACGAATCAGCATGTCATGTGAACCAGCAAATTGAGTTAGTTGAATAAACTGAATAAATACCATCAAGCACATTTTTGATTTTTCTGATAGAAAAGTTTCTTAGTTCTGGGCAAGCAAAAAGGAGCCTGCTGCCTATTGAGACCTATTTGCATTTTTTTTATGATTCCTTTAAATGAAAACAAAATGGGAAAATGGCATGTTGACAAATAAAACAAAGGGCCAGTCACTAGCATTTCTTTTTTTTAACTAGAATTTTGGGGGAACACATAGGCCCCATTGGAATTCTTGGAAAATAAAAGTGATACGTGGCTATAGATGGGGATTTTGCTTGGAAGTGCTCCCATCTGCTGCCTAAAAGACAAATGTTAGCTACACAACCACTTCTGGTATGTGTGTGATGGATTGAAGTGGTGACGAGCAATAACTCCACTTTCCCATAAATGGCACTTTATGACTAAGCGCATAGTGGCAGCCAGTTTGCAAATAACTAAGCTGTCCCTTGCAGGTATTTTGAGAGCGACTCCATGATATACTTTCAAAATTCCAGAGATGTCCTTCAAAAGAAAAAGAACAATTAGGCATTGCTGAATAAGATGTATTGGCAAAGATAGGTATTCATTAGGATTTGTCAGGATTCTTCCAACTATAAAATGTGCTATATTTATCACCCCTCAGTGCCACAAGTAGAAATTAGTTTAAGAAATAGTAACTATGAAATTCTGCAGCGTGCATTGCTTATCTCTGACCTTTTCCTCCACTCTTAACTTGTACATCTAATCAAAAAGTGTAAAACTTTTATGTTAAGTGTAGCTGAAAATGTAGTATTGACATTAATTATAAGTGGCAGCAGTTACACTGTTAACCTGACTCTTGTTAGAGTACGTCCTAATTTGCTCAGATAAACAAGGGAAGACACTTTATTCTTCCAAATTGTATTATGGTTTGACACAATTTATTTCCATTTACAATTCCATTCTCATCAAGATAATAAGATTAGCACCACAAAAGTTTCAGATTGGATCAGCTACCAGAAAAAGTTATCCACATTATTTTCTTTGCTAAAAAAATAATGAGGCAGTAGCTGTTTTCTGTTTTGTTTGCTGCAAAATAAAACTTTACAAACTGATAGAAACATATTTTCACTACAGGTGGTGGAAGAATTAAGCCAGGAGATTTCAAAGCTATTTCTGTTTAAAATCATACATTAGCTCATTCCCATAAATTATAGCATTGGTCAATAGGCAAACATATTAAAAATTACCACAAATCATCAGTAACTTTTATTATACAATAAATATAGCATACAGGGAGTATTCAATAATTGCAAGGTCACAATCTGTTAGTTCATTGATTGGCATAAACAATCTTGGAAAAATGAGTATGGGTTGAGTGCTAGGCAAGGGATAAAAAAACTGCCTGTATCTTTAACATGTCCATGTTATGCTTCACAAGTCAGCTGATTTAAATGATTACTATTCTTCTATTTTCAACCTCCAGTTTAAAATAAAAATTATAGGACAAGATCTGGATATGTTACCCTGAAGATTTTTACCTACCTATAAGGAACAATATCTATGGAATGTTAAGAGAATTGTGCTCCATTGATCGCTGAATTGTTGATTAAAGTTTTATATGTGTATCATGAAATTGGATGGCTTGGCACTGTGATCCTGCAGGTAGAGAGTTATAAGGCTTTATGTATGTTGACTCAATCATTTGCTCAGAACAAGAATCTAAATTAAAGCATTTAAGAGAGAAGACTGGCTAGTATCTGTGAACAGTGAAGGCAAACCCGCCTAACATCGGGTTTGACGATCTACAGGTACGACCAGAACATCTTCGCCGGTCAGGAATGGACATCTTGTCGCTGTTAATGGACTATTTCCCATGAGATACTCATTCGCCGAACTACGACAACTGCGAGGTTCCCCCGCCTCGCAGGAATGGCCCTCCAAACTATCAAGGGCCTACCTTAACGAAGGGTCTTGGGACCCAGAGAGGTGGCATGCGGCCAAGAAGAAGTTGTGGGGTTTTTTAAATAGTTTTTTAAACAAGGGTCTTTTAAGGGGGGGGAGGGATTTGGCGGGTGGGGGTCAGAACCCGCCGGGGAGGGATCCAGCCCCTGTGCTAGTTCGCGACACTATTCCATCTTGTCTGAAGGCAGGGGGGGAGGACGTTCCAGGTTTAGAGGGTTACTCAATCTGTACGGTAAGTGGGAGAGGCAGATATGGCGGGGGGGAGGGGCCGTATCGTGTTGAGGGAGCACGCGTTCGATGTTTGAGAGCGATCGCGTGCTCCGGCCCCTCAGTCCCGACCCGTTCCCCGGGTGGCCATGATCCTCAGAGCTTGGACCTTCGGCTGATGTTATGTAATGCTCGGTCCGTGGTTAATAAGGCCCCCCTGATTTGTGATCTTATTCAGGGGGAGTCCGCGGACCTTATGGGTATTACGGAAACCTGGTTGGGCCCAGAGGGGGGGGTCCCCCTTGTCGAGATGTGCCCGCCAGGTTTCCGAGCATTCCATCAGCCGAGGGTCCAAGGTAGGGGTGGGGGGGTGGCGGTTGTCATTAGGGAGGATCTAGAGCCGAGGGAGACCACTGTTCCTCAGATTGCCGGCTGTGAATCCCTCTATGTGCGATGGGGCTATAGGAATCAGTTGGGCTTGGTGATCGCGTACCTGGCTCCTTGCTACGTGACCACAGCCCTGCCTGAGCTGTTGGAGGTACTCGCTGCTGTGGCGGTCGAAACCCCCAGACTTATAGTCATGGGGGATTTTAACCTGCCATCAGTTGGCTTGTCATCGACGGCAGCTCGGGAGTTCCAGGCTTCCATGACGGCCTTGGACCTGATTCGAGTAAATGATGGCCCTACGCACTCGGGGGGAGGCACGCTGGATCTGATTTATATCTCTGGGCAGTGGCTTAATGATCTGGTGTTAGATGACTTAGTAACAGAACCAATGTCATGGTCGGATCATTTTCCTTCGCCTAGACTTCCGAACCGCCATTCACCACGCAGGGAGACGGAACCTATACGGTGGTTCCGTCCCAGGCGCCTGATGGACCCGAGAGGTTCCTGACGGAGCTTGGGCCATTCCCTGAGGAACTGGCCCACGGCACGACTGAGGAACTGGTCACGGCCTGGGAACAGGCGCGGCGGGCCTTGGACCGTGTCGTGCCTTTGCGGCCTCTGACCCGGCGGAGATCTCGTCCGCCCCTTGGTACTCCGAGGGGCTGAGGGAGATGAAACGCCAGAGAAGACGCCTGGAGAGCACCTGGAGGTCCAGTCGCTCCGAAGCTGATCGGACACTAGTTAGGTCCTATTCTAGGACCTACCTAGTGGCAATGAGGGAAGCGAGGCGTTTCTACGCCTCCACCCTCATTGCGTCGGCAGATAACCGCCCGGCCGCCCTGTTTCGGGTGACCCGCTCTCTCCTACATCAGGAGGTGCGGGATGACCCGTTGCAGGGACGAGCCGAGGAGTTTAGCGGTTATCTATACGATAAAATCGCTCAGCTGAGGGACGGTCTGGACCGAAATTGGGATGATCCAAGCGAGGGAGAGGAGGCACGTCTTGTTGAGTCCATTTGGGATGAGTTTGACCCTGTGGCTCCGAGGGCGTCGACAGGTTGTTGGGGGCTGCACGGCACGACATGTTTACTGGACCCGTGCCCTTCCTGGCTGGTACTGGCCACTCAGGCGGTGACACGAGGCTGGCTCCAGAGGATTATCAACGCTTTATTGGAAGGGTTTTCCTGCCGCCTTGAAAGAGGCGGTGGTGAGACCCTCCTTAAGAAGCCCTCCTGGACCCAGCTATTTTGGGTAATTATCGTCCAGTTCCAACCTTCGCTTTGTTGCGAAGGTTGTAGAGAGTGCCGTGGCGCGACAGCTACCCCAATACCTGGATGAAGATGTCTATCTAGATCCGTTCCAGTCCGGCTTCCGGCGGATACAGCACGGAGACAGCTTTGGTCGCATTGGTGGATGATCTCTGGAGGGCCAGGGACAGGGGTTATTCCTCTGCCCTGGTCTTATTAGACCTCTCGGCGTTCGATACCATCGACCATGGTATCTGCTGCGCCGGCTGGGGGATTGGGAGTGGAGGCACCGATATCGGTGGTTCTCCTCCTATCTCTCCGACCGGACGCAGACGGTGTTGACGGGGGCAGAGGTCGACCGCGAGGGCCTCACTTGTGGGGTCCCGCAGGGTCGATTCTCTCGCCTGTTGTTCAACATCTACATGAAGCCGTTGGGTGAGATCATCAGTGGTTTCGGGTGAGATACCAGCAGTACGCTGATGATACTCAGCTGTACTTTTCCACCCCGGCCACCCCAATGAAGTTGTTGAAGTGCTGTCCCGGTGTTTGGAAGCCGACGGGTCTGGATGGGGAGAAACAGGCTCAAGCTTAATCCTCCAAGACGGAGTGGCTGTGGATGCCGGCATCCCGATTCAGTCAGCTGCAGCCGCAGCTGGCTGTCGGAGGCAAGTTATTGGCCCCAAAGGATAGGGGGGGCAACTTAGGCGTCCTCCTGGATGATCGGCTGTCGCTTGAAGATCATTTGACGGCCGTCTCCAGGAGGGCCTTCACCAGGTTCGCCTGGTCCGCAGTTGCGCCTTCCTTGATCGGGATGCCTTATGCACAGTCACTCATGCCCTCGTTACCTCTCGCTTGGATTACTGTAATGCTCTCACATGGGGCTCTTGAAGTGCACTCGGAGGCTTCAGTTAGTCCAGAATGCAGCTGCGCGGGTGATAGAGGGAGCTACCCGTAGCTCCCATGTAACACCGCTCCTGCGCAGACTGCACTGGCTGCCTGTGGCCTTTCGAGTGCACTTTAAGGTGTTGGTTACGACCTTTAAAGCGCTCCATGGCTTAGGACCTGGGTACTTACGGGACCGCCTGCTGCTACCACATGCCTCCCACCGACCCGTACGCTCCCATAGAGAGGGACTTCTCAGGGTGCCGTCCGCCAAACAATGTCGGCTGGCGGCCCCCAGGGGAAGGGCCTTCTCTGTGGGGGCTCCCACTCTCTGGAACGAGCTTCCCCCTGGTTTACGTCAAATACCTGACCTTCGGACATTTCGTCGCGAACTGAAGACCCATCTTTTTATTCGCGCGGGGCTGGCTTAATTGGATTTTAAAAGGGAATTTTACTAATTTTAAATGGGATTTTAATTGATGATTTTTAATATCAGGCTAATTTTGAATAAGTTTTTTAGGGGTATTTAAATTGTGTATATTTGTATTGTTGTTTTTATTTTGCCTGTACACCGCCCTGAGTCCTTCGGGAGAAGGGCAGTATAAAAATCAAATTAAATAAATAAATAAATAAATAAATAAATAAATCAAGTATCTCTTTCCATAATTATTCAACTAGTTTTATTGTTAGGAAGTTTCTTCTAACATTTCATCAGAATGTGCCTTCCCACAACTTAACCTTTTCCCCCTATTCTGTCCCCTATTCTGAAATGAGAGAAAACACTGATGTGATATTCGTCCAGGTATTTTACCATATTTCTTCCTCTACCCCCAATTTCATTTCTCAAGGCCAAAAATATTCAGCTCCTTAATCTTTCTTCACAGGAATTAATTTCTACAGCTCTGATCAATTGAGCAGTAGAAATAACTATCAGATACCATTCAGAATTTCTCTGAATCCTTCTTGAAATGAATCCTTCAAGAATGCTTCTTGAAACCATTCAGGATTCAGAATTTCTCTGAATCCTTCTTGAAATGTACAGTCCAGAACTGAACCCAGTACTCAAGCTGGCACCCAACCAAAAGAAAATAAATACTGGCAAGTATTTTTAAATTGTGCTTCTATCAATACTGCTAAAATTGCATTTACTTTTTTTGCAGCCACATTATACTGGGATGGTCACAAAGGTTTATCAGATGGTCCAGGGACACTGCAACAGTCGTAAATACATGCCAGTTGCCAAATACCACAATTTTGATCACATGACCATGGGGAAGCAGTCATAAGTGTAAGGGTTAATAGTTTGTCACTTTTTTCCCCCGGGCTGTTTTGAGTAGTTCTGTTTTTCATAGTTGATGTTCAGCAGCAAATGAACTTACTTTTCTTTTGTCTTATTAGCAACTTTCATAAATATCCTGAGCTCTTGCTTTCCTGACAACGGCTCTGCACTTCTGGTTACTTGTGTTCGTTTCCTTGGGAATCCTGGCTTTTTTAAAATTCCCAATTCTTTGCTAAGATTTTCATGTAACAGGTTGCTTTTTATGCCCATCGTTTTTGACCTCAATGGAAAGTTAGCAATTTGGTTTTTAGCATTTCTTTTCTTAAGAATTGTCATCAACGTAGAACTCTTTTTCCTACTAACTTCTCCTGTCATCAGATTCTATTTAGTGTTCTGAGTTTACTAAAATCCAATTTTCTGAAGTGAAAAATGTATTTTTACTATACTCAATTTTAGTTTCCTTTAAAGTGATAACTTTAACTTTGATTACATGGTCATTTCATCCAAGATGCTTTTATTTTCATGACCTCGACTAAATCTTCTGTCATACACAGAACATTGTTACCATTGTGCCATCCTACTTCCTCTGAAGAAGAAAGTGGCCAAGAATTTCTGGATGGTTCATGCTTGACAGAGTGTCTTTAAGCAGAATAACAGAAGGGACTTCTAATCCAAGCCCTGCTCAAGAAGTAAACCCTACACCATTTCAGACAAATGGTCCAATCTCTTTTTAAAAACCTCAAGTGTTGGAGCACCCACAACTTCTGGACACAAGTCGTTCCACTGATTAATTGTTCTACCTTTTCCTTAATTCTAGGTTGGTTCTCTCCTTGATTAGTTTCCACCCACTCAATGAAGCCAGACATTTTAAAATGAAATCATAAACACACAAGCATTTACCAAGGATGGATTATTGCTGTTTTCAAACTACTGTTGTTTTCTGGTCAAAAGGTCACTTGCCCTCACCATAAGTAATTTTACAGAGTCAATGCAAATTGTCTTGCACCCTACCTGTTTTAGATTGCTCCACTGGACCGAGTCTCAGTCCTCTTGAAGTCATTGTGAGCTGTTCATCACAGCAATCTCTGATGCTATGCAAATACAATGTTCAACAATTCTTTTCTTTCTTTCGTTTCTGTTCCCATTCAAGAAATTTTATCCTTTAACTGCTTATATTCCAGTTGTGGAAGTCATCCCCTCATGTTTCTCTTACACATATTGTACTTTACCTGCTTTTCTAGACTAAGAACATGAGTTTATTTGCCAAACTATAAGCATATTCTATTTTGTAAGACTCTATTGAATCAGAACAGCAGAAGCCTCAGTAAGTAATTAACTAAATAAATTTATAGAGAACGAAGACCATTAACTTTATGAGCCAATATTCTCTCTGATTTTCTCTCTGATTTTTATCGAGCAATTTAAGAGACCCAATGTCTGAAACACTTTTACTTTCCACAATGAACAGGTATTTTATCCAGTGACTCTATTTCAGAGTTTTTGTTTCTAATCCCCATAGGATTTAGTTTCAAATCCTCCTAATAAAGCTCACCATGCTTGGCCAAATACACTTTACCAGCCCTTGTGATATGCAGTCCATCTCCTGCCAGAAGTCCATCATCTAAATAACTCAGACTACAGTCTTAGAAGCCAGCTCTCTCTTTTTGACATCATTCTGGATAATTAGCACAGTAATTGATTTGGAATATCCCCCTCTCCTTTCCAGTCTTTTTCAATGAACTGGAAGGATGGCTGAAAATATCATTTGAACCCCCAGGCTTTTGTGCTTTCTTTCAAGATGTTCAAAGTGAGAAGGTTTAGCTATTTACTGCATTAACTGTTTGTCTACGCATATATTAGCTGAAAGGGATACATTAGTGGGAAATATTATGTGACATCTCTGATTTTTGCTCTTGGCATATAACACATATCATAAGCCAATAGGCCTAATTAAGAATACATTTCTTTTCAATTTTTCAAAACAATTAATCGACTGCCATAATTTTTCATTTTGTATTCACAAGTCAAAATTGAATCTTTTCTGTTCTTTAGAGGTCCAATATCCTATGGCATCCTCGACAGCTCGGGAGTTCATGGCTTCCATGACGGCCATGGACCTGACTCAGTTAGTGGACGGCCCTACCCACATCGGGGGTGGCATTCTAGATCTGATTTTTGTCTCTGGCCAGTGGGCGAATGATCTGGTTTTAAATGATTTAGTTACTGAGCCTTTGTCATGGTCAGATCATTCTCTTCTTCGTCTGGACTTTCAGACCGCTACGCACCACCGCAGGGAGACGGAACCAATGCGCTGGTTCCGTCCCAGGCGCCTGATGGACCCGGAGAGGTTCCTGACAGAGCTTGGGCCGTTTCCCGAGAACCTGGCCCATGACACGACTGAAGAACTAGTGGCGGCCTGGGAACAGGCCGCGGCTGGAGCTTTGGACCGTGTTGTGCCTTTGCGGCCTCTGACCCGGCGTCGATCTCAACCAGCTCCTTGGTTCTCTGAGGAGCTGAGGGAGATGAAACGCCGGAGAAGACGCCTAGAGAGTGTCTGGAGATCCAGCCGTTCTGAGACTGACCGGACACTAGTTAGGTCCTATAGTAGGACCTACCTAGTAGCATTGAGGGATGCGAAGCGTTCGTACGTTTCCTCCCTCATTGCGTCGGCAGATAACCGCCCGGCCGCCCTGTTTCGGGTGACCCGCTCTCTCCTTCAACAGGAGGGGCGGGGGACCCATTATCAGGGCGTGCCGAGGAGTTTAACGGTTATCTATACGATAAAATCATTCAGCTTCGGGACGGATTGGATCAAAATTGGGTAGATCCGAGCAAGAGTTCCGAGGCCCGTCTTGTTGAGGTTGTTTGGGATAGTTTTGATCCTGTGACTCCCGAGGACATGGACAGGTTGCTGGGAAGGTTCAATGCCACCACATGTTTACTGGATCAGTGCCCCTCCTGGCTGGTGCTCGCCACGCAGGAGGTGACACGAGGCTGGCTCCAGGGGATTACAAATGCTTCCTTGCGGGAGGGGGTCTTTCCCACTGCCTTGAAGGAGGCAGTGGTGAGACCTCTCCTCAAGAAGCCTTCCCTGGACCCAGCTGTTTTAGGTAATTACCGTCCAGTCTCCAACCTTCGCTTTACGGCGAAGGTTGTAGAGAGTGCGGTGGCATGTCAGCTACCCCAGTACCTGGATGAAACTGTCTATCTAGACCCGTTCCAGTCCGGCTTCCGACCTGGATACAGTACTGAGACGGCTTTGGTCGCGTTGGTGGATGATCTCTGGAGGGCCAGGGATAAGGGTTACTCCTCTGCCCTGGTCCTATTAGACCTCTCAGCGGCTTTTGATACCATCGACCATGGTATCCTGCTGCGCCGGTTAGAGGGGTTGGGAGTGGGAGGCACCGTTCATCGGTGGTTCTCCTCCTACCTCTCTGACCGGACGCAGACGGTGTTGACAGGGGGGCAGAGATCGACTCCGAAGTGCCTCCTGTGTGGGGTGCCACAGGGGTCGATTCTCTCACCCCTCCTGTTCAACATCTATATGAAGCCGCTGGGTGAGATCATCAGTGGCTTTGGGGTGAGATGCCAACTGTACGCTGATGATACTCAGCTGTACTTTTCCACCCCGGGCCACCCCAGCGAAGCTGTCGAAGTGCTGTCCCGGTGTTTGAAAGCTGTACGGGTCTGGATGGGGAGGAACAGGCTCAAACTTAATCCCTCCAAGACGGAGTGGCTGTGGATGCCGGCACCTCGGTACAGTCAGCTGCAGATGCGGCTGTCTATCGGGGGCGAGTCATTGGCCCCGATGGAGAAGGTACGCAACTTGGGCGTGCTCCTGGATGGTCGGTTGTCCTTTGAAGATCATTTGACGACCGTCTCCAGGAGAGCTTTTTATCAGGTTCACCTGATCCGCCAGTTGCGTTCCTTCCTGGACCGGGATGCCCTATGCACGGTCACTCATGCTCTCGTTACTTCTCGCTTGGACTATTGCAATGCTCTCTACATGGGGCTCCCCTTGAAGAGCACTCGGAGACTCCAGTTAGTTCAGAATGCAGCTGCGCGGGTTATTGAGGGAGCATCACGGAGCTCCCACGTAACACCTATCCTGCGCAGACTGCACTGGCTACCTGTGGTCTTCCGGGTGCGCTTCAAGGTATTGGTGATGACCTTTAAAGCGCTTCATGGCTTAGGACCGGGATACTTACGGGACCGTCTTCTGCCGGCTTCAATCTCCCAACGACCAGTGCGTTCTCACAGAGAGGGTCTCCTCAGGGTGCCGTCTGCCAAACAATGTCGGCTGGCGGTCCCCAGGGGGAGGGCCTTCTCTGTGGGGGCTCCTACCCTGTGGAACGAGCTTCCCCCTGGACTTCGACAACTACCCGACCTTAGGACCTTTCGCCGCGAACTTAAAACCTATTTGTTTCATCTTGCTGGACTGGCTTAACTTTTAAAAACTTTTAAATGGTTTTATTGGGGTTTTTAAATTTTAGTGATTTTATAGGGTGTAATTGTATTTTAGTCTTGCCAATTGAATAAGTTTTTTAGGGGTAGTTTTTTAATTATTGTATGGGTTTGCTTTGTATTTTAACTGGCTGTTCACCGCCCTGAGTCCTTCGGGAGAAGGGCGGTCTATAAATTAAAATATTATTATTATTATTATTATTATTATTATTATTATTATTATTATTATTATTATTATTATTATTATTATTATTATTATTATTATTATTATTATTATTATTCCATTCTGCAGTGTCTTTTTTCTTCCAAAAACATTTCTAAAGTCTCACTCTGCAGAATTCTTCTAAATTCCCTTATTTCTGGTTGTTACTCTCATCCAGTGGACTTGCTCCTTTACTTTCCTCATGGAGAATTAGTTCCACAGACAGTTGTGTTGTAATAAGTCTTTTCGGAATCAGTTCTCATCCTCTCTCATCAACTAAAATGTGGCCATTCACTGGTCCAATTCCTTTAATTTTTTTGTGAAGGGAGGGAGACAAGCACTACTATGAGTTTGCATTTGCTGCAAATACAGGCCAGCTTGTTTTGTGACAGAAAAATGCAGATGCAAATTCATTTTCATTTCTTACTTAGGGCACCGCCAATTGAAAAACCTTTAGTTCTTTTTGTTGTGTTCTCAAGTTCTTGCTTTAACCAAGTATTGGCTTTTAACTAAAGGAAAAATAGTATATCAGTAATCTTGATCTCCAACAAAGTTAACATGGCAAACTACTTCAATATAACGTATCATGTTTACACATTTTAAAAATGGCATAATTGTCCTTAATAGAAAAATAACAATATTTTCACAATAACAGATTGCCACCAACATTCTCTAAGATACTATTCCATTTCCCTTTTCTGTTTTGAAAAGAAAATTTAGTTGTGTTCTATCCTCATAATGTTATTGCTTTGATCTGGAGGCTTTTAAAAAAGAGACTGGACAGTTACTTATCTGAAATGGTATAGGGTCTCCTTCTTGAGTGGGGGGCTGGACTAGAAGACCTCCATGGTCCCTTCCAGCTCTATTCTGATAGATTGATCCATATGTTTGACATTTTGAACATCATTTTACCTCCATTTTGACCACCTGTTGAGTTATTGTTGGAACTCCAAAATTCCCAGCAGTATAAATTTTGGGCCTGCTAGCTTAGAATGTCAAGATTTGCAATTTAAATACATCAGGTTGGAAAATGCAGCTCTATGCTTACCGTGTTTCTCCAAAAATAAGACCCTGTCTTATATTTTTTTTAACTCCTAAATAAGTGTTTGGCCTTATTGCCATGTGTTCAATAGCCCAATTGGGCTTATTATCAGGGGATGTCTTATTTTGGGAGAAACAGGGTATTACCACTCTGTTTACATTAAGTAATGTAAAAGAACTACTAGGCATGTGAAAAAAAATACTAGTAAATAGACTAATGGGTTAATATAGTAAATATTTCATTCTATACAAATATTTTAAAATATAGAGGGATTGGGTTCAAAGGCTAGTGTTACCTTCAGGTGTATCTTACTCATTAGATCACTGCAGGCCTTATTGACCTTGAAAATGTTACAAATATTACAAGGATCCTATTTTCAAATAGATGCCATCTGATAAACCTTCAAGGCATTCACCACCTGTCTGGATTCAACTACATTTGTTGGGTGGGGTGGGGGAGACATTAACCAACCAGAAGACACATGCCTCTAAGTTGATGGCAGCAGTCAAAGCTCTAAGAACCGTGCCCATTTCCTTGAGATCAACAGGATTAAACTCTCCTCAGATAATCAAGCAAGACTCTACCTAAGTCAATTCCATAGGACCTACCTAGCCAGAATCCAATTCTGAGTGAATGCTGTGCAAGAATTATATTGACCAAATCAACCTTTCATCAAAATTAACCATCCTTGCTATTTCATCCCAGAAACAGATGCACACATTTCCATACAGCATCATCTCTTATCTTTCTGTAAAAAGAATGAAAAATATAACAGAAAATATTAAATATAGCATTGCATATTAAAAAGATTAATGCCAGATATGCAAGCAGTTGTGAAGATGCTTAATGCTTACTCTTTCACAAGCAAGATCTCCCCAAAGTTTTAGGATAAAAATCACTTTGACAATGGTGTAGAATTAAATTCTGAAATGAAAGTTCCCATGAACATGTCTCCAACACAGTCTCAAAGCACTAATAACACCAGTGCTAAGCTGTATATTATGTATGGCATGGTGTCACTAAGAGAAAGTGTGGTATGATACATAGGTACACACAAATATACAAATAATAGCAAAAAGCATTATCACTTAGTCTATATTTCACATTGCACTAAATGATTATTTATTTTAAATTATTATCCATTCATTTAGCTGGAAAAAATCCAGTGCAAGTTTTGCAAATAAACAACATAAGTACATGTAACTTAGTTTAATTCCCTAGTGGCTTGTTTTTTAGTTACCCATGACATATATGTTAGTGTACTGGGAAATAATTTTGATAGGAAAAATAAATACATAAATAAGGAATAAACAAAGAATCCACAACTGCAGCCAGGCATTCCTAATCATGTACCATTTATTTCAATCAGTAAGTTATACTCAGACTTTATCCCAGGTGTTATGGGTGATTTTTTAACTCACATCAAATCAAGAATGATTACAACAGAAAATCCTACAAGTACACATTTGAAGTAGCCCCAGGTCTTTACTAAACAATCTTTCAAAGAGTATCAGTCCATTAAATTAATTTCTGCAAGATATACTAAATATAGGATTCCATAAACATCCTGTTGCAAGCCTCCCTCTGCTTTGTCCATTGCATCTCTCCAAGACTCAAGCAAACATGGTTATCAATGACCCAAATTTTCTAGTGCTAGATTAGCCAATCCATTCTCCTTTTCCTACTATGAGATGCTTTCTTTCCTATAAAACAATCAATAAACTAATGAGAAATTCTGATTCTTATCCTACAGTTGTGTAACAAAATCTATTCAATTCTACCAAGTCATGGCATTAGGGCAAAGTTCATTAATCTGAATTAAATATATGTTTAGTGTCTTCATGTAGGATTGAAAGCAACAGAATACCTTATGCCACCAGATTTGAAATTTTGGGCCTAGACAACTTAGAACTTTGCCATCTTCGGTCTGACCTAAGTGTCAGTGACTACTTCAGCTTCAATTACAGCAATACACAAGCACACAATAGATACAAACTTATGGTAAACCGCTCCAAACGTAATTGCAGAAAATAGGACTTCAGTAACAGAGTTGTTAATGCCTGGAATGCACTACTTGACTCTGTGGTTTCTTCCCCAAATCCCCAAAACTTTAACCTTAGATTATCTACTGTCGCCCTCACCCCATTCCTAAGAGGTCTTTAAGTGGCGTGCATAAGCACACCAGTGTGCCTACCATCCCTGTCCTAATGTTCCCTTTTATTCGTATCCATTTCATGTATTCATAATCACGTTTATACTTATATCTGTTATCTAATACATGCTTGACAAAAATAAAAGAAATAAAATAGTCTGGGGGAAAGATATAGCAAAACAGTATATACAGAAGAAGTGTTAAGTACCGAGAAGTATTTCCTTTTAGCTTTGTGCCAAATTCAACAAAGGCCAATTTTTAGGAAAAAAGCATTGTGTGTGTGTGTGTGTGTGTGTGTGTGTGTATGTGTGTGTGTGTGTGTGTGTGTGTGAGAGAGAGAGAGAGAGAGAGAATTTTTATTTATGACTTTTTTAAATTAAATTATCTGAAAACCTGTATCATTATAATTATAATAGAACTAAAGAGAATTGTCTCATTTTTATCATTTATCTTACATCATCTTAATTATCAGAATACTTTGTTTGAAAATGAAAGTTTGAGCACCAACACAGACAATCGTTTTCCTAACTCCAAAACACCATAAACTAAAATATTTAGGTACAGTAACTTCTAATGTTTGACTGCTGCTTGAAATTTAACCATTAACATGTCAACAACATAATACATTCTTGAATCATATTGCAGTCCAGCTGTATCATATTTATTTCCTACTCATTAATTAAAAACTTATACTCATTTTTTCTTTATGCATTCCAATTGACTGTACCACATGGCTACCTAGTGGTATTAATTTTTATTAAAAGCATTATTCATGGCTCATCCTAACATCCTATAAGTATGAAACTGTGACTGATAAGTTCTATTTCAATATGGAAATACTAAATGAGACTAATATATCTTGGCAATGTCAATTTGATTAATGTAACAGAAGCAAATTTCAGGAAAAAAAGGAAATTACAGGTCATTAAGTGTAAATTCAAATTATATTATGGGTTTGAATGATTTTCTTCAACTTTTTTACAAGATTTTTTTCATTGTGGTGGTGGTTGTTTCATATGCATCTAATTTTCTTCTTTCTTAGTTTATTTTAAGTCACAAAAAAGAAACACGGTCTGCCAGTTTCTAAACATCTGCTGACATGAAAAAAATGTGAATCTGTGTAAAAACTACTATGATCATCCCCACTTTTATCATTTTAAAATCAGTATTATTATTCAGAAGCTGTGGTTTAGTTCTTCAAGTTTGCTCAACGTTTAGAAAGCATATTCATTTCTTCAAATAAACTTACAGAAAAAAGCAGATATGTAGCATGCCATACCAATTCAGACTTGAAAAGCCAAATGGATAGATTTGAAAAGAGAAAAGAAGGCAGATTTGCTAGGGAAAAAACCCTTAGGTTTTAAGGAAAATCCGGAAGCAGAAGACATCTGGCAAATGAAGGGAAGCTAGTTATTCCAGACACAGAAAAAAGACATCCAGAATAAATGAGCTTCAGAATATAATAGTTGGCTGGAGAGAACAAAGAAACAAGAAAATGATTGTTGGTACATTTATGAACTATACTGTAATGTAAACATAAAGGTCAGCTTGAACATGTCAATTTTCTCAATCCTTTAGCAAATGCAAAGATGATACAGAAAATTACTTCAAATATCTATATAAATGAGAATGTTTAATGTTTACTGATGTGAATGGTAGTGAATTGCTCAGAACTCTAAACATGCATACTAAAGAGCTTTTTATTAGACAAATTTATTTGCTTGTTTGTTTAATTAAATGTATATTCTGCCGTTCTTCAAGACGTTCAAGATGGCTCAGGTTTAGAATTGAGGTGATCTGAAGATGGATTTTAGATTGAGATAAACTGGATAATAGAAATATCTTGTGAGATAGAATTCTAAATGGAGCAGCGGTTACTCAGAGGCTGTCAATCATAACAATTGTTCATGCCACTGGATTAAAGTAACACCTCCAACGAAAGAAGACTCCAAGGTTTGAAGTTCCTCAAAGTTCCATTTTATTAGAGATGTCACATTGGCACATCTGGGCAAACAAGAATCTGAAAGCTTCCAGTCCAAGTCCAAGTCCCTGCCAAGCACCCACATGTCCATCACAGGGTCCAATCAAGCACCATTCCAATTAGAGATGCCTCCCAGTCACACCCCTCCAGGTGCAGGGCAAAATGTCCTTGACTCTCTGAGAAAGGAATGTTATTATGACTATATATGACCCCTGCTCCATACAATCCCCTCTCAGTTTCCACAGCAGGCCTGAAGACTCAGTGCAAAAAATGGCTTCCAGGCCTGACAGGAACTTTAATCTGATGGCACGAACAATTGTTATGACTGTAGACTTTTCTCAGGCAGTGAATGAGAAGGACATATAAATGTCATGTCATCCTGGGCAAGACTACTTGACACTTGGACTGATTGGTCTTCTCCACTCAACCTGCCAGGGCCAAATTTTATATTCTCGGTTAGAAAAATCCCTTACCTAACCAAGGGCTACCCTCACCTGGTTAGGCCTATTTCTCAAGATGGTTTAACAGGGTGTGACTAATGCATGTGCTATAGCTACTGGGAGCCACAGGTGAGTGCTGAGTGCCAGGTAGGGATTAAAGGTGAAAGAGGAGCCCTAAAAACAGCACCGCAGGTCCATCCATCAGAGGTGCTATCCATCCAATATCATGCATACTTGGTACTTAATATGCAAAATCACATGAAAACAACAGTACATGGTGACCCGACAGCTGTGTCTGGAAACAGCAGAGCGCTAGGTGTACAGCTGTCAGTTCCAGCCAATTGATGTTGTTGAGGAGGTCAGTTGACAACCATCAACCCTGGGTCACTCGAGATTGTAGATGAGTGCCCCAGCTGAAGAGGCTGGTATCCGTGGTCAGGACTACTTGGGGGTGTTCTCTGAAGGAACATCCCCTCTCCATGGCTGCCGACATCCACCACTCCACAGAACCCTGATTGGCATTGCTGAGACCGGCTTTTTGCCTTGGTAATAGAAGCCACTGAAGAGGGCGTGAATGCAATCTCACCCAAGGCACAATCGCCAGGCAGGATATCATTTTGCCGAGCAATTGGTAAAGAAGCGCCCATAGTACCTTTCTGAGTGCCTTGACCTGAGCCACAGTGGTACGAATGCTGGAAGGCGTTCTTGGGAGAAGACCTGGCAGGTCTGAGTGTCGATTCTTGTTCCAAGATGAACCAGGTTGGTGGAAGGAGTCATGTGACTTTTCTCTAAATTCATGGAAAACCCGTGGTCTTAGAGGGTTTGGACCATGACCTGAAGATCCATCTTTGTCTGCTGTTGGGAGGACAACAGGACTCCCGAGATATTATCAAGGTAGCATTGGAGATGGATGGGTCTCACCCATAGATGAGCAGCCACCACCTCCAGCTGTTTCGTGAACGTTCTGGGGGTGGAAGAGAGCCCAAAGGGCAGAGCCCTGTATTGGAAATGGCCCCCACATAACAAAATCTGAGAAATCTCCTGTGAGATGGTCTGATGGATACATGAAGATAACCTTCCCATAGATCTATTGATGTAAAGAGATCTCCCTGTCTGATGCAACCCAGAATAGTATGCAAGGATTTCATTTTGAAGCGCCTGTACCGTATATGTACATTCAGTTCCTTCAGGTCTAGGATGGCTCTGCTTCCACCTGATTTCTTTTGCATCAAAAAAGAGAGGATCAAACCCTGATGTTGTAGAGTTGTAGAGTTACTGGTTCTATGGCCTGAACAGCTAGCAAATGACGAATTTCGGCTTCCATCAGAGACCTCTTGGCGGTATTCTTTGACACTGAGCATTGGACGAACCTCCGTGGAGGCTCGGAGCAGAACTCTAGGGTGACCCCTAGCAAAACTGTTTGTAAGGCCTAGGTGTCGGAGGTCATGCTTTGTCATTGGCTGGCAAACCTACTCAGATGACCGCCGATGGGGGTCCTGTTGGAGCAGTCACTCGATCCGACGGTAGGGTTGGTAACCAGCTCCTCGAAAGGGACACCTGGCCTGTGGTTGTCTGGTACTGTTGTGACCCAGGTTCCTGGACCCGGACTCCTGGACTCGGATGATTCAGAAAGTGAGGGAGAAGACCTGGCAAGCCCTGCTTCTCTTGAGCCCTTTCCCTCCCTGGCACCCACTCAAAGGGAGGAGGAGGGGCCGGCAAGGCCTTATTCTCTGGAGCCTTCTTCTGATTTGGCAACGCCCCAAGAACAGTTTTGGAGTGATGCAAGACTGCGCAGGCGTGACCGGCATGCGCAGCAGAAGCAGCGTTGGGATAAAGCCAAGTCATAATTGTCATGCAGTGACATCTGCAGAGACTATAAATAGGAGGCGGGACTTCCTGGTTTTTTGTCTTGGACAAAGCAATGAATTTGCGTGGGCAAACTGTATCAATGGAGGGAAGAATATATTCGTGACTAATTCTGGCCTTATCTATAATTTCCTCGTTATCTCCAGAAACTTGGCAGGCCCGTGGGTAGACGTGGCCAGGACATTTATTTATGTAAATAAAAGGAGAAAAGAAGGCCTCTGACTGACTCTTTGCTGGGAGTATTGGGGGGAGGGAAACAGAACATTTTGTCCAAGACCCCGACTAAAACATCTTCCACCAAAGATGGACCAGCAGCAGGTACAGCAGCAGTTACAGCAGCTACAAGCGGCTAATCAACAGCTACAGCAGCAAGTGGCTCACTTGGCAGGCCAACTTGCTGCCGGGAATGTGCCTGCAGCCCCCCCATCCTCCCACTCCTCCTCCTCGTCGCAAGTGCCCGATAACCGTGCCGGATAAGTTTTCTGGGCAGCCTGAGATGTTCCCGACCTTCTTGGGACAGTGCCAGCTCTACATGGCTATGAGGCCAGAGGATTTCCCAGACGACCGGGCTAAGGTGGCCTTCGTGATTAACCTTCTTTCCGGCTCGGCTGCTCGATGGGCCACGCCCCTCTTGCTCCAGGACAGCCCCCTGCTGGCGGACCAACAGCGTTTTTGGCAGCACCTGCGCACCATGTACGAGGACCCCGTTCGAATGCTGATGGCAACCAGGCGCCTTAAGGAACTCCGTCAAGGGAAACGCCCCCTGCAGGAGTACATCGCCGAATTTCGTCTTTTGTGCCAGGACTCTGACTGGAATGATGCAGCGCTGGTGGACGCGTTCCAGGAGGGACTCTCAGAGGAATTGCAAGATGAGCTGGCCCGGGTGGAGGCGCCGCGGACTCTTGACAACTTGGTGCCCCTTTGTCTCCGCCTCAATGCCGGTGTGCAATGGCGACCGTCCCGTCGCACCCCCCGGGACCCGCCATTGACATCTGCACCCCCACTTCCTGCACCACCAGCACCCCGGGTCACCCCATGTTTTGTAACCGCTGCGGAAAAGCCCATGGAGTTGGGAGCGGCCAGACCTCGCCTGACAGCCCAGGAGCGGAACCGGAGGCGCCAAGGGGGATTGTGCCTGTACTGTGGGGAGCCCGGCCACTTTGCCGCTTCTTGCCCCAGAAAGCGAAGTGGGGCACGCACGCCGGTCCCCGAATCACAGCATGACCAATCGGGAAATGGAGCAGGCCCGACCTCGGGGAAACCCTAGGTCGGGCACGCATTAAGCCCCCACTGGACGCTATGGAAGTAGACTCTGGGCCCCTCGGCATCTGATTCTGGACACACGGATATGGTTGGGGAACCAGTCGGACGGGCTCCAGGCGCATGCGCTGGTGGACCTAGGGCCACAACAAACTTTATGGACCAGGCCTTTGTGACCCAGTTTGCGGTCCCGTGGTTCCGTGGACCCTCCGATGCGGTAGAGACAATTGATGGACGAGAACTGGTGTCCGCCCCATTAAATTCGCCACCCAGCCTTTGCGCCTGGCTATTGGGGACCATGAGGAGGCGATCCAGTTTTATGTCACGGTGGACCTTCATTTTCCCTTGGTCCTTGGGTTGGCCTGGCTTCGGACCCACGATCCTCAGGTGGCCTGGTCGCGGAACGCCATCTCTTTCCCGAGTCTGCAGTGCGTCGATCACATCCGCCACACCTGTGCCGGCCAGAACGTCCCCACCGCTGCCATCGCCTTGCCTCCTGAGCTGACGGACTTCGCCGACGTGTTCAGCGAGAAGGAGGCGGACCGACTACCCCCGCATCGGCCCTACGATTGCCCCGTGGACCTTCTGCCCAACGCACCACTGCCTGTGGGACACCTGTATTCCATGTCGGAGCCCGAGTTGGCCGCCCTCAGGGACTTCCTGGACAAAAATCTGGCCCGAGGGTTCATCCGGCCTTCAAAGTCCCCTCTCTCGGCCCCGGTTGAGGAGAAAAGAAGGCCTCTGACTGACTCTTTGCTGGGAGTATTGGGGGGAGGGAAACAGAATAGGTACGGTCCCAAAAGAGTTGTCTGTCATTTGACTTGTCCGTGGCTTGTGGGAAAGACCTTTGGAAGACCGGGGCCTGAAACCCAGGATCATGCGTCTGAAAAGGCTGCCTGCGGTACGGAAGTGAGGGCCTCCTGTCCATCCTTCTGTAAATGTGGGGAAGGACCTTCCTCTTGTCCTTACCCTCCACTAAATAGGGTCCAGGGCCTCCCCAAAGAGGGAGCTTCCCTTAAATGGGGCCACTGACAGTAGCCATATTGTTTTCATGTCGGTTGCCAATGCCTCATCCATAAGAGACCTTTGGAGTTGACATTGGACGCTATGGCCCAAGAGACAAATTTTGCCACATTGAGGGTTGCATCTGCGGAATATTCAGTTGCAGCAATGAGCTTGTTTATGTCCTGATGCAAACGAGAATCATCCAGTGATACACAGAACTGCATTTGGCAAAGCCAAATCAGGGAGGTTCTAGTGAAGAAAGACGCTGCCATGGCAGATCGAATAGCCCAGGCGGCTGCTTGATGGGTCTTACGAGCAAAGAGCTCTGCCCTCCTGAGCTTGGTTTTCAAACCTTCAGCCGAGTCAGAAGGGAGGATGTTAGATGAGGCCAAGTTGGCCATTGGAACATCAATGGTTGGAAGTTTCAGGAGCTCCTCCAGCTCTTGCTCTACTGTATACATTTTCCTATCCATACCACTGGGAGCAGAAATGGACCCAGGCTGATTCCATTGTTGTTGTATAATGTCAAAAAAGAGCTTGGGCAACAGAATAGCCTCCTGCTCTGTGACCAATTCAGTGAAGAGAAGAGCAGTGGGATTTGGAGGGTCCACAGATCCCTCAGAGTGCCCAATAAGTGCCCCCATATTGCCTGTTGTTTTTGCCTTGTACAATAAGATTTTAAATAGGTCATGACGAAAAAGCTCCATGGCAACAGGTCTGTCTGGAAGGACTGTCTCATCCTTGGAAAGTTTATAATCTGCCATCTCTTCCTTGCCCATTAGCGACATATCGCTAAGCTGTCAAGGTAAAGGAGAGTGAGGTTCCTGTATATACTCTCTGTCAATATGCCCTATTGGGTGAAGGTGGACAATAAGGCGGTGACAGGTTCATCCACAGTCGGAGTCTGTAGTACTGAAGCCAACTTGGGACCAACATTAAAATATCACTTGTCTGCTGAAGATGGCAGAGGAGCTGAGCCTGATGATGCCTCCTGATGCTTGACAACCTCCACAAAGAGGCAAGGGGCAGGCACAGTATCCAAAACCGATCTGGCTTAGAAAAAAGAGGATCCATTGTGCTACAAGATGATGAAGTCTCTGCCTAATCAGCTGGAGCTCCCAGATGTGCCAGGTTAGTGGCTAGTGGCCTTAAAGTGTAAGGACTTAAAGATATTAGGAGGAAATAGTCCAGTAAAGGCTGGTTGCTCAGGTAATAACCCATCGTCCTCAGATAGATCCGGATGCCCATGCTCTGCATCTTCCAGGAGAGACGGATGGCTTACTACTGAATGAGATGGCGAAGCCGTGTCCATATGCGATTGATATTCATCAATCTCAGGGTATCTACAATGACCGAGGCAGCTGAGTGGTCAGAAGGAGTCCAACCTGGAAGATGAAAACCAGACAACAAGGTTTGCTGAATAGTCTGGGCTATAATTGCCTGAATATTATCCGGTAAAGGCAGCTGCTGACCTGTCACCTGGCTCAATCCAGGTGCTGACTGGGGATCAGATGCAGGAACCTCCCTGGAAGGTTCAACCACTGTCTGAACAGCTGGTGAGGGAAATCCTCCCCACAAAGCGGCCATAGGAATAGCAATGGGACAGTTCTGCAACAAAATTTGATCAGGGGATTCAGCTATTGTCCCCTGTTGTGTAAGGACCCCTGCGGAGGTAACTTGACCAGGACTAGAAACTGCAGTAGGTGGCATGGAGGACACTGCCCTGCTGCAAATCTTCTTAATGGCCTGATCTCACCACTGTTCACCCCGCAGTGATGCTTTGGAAACTGTCTTTGTGTGGCTGGATGTTGAGGGGACCTTGGTGGTATGTTTGCAGAAGGGGCAGTAGAAGGCCCACTGTCTAATGGACCTGAGTCATCCCTCTGTGGTGAATCTGATCTTCCAGGTTTGTTAGACTTGGCCAATTCTTTAGTCACGGTGACAACAAAAACAGGATAATTTGAACCCCTGGAAATAACAGGAAGCAGGGAATAAAAACTTCCCCCTGTTTATCAGGCAGCCTATGCAAAGGCTTTTAGAAACCCTAAGTCCAGGCTCCGTTATTCGAATCAATACAACCAGGATAATGTAGTCATGCCCACGCCCAAAATGGTGCCCATCAGCTGTAAGGCGGGAAGCAAAAGGCTTCACAATGTTCCTTTTGCCACTTCTATAACTTGGTCTATCAGCGAGTGTGCTCCACTAAGGAACGTCTGATGGAAATAATTAAGGGAGCGTGAAGCTCCTTACTGTCCAAACTACAGCTCTGCAGTAAAAATGAAGCCACAGCTTCAACTCCAAACCGCGGCTATGCCAGAAAGAGCCCAAAATGGCGGCCTCCACATGGAAGTGGGGGGGGAGCATGAAGCTCAGCAAAGTCTCCCGCTGCTGCTCCAAGTAATAATCAGATGGCAAAGTCGTCCTGCAGCCAGCGGCTGAATCTCAGGTGCCTTAACTCTAGTTGATCACTCGTGGGAGGCAGAGGGCTGAAGCACAAGACAGGCTGCCCAAACAGGAGTGCAAAGCTCTGCAGCAATCTCCGATAGCCGGGTGGTGAAAGATGTTGAAGAAATATGGCCACCCAGCAAGCCCTCAGCAAGCACTTTAAAACGCTGGTCTCGGGAGTGCTGAACTCTGCTATCCGACTCTCCACTGTCTTCAAGAGTGCTAGACTCCACTAAAAAAATCCCAGAACGCCTATAATTCAACAGGATTGAAGCAGAACTGATGTTCTGCAGACAGCAGAGAGGCCCCAGTCCTGGCAAGAGCCGAAGCTCTAGCCAGTGGGGAAGGGAATCACAATCCAAAATGCAATCAATATTATTTAACTCATAGGTGAAGATCCAAACACAATGTCCAGCAAAAGGTAGAATACAATCCAAGAATGAGGAGAAAACTCACGACACGTCCATCCAGTCTAAAGGACTGAATTAAAAGCTGGAATCCCTAGCAACAGGAGGCGGGACTTAACAACTCTAGCAGACTCAGTCCTCCAATCTGAACAGAGGAGTACAACCCATTCCTGGCTGCTGTCTCCACCAATACGGAGAATGATAGTAAATCGCACTCCCTACTAGTGCTGATGAAGTTATGTGTAATGAAACATCTGTGCACAGGTTGTAGTTGAAACTACAAGCTGTATTCATACACACAGACACACACACACAGGCAATGTCATCTCCAGCCCAAGTTCTAATTATCATAATGACCACTGAATATCCTTAAATATTTAAAATGACTTTTATGAAACTACCCTCTGACATGCAGAGAGGGAGGGGGGGAGGGAGGGAGGGAGGGAGGGAGAGAGAGAGAGAGAGAGAGAGAGAGAGAAGTATTTTAGAGCCATGCCCCAGTTGCTATTCTATAACTCCATTAGACTAGTAATGCAGTTTTAAAATGGTTGTACGACTTAGCAATGTGCAGAGGGAAAAGAAAGATAAATTAATATAGAATGCAAGATCTGTTATAATAAATGGTTGCAGGCAAATGAAACTGCAATGGAGTCCCTTGAGAAGATCAGCATCTGTAGCTGTCACATCTGGAACTCACACTGATCTATGATTAAGAGAGGGTGCTTTCAAAGAAAAGATATAAACTGTGAAGTGCTCTAAAACCAGAAGATTGTTTACACAGTGAAGAGGTAGGAGAGGGTTAGGGTTGTTGTTTTTTATCTCTGAAAGAAAAGCTGGTATGCAGATAAACTGCTTGCTGAATGGCTTGGAAGATCCCTTGACTCAGACAGAAGAGATGTTCATAAGAACAAAGCCTTCTCACATCAGACAAAGTGCATGAACGATTCAGCAGCAAGTTCCAGAATTGTCAGTAAAACAATTGCCAAAGAGTTACTTGTTAAGATTCAAAGTATTTCTTTCACAGGCTTCTTCTAAGCTAACTAAGCCTTACTGTTGGGATGAATGGTGAATGTTGCCTCTGGAATGCATCACCAAAGGGAGTGAATAAGAAAAAATAATATAACTGGGAAACATTTAGCCAGCAAAAGGCTGCCTTTATGTGTAAATTATTTACTGTAGGGCAGATTTCCAAGACTAAGCTCTTATTTCACCAAAGGGGAAACCATCCAAGCATTTAGAACAGTGGTCCCCAACCTTTACAGCTGGGGAGGAAGGAGAAGGGGAACTGAGCCACACAAATGGCAACCTGGCCACATGCACAAGTGCACGTCAACTTGTGCAAACGGTGGGCTGGTACACACACAAAGCTGAACTTTCATAAGATGAGCTGCCTGTATGTGCATGTACACACCAGCCTGTTGCTCGCACAAATTGAGCTGTGTGTGTGTGCAGGTGCACACCAGTCTGCCATGTGTGTGGTGTGGTTCCAAATAGGCCATAGCCCGGTAGTGGGCCTCAACCCAGGACTCGGGGGGGGGGGCTGATTTAGAAGACCTCAAATGGCTGCAAAAAATTATACACAGGAGGAAAAAAGGTATGTTTTTGTACAATACATGCAAATGAGTTTTAGTCAATTCTTATGTAGCAAATATGTATAGAATTTTTATATTACTTACACGTTCCTGCTTGGTAAAAGAAAAAAGCAGAAGAAAAGAAGCTCAGCGGAAAAAATGAATGTAAAATGTGATAGCTGGAACTAATTTTTTTTCCCAATTTCAATTTCATTTAATATAGCTAGGCTATGTTAATTTTTAAAAAAATTCTTTATCTAGAGTAGCAGAATTGTGCTTCTTTAAACACACTGCTGAACGGTTCAAGTGAAGCAAAGACTGAGACGTTAATTAAATTTATGCCTAAATAAAATATTACTTAGATCTATGACAATCACAAAAGTCTGGTTTCTGGAAATGTATGCAAAAGGTTCAAACATGCTAGAGGGTGTTAATTAAAATATGAAAGGTGTTTTTTTTAAACTTGGTATATTGAAAGAACAGTTTGTTGTGTTATATTTGAGCAAGGGGATAAATGAGCAATGAAAATAGGTAGGCATATAGTCAATATAAAATCAATAAACTCATACTTTTGGGTACTAAAACAACTATCCAACTGCAAGACCATGTTTTACCGAGATTAAATAATCTCTTTTTCTTAGTTGGGAAGCTCACTTTAGATGAGTTCATTGCCAATCAACTCCTTATACATTTCAATTATTGGAAAGAAGACTGAATTGTCTAACATTACAAAAAGGCAGTACATTCGATTAAAACATCTATGGATTTCACAAATTTGGTCCAGCATTTATTTAACAGCATTTAAACTAGCTGAATTATAGGTAGCCGTCAACTTACAACCACAATTGAGGCCAAAATATTCTGTTGCTAAGTGAAACATTTGTTAAGTGAGTTTTGCCCCATTTTATGACCGTTCTTGTCACAGCTGTTATGTGAATCATTGCAGTTGTTAATTAGTAACATGGTTGTTAAGTGAATCTAGTTTCCTCATTGACTTTGCTTGTCAGAAAGTTGCAGAAGCTGATCACATGACCTTAAGGCACTGAAACCATGTTAGCAATAGCAATAGCACCTAGATTACAAACTGGTTCACAGTACTTTACAGGCCTCTCTAAGCGGTTTACAGAGTCAGTCTATTGCTCCCAGCAATCTGGGTCCTCATTTTACCAACCTCAGAAGGATGGAATGATGAGTCAAACTTGAGCCGGTGAGAATCGGACTGTCAAATTGTAGGCAGCCGGCAGTCAGCAGAAGTAGCCTGCAGTACTGCATTCTAACCATTGTGCCACCCCAGCTCATGATAAATACGAGTTGGTTGCCAAGCATCTGAATTTTGGTCATGTGACCAACCACAAGGATGCTGCAATGGTCGTAAGTGTGAAAAATGGTCATCAGTCACTTTTTTCCATGCTGTTGTAACTTCAAACAGTCACTACATGAACTGTTGTAAGTACTTGCTATATTTTAATTTCTTTTAATTGTATATATCTTGTATTTTATTTCTGGCTGTACACCGCCCTGAGTCCTTCGGGAGAAGGGCGGTATAAAAATTTAATAATAAAATAAAAATAAATAACAAATATAGAAAGATTTAAGAGATTCCACGTATGTAGCGAAGAGTCAGTTTAGAATTATAATTAAAAGCACAAGGTTAGGAACCATGAGGCAGTGAGTTCTAGGACTTGCTGGGTGACCTTGAACCAAGTACACCCTCTGAGATCTAGGGTAAGGCAACTGCAAATCAAAAATCCTGAACTTATCATTGAATGAAGAATTTGAGTATGAACCATGGAAACATCAAAAAAAACTATTACTCTTCAATGTTGGAAAGATAATGCTACTTTAAACTGACAGTCTTTTATTGCTGAGTCATGCTTTGCTTTCTATTTATAAACTGGCTCTGAATTGCTGTGATGGCAAATTTTATCATTTTTATTTTATATGGTCAAGATTTTAAAATTAAATGGAATGATTTCCTATATATAAAACATCATTTGATTTTCTCTTCCCTTCTTTTGTGTTTTCTTTTTCTTTGCCAATCAGGAGAAAAGCATGGTCTTAATCACTCTAAAAATGCCAGCTATAGACAAGAGCCTGCTTGCAAGCCTATGAGTCATACTCTACAACCTATATATGAGTTTTCATCTTACCATCCGTATAAAAAAGTGTCCTCTTTTCATGATTTCATATAGCAACTACATTTTTCTTTTCTCTGACAAACTCATTATATTATTACTTTTTGCAAAAGCTGAAAAATAAAAATAGCATATATTACCTAATCAGTTGCTGCCTTCCATGTAAATTCACTATTATGCTGTGATCTCATTGAATTCTTAGAAATATGGTATGTTTTGCATTATGAGATTGTGTAGGAAATATAAGGGAGGATACAAATGGAGGGCAGAAGAAGAAAAAAATGGATTTCAATATGCTATTTTAGAACAAAGAATGATGACATACAGTGGTAAGTTTCAAAATTTTTTACTACCGGTTCTATGGGTGTGGCTTGGTGGGTGTGGCATTGCTTGGTGGGCATGGCTTGGTGGGCGTGGCAGGGGAAGGTTACTGCAAAATCCTCATTTCCTCCTGATCAGCTGGGACTTTGGAGGCAGGGAATAGATGGGGCGGGGCCAGACAGAATTTTTACTACTGGTTCTCTGAACTACTCAAAATTTCCACTATCTGTTCTCCAGAACTGGTCAGAACCTGCTGAAACCCACCTCTGATAACATATGAACAGAATCTAGTAAAAACGATTCATTTAAAAGAAAGAAGAATCATAAACTTTCTAGATCAGGGCTGTCAAACTTGTGGCCCGCAGACCAGATGCCTCATGTGTTGGCTACGCCCATGCCCGGTTTAGCAAATGGAGAAAAAGTCATGATACATCATGTGATGATGCTGTGACGATGCAAGTTTGACATCCCTGTTCTAGTTCAAAGCAATTTTTCTCCTTCCATTCTGTCCTCTTAGTATTGCCAGCTGGGGTTTTTCCAAATGGGTTAGATGCCTGGGGATCATACGTAGGTAAAGATCATATAGATAAACATCACTACAGTGTGTGTGTGTGTTCAGATATTTCAAAGACAAATCAATACAACACTTCATGTCTCAGCCTCTATCGTTTTGGCAATTCAACAACAGAGATGTCCAGGGTGCTGTTTGGCCAGATTATTTAGATTAACTTCAGCTTTAAGGTCTAATTATATGGATTATTAGAATTGAGCCAACCATGGATTCTCTTGATGCATGCTTCTTATGACTTATCAATTATCAGTTACATCCCAGATGTCGTAAAAATCCCTTTGCTGCAATGTCTATTGTGCTTCGAAAAAGCAGACTCAGAAGATTGGCCAATTTTTTCCAAAGAGCAATATTTATCAAATATCGACACTTTTGTATGATAGATTTTCTAAATCTATTTTAGCTAAGAATTTGACAAAGAAACATTTTCAGTTGCCCACTTCATTGATTTTTGCTAAAGTAAAAAGAGACATGCAACTCTTATTAATTCTCTGAACCTCTCAGGAGCTTTCAGTACCCTTATTTATGGTATTCTCCTCAAGAAGTTGTTTAGCTTAGGCTAGAGGTGGGCTGTAGCTAGTTCATGCAAACCGGTTGTTACTTTTTTTACCAGTTGGAGAACCGGATAATCCCACCTTTGGATGGCCCCACCCCTCCTCTCCCCTCCCCTCCCTCCCCTCCCAGGAGTCCCCCTGCATGCCCTGTTTTTGATTCCAAGTTAGTGCAGGAGGTCTTCCAAGTCCAAAATGGGATACAGGCGACGTTGTGAGCATCCTGTGTCCCATTTTGGTTTCCAGGGTGGTACAGGAGGCCTTCCGGCCTAAAACGGGGGCGTGGAGTGTCATGTTTTCTCGCCTGGATTACTGCAATGCTCTCTACATGGGGCTCCCCTTGAGGAGCACCCGGAGACTCCAGGTAGTTCAGAATGCGGCTGCGCGGGTGATAGAGGGAGCCCCTCGTGGCTCCCACGTAACACCTCTCCTGCGCAGACTGCACTGGCTGCCTGTGGCCTTCCGGGTGCGCTTCAAGGTTTTGGTAATGATCTTCAAAGCGCTCCATGGCATAGGGCCGGGCTACTTACGGGACCGTCTGCTGCCACCGAATGCCTCTCACCGACCCGTGCGCTCTCACAGAGAGGGACTCCTCAGGGTGCCGTCGGCCAGGCAGTGCCGACTGGCGACACCCAGGGGAAGGGCCTTTTCTGTGGGGGCTCCCACCCTCTGGAACGAGCTTCCCCCAGGACTTCGCCAACTTCCTGACCTTCGAACCTTCCGCCGCGAGCTTAAGACACATCTATTTATTTGCGCAGGACTGGACTAGAATTTTTAAATTTTTAAATGTTTAAATTTTAAATCTGGTTTTAATGGGGTTTTATTATTTATATCTCTATTTTAAATATTCGGCCTTATGTAATAAGTTTTTTAAATTAATGTTTTACTCTGTATATATATATGTTTTTATATGGCTGTAAACCACCCTGAGTCCCTAGGGAGATAGGGCGGTATAAAAGTGTGAACAATAAATAAATAAATAAAAAATAAATAAATAAATGTTTTAATAAATGCTTCCAGGGTGGTGCAGGAAAATATTTGGGATTTTTGCATGATCATTACTGTGGGGTGAGTTTGAGATGGAGATTTTGCATTATGATTGTTCATACGTAAGTAGGAACCAATAAAAGAGGAATTGAAAAATCCCTATCTGTAGGTCAGTGTTTTTCAGTCTTGGCAAGTTTAAGATGGGCGAACTTCATGCTGCCTGGGGAATTCTGGGAATTGAAGTCCATGCACCTTAAAGTTGCCAAAGTTGAGAAGCATGGTTCTACACTAGAATTTAGGATTTTCCATTCCTGTTTTATTTAGAGTTTGTTGCAACTAAATAAATCAGTTGCAATTTCGTTAACAAATAGTGATTAAAGCGATAAGAACCCTTCCTGGACTTTTTGTGAGAAACAAATTAAAAGTTGATCTGGACTTTGATGATGGAAATAATGTAGACAAATGTTAATCTTAGAGTAAGAGTTTGATATATTTTTTTACTTATATCTGTACCAAACAAAGTTGGAAGTCATTCTTTTTCAGTTTTCCTTCTTTTCCTCTTTCTTTCTTACACTTTCACTCTTTTTCTTTCCTGAGCATTTTCTTTTTTAAATCTGTTTTTTATTTGTTTATCCCTTAGCTTTGTATTTTTTCTGATGTAGGAAGGATCAAATATTCAGCCATTATAATTCTACATTCCTTATTTACAGAAATCATATCAAAATTTAGAATGAAATCCACTGGGAACCATCTCATATAATGCAGACTCTGAGTCCCTCTAACCAAAAAATGTTTATCGATAGAAGAAAATATTTGTAGCTCAGGGTTGAACTGTGGGTTCCTTGGTGCTCTCTGAGCTTGATGGTTTTCTTGCAGATGTTTCATTACCAAACTAGGTAACATCATCAGTACTAAAAGGGAGTGGAGTTTGCTCTTATTTTCATATACTAGTGGCTTACCCTGTCAGTGTTCATTAGTTGCTTCACAAAAAGTGTGTTGATTGGTGCCGGGTCTCTACAGCCTCTGGCAGAGAAGGGCTCTTCTGAACCCCTCCCTCAAATGTTCTTTAAAATACCAGGTTTCCTAGCATTCCTTTAGGAACCTCTAACATGCAAACTGTGGTTACTCATCTTAAAATGATTCCTCTTTACCTGGAGCTTCAAAATCTGCTGTTTGCTGGGGAGGTGTGTAGCTAAAAGTCAATCTAAATTTAGCTTACATTGGACTTTGGGGATATTTCTTCATTACCAAACAAAAGTGAACTTCTCTGCAGGCCCACCTCTGGGGCCTCTGGGGCTCAGACTGCTAATGCAGTCTGTTATTAACAGCAGCTGCCTGCAATTACTGCAGGTTCTAGTCCCACTAGGCCCAAGGTTGACTCAGCCTTCCATCCTTTATAAGGTAGGTAAAATGAGGGCCCAGATTGTTGGGGGCAATAAGTTGACTTTGTATATAAATATACAAATAGAATGAAGACTATTGCTAACATAGTGTAAGCCGCCCTGAGTCTTCGGAGAAGGGCGGGATATAAATGCAAATAATAATAATAAAAAAATAATAATAATAAAAACACCCTTTGCTCGCTGGATCTGGATGTCGCAAAGCAAAACCCACGTTTTGTAATTAACTCCTGTCCCCTTTTGGCTGGCAGAATGCTGCAGAAGGTTTTGTGCTATCACACCCTCTGGCAACGCCCACACAGGCCACACCCACCCAGCTGGTCAGTAGGGCAGAGAACCGGTTGTTCAATTATTTGAAACCCACCACTGGCTTAGATTTATTTATTTATTTATTTATTTAGTTTTTTATACCGCCCTTCTCCCGAAGGACTCAGGGTGGTGTACAGCCAGATTAAAACAATAATATACAAAATTAAAATAACAATTAAAATACATATTCAAAAGATGGCCGAAAATTAAAACCGTCGAATTGACCTATACTAAAATACCCCAGTTTAAAATTATTAAAAATTCAGAAATTTAAAATTTTAAAAATCAAGCCAGTCCCGCTTGGATAAACAGATATGTTTTCAATTCACGGCGAAAGGTCCGAAGGTCAGGTAATTGGCATAAACCGAAGAGAAGTTCGTTCCAGAGGGTAGGTGCTCCAACAGAGAAGGCCCTTCCCTTGGGGGCCGTCAGCCGACATTGTTTGGCGGACGGCACCTTGAGAAGACCCTCTCTGTGTGAGCGTACGGGTCGGTGGGAGGCATAAGGTAACAGCAGGCGGTCCCGTAAGTACCCAGGCCCTAAGCCATGGAGCGCTTAGGTAACCAACACCTTGAAGCGCACCCGAAAGACCACAGGTAGCCAGTGCAGACTGCGCAGGAGTGGTGTTACCCGGGAGCAATGTGTGGCTCCCTCAATCACCCGCGCAGCTGCATTCTGGACTAACTGGAGCCTCCGAGTGCACCTCAGGGGTAGCCCCATGTAGAGAGCATTGCAATAATCCAGACGAGACGTGACGAGAGCATGAGTGACTGTGCATAAGGCATCCCGGTCAAGAAAGGGGCGCAACTGGCGAACCAGGCGAACCTGGTAAAAGGCTCTCCTGGAGATGGCCGCCAACTGATCTTCAAATGACAGCCATCCATCCAGGAGAATGCCCAAGTTGCGCACCCTTTCTGTTGGGGCCAATGACTCGCCCCCAACAGTCAGCCGCGGTACAGGCCATAGATACAGGGCATTTGTATCTGAGTGAACATTTCCAGAGAGATTTCTATATATGACCCCATGCTCTAGGGTCTCTACAGTAACTCACTTATTTCCCAGGCATTTCAATGTTTCCATAAATCTACTGAATGATATTAGTTGTAAATATACAATAAAACAGCAATAGTATGCTCATGCCACCAGTTTTAACTCTTCCTTGTATATGTATATGAAGCAGAACTGGGGAAGCAGCGCATACCTTTCAAAATGGACCAGAAGAAGCTGAAGTTCAGTCTAGATGAAACAGTAAACAGGGTTGATTTATTTGCCACTGTAAGTGTTGTTTAATATCTTGTGGATAGGCTTACATTTGTAGTTTTAGATTGTAGATTTAAAGTAATCTTTGGAGGGCTATTATCCTAAAATCTAAAATCAACTTTGAAAGGTCAGTTCATTATTGAACTAGGAAATGCAAATATTTGGGAATTTTATTCTCCAAGACCTTTCAATAAAATGGTGATTTATATGCTATGCTGATTATTTTAACCTTCCTTATTGGCACTTTTCTTCCCTATGTTATTGGTTTATTGTTTATGTTATTGCTATTTATTCTTGTTCATGTATATTTTCTATCAATTTGTTTCAACTTCTTGTCTAACCATTTTAAATGTTACTACGAACTGCTTCAAGACTTTTAATGGGAAGCAGTTTAAAAATGTTTTAAATAATAATAACACTTCACCACAGAAAAGTTCATCTTTTGTTTCCCTGGAGCTTAAATTGTAATAAAAACAAAGGTGTACACTGTTTTTTCCAAAGTGAATGTCTCTCTTTTAAATTGTACATGACTTGAACGGTATTAATTTTGTCAAGCAGACCACAGAATAAATTTGCACAGGGTTAAACCCAACAAGAACACTTTAAATAGGATTTGGCATTAAAAAAAACTATACTGAATAGGATTTGAAAATTAATGCCCGCATTCTCCCCAGAAGACTATTCAACTTGAGGCCTTAGGCATTAATTTAGCTGGATGAGGAAGCCATGAGGGCAGCTGTTGGGGAGTTGATTTGATTTGTGAACAAACAATAGCTTCATTTTTTAAAAGCTATTTACCTTTTTCCCATTCCATTGTATTATCAGAAACCACAATAATTTAAAACATGAATACACATATGTGCTATTCTTTAAAAGAGATTTCAAATTTAAATAGTTGCTTTTTAATTCCAGCATGGATGGGAGAAACATCCAACAAAACAATTTACAAACTATTAATTTTCCGCTACAAATATTAAGAATCCCTGTGGCTGTATCTTATACTTCTGATACTGTATTTTTGTCTCTTTACATTATTGAAGGAATAAGGATTACAAATAATTCTAATAAAATTTGTATTTGTCAGCATGAATTATGTACCTTTATATGTTGCAGAAAACAGTGACAATATGATGATTAGTCTTTGATACATGTTGTTAAAACTTATGAGAAATATCAGGTACATCGTGTCCAAAGAGAGATGCAAACATCACACTAACTCCACTAATTCATTAAAAAGTGGAGTAATCATGACCAATTTCTACTTGCAGAGAAATTTTTTGGGGATATATCCAACCAGATGTTTTTGGGATATGTTTCTGGGAGCACATAGACACAGTTTGCTAAAATCACTGAAACCAGAACTGACCTTAGATCAATAATGGTGAACCTTTTGGGCTCGATGTGTCAACAGATCAGACTCAGTAATGCCTAGCTTGACTCTGCTGAAATGTCACCCTCCACACCCCCACAATAAAAGAGAAACAATTTATAACACTTTGGAGAGTAAAGATGAGTGATATACACATTTAATAAATAAATAAACCTATATAATCGTAAGTATTTTTTAAAATTTGTCTTTGTCTCTCAGAAAAAAATGCCTATCCCAGGCAGCTCCAGGTAGCATGCAGCTGGAAAACTTCAGAGAATGTTCTTACATAGTCTTGCAGCTTCCAAAAAGAGCAAGTAAGTATACCCTGTTTGTGTGCACCTTTTTTTGAAGCTCCAGAGGCTATACGAAAGCAGGACCTTCTCACAAAATTTCCAAAGAGTTTGAAGGGCATGGGATGTTCTGTGTAGCCTCTAGAGATTCCAAAAATGATGTGAGAACTTCCCACACTTTTTGGAGACTGCAGAGGCCACATGAGAATGTGGTGTTAGCTCGCATGGCCTCTGGAAGTCACATAAGAGCAGGGCCCTCTCACACATCGTCCAGAAGATTCAGAGGCTGCATTCTCGTGCAGCTCCTAGGCATGTCTCCAAAAATGATTATGCACAAAGAAGTGATTTTTTTCACAGGGCAGACAGTCCATAATTTACATTTTGATTAAATCTATCTATAACTATTCCAAAGTTCTTTCCAGGTCAGTATTTCCAAGATTTTAGATATTTGTATATATGTAAAATTAAGAATTTAGATCCCAATTACTAGCACTGTGAAAAACCACACTAAAAGGTGTTTTATAAAATTGAACTCAATGACTGAATCACAAAAATCTGAATGACTGAATGACTGAATCCACCACTATCTGGACATGCATCTTCATGCACAAATGCTCCCACAGGAATGATTTCACTCAGACCTATTAATTATGTCATCTTTTAAACTTGTTAATTGTATCATTTTATTCAGAATAAGCAATGTCTTTCATTTTAATGTCCTTTCATGAGATTATTTGGATATCAACTTTTGGAGCACTTTTTTATCATATTTTGTTTGTTTTAACTTATCCAAATAATTCAATACTCAATTTCAATAAAATTAGTAATCATGACTTTAAAAAACAGTAATGTTACTGTATATTCTTAGGCACTCCACTACTTCTCACACTGCAAAATCTATCTGCATTCTATTTTTAACCTTTTCTTAGGCTTCCTTCATCTTAAACAAAGGCTGAATCAACCTTGAGACTTTCAGGACCAAACTCCTGGCTGTGGGCAGAGTTAGTCTGCAATATTGCATTCTAACCACCACAGCTCCAAAATAGATAATTAAACAGGTTGCTATATCAAAGAAATTGTTTCTTAGTTTGCTGTTTAATTCTAAATGGGCCAGGTGCTCAAATGTTAAATGAGATTTGAGGTGAAAGTAGAAAATAAAAGGAAAAGGAAATAAAATATAAGTTGTTTCTTGTGTAGTTATGCCATTTTTGAAAGAAATGTGATACAAAGATCTTCAAAACATCTTTCATATGTTATTAAGACTTACTTCCTCACTTTGCTATATATATTCTTTGACCTGCCACTCAAAAGAAGTCCTAAAAAATAATCAGCAACTTTAACTGAATTTGTTGCACACCTTATCTGGCCATCCTCACTTTAAAATGTGCAGAGTTTTTTAATAAGTAAATTATGTTTGTAATACAAAAATACTTTCATTTTAAACATTAAAATCAACGTTACATATTTAATTACATATTTTATAAGATTTAATGTGGTTTTAAAGGCAATTCTGAACTTAATACAAATTTTACACTTAAACAGAAAAAAACACTGTTCAATGAACTCAATGTTAAAAAATATAAAAATGAACTCAATGAAGGTTCCTTTCAATGTTAAAAAATATAAAAGAAAGAAATAGCTAGTTTATGATAACAATATAAATAGCAGTATTTTACAGCTACATTATATGCTTTTCTATGCCTTGGTTCCTGGGGTTGGTGGGGGGAAGGCTTTCATGACATTCTGAGATATCATCCTATAGCTCAGCAAGATATCTCATGAACCCCACATGGATGATTTTACTTTTCTTTTAAATCGTTCAACTAACTCAGCTCTGCGATGTATTCCATTCTGAAATTATGAATATTTATAAGCTATTCAATCTTTCTGCATGGTCATTAATGTTCTGTCTCATAGAGAAATATTATTTTGCTCAGTAATTACCAGACCATGTTTCTAGCAAGTGGGAATATATGAACCAGTTAAAACTGATCCCTGACAATGATGCGTTTTTACTCCCCTTTACTCTGCACTGATGAGACCAAATCTGGAATACAGGACACTATTCTAGTTACCTATTTCAGGAAATTAAAACAGACCCCAAGCAGAGAAACAGAGATGAAAGAAGGGTTTGAGAATGTTGCCTAGGATGACAAGCAGAAGAAATTTGTGGTCAGTCAGGATGAATGACTGAAATAATGTAAGTGTTTGGGTATCCAAAATTGTTGCTGTATACAGAATGTATTGAAGAACTATTTCCCATTGCCGTAGGAACTAGATTCAGAAATAATGGATACAAGTTTCCATTATACAGATTTATCTAAAATATAAAGAAAAAAATGTCCTGATGCTAAGATCTGTAGAATCATGGAACAAATGGAACATTCTGTCTAGGAGAGTTGGGGTTCGCCATTCTTCGGGTTTCTCTCTCTCCCTCTCCCTCTCCCTCTCTCTCTCTCCCCCCCTCCCTCCCTCCCTCTCTCTTTTTATAAGGAATCTGGATAGTCACTCTCATGAATCATTTAAATAGCTTTCTGTGGATTGCGAGTATTAGACTAGGTAATCCTTGTATTTAATACTAATGAGGAAAATACAATGTGATAAACTTTGGCAAATACTGTCACAAAGATGATTAACTCCAGACTGAAAACACAAAGCAACAGTGAAAGTAACATATGCTGATTATTTGGTAAGAAAAGATTTTTTTTGCCGGGACAATGTTAATAAATGCAATAATCTACATAGTTTTTGTATGCTCAGTGTTCTTTTTTAAATTTGTTTTATTTATTTATTTATTTATTTTTCGTATTTTTATACCGCCCTATCTCCCTAGGGACTTTTGTTTTCAAGCATGGGGTTGCTCATCACAGACTCAACACAATAATTGCAACACCACCACCCCCTTTCTCAAAGTTTTGCTACTATTTCAATTGCAAATATGGTAACAAGCATGGTTCATTTAAAATATTCTACAATATACTATGTGGATTAAAACAAGTTATGATACTAAATTTATTGTAAATAAACATCTACTGATGACTGGTGGAGAAAGAACTAGAAAATACTGCAATTCTCTGCTATCTCATCTATCATGGAAAATCACTCTTCCAAATTATTAAAATTGCAGCCAACCTTCAAAGATGCTTAAAAAGCCATTCAAATGATTCGTCCTGCAAAGATATAAGTTCAAATTAGTCCGGTATCCCACTTCTATTATCATCATCACCCTGAATTCTGGAGTTTTCATTCAGTTGTTGCCTTTATCTTATAATTCGAAACTTTTATTCGTGTTTTTTGAGCAGTTTGTTCCCACTAGTCCAATTAAAATAATTCTACCTTCTTCGCAATTGACTAAACCACCACTGATAATTAACTCAACCCCTTTAAAATCTTCAGTATATAAACCCATTTCAGCACAGTTTACAAAACAAAGATATTATGACTCCTCACAACACACTACAGTTGTCTATTCTTCTGAGAATTTTACATTTTTTAAAGTCGGCCAAGAACTTTACTGACTGAAGAGGCTGTGTAGTGAAAGTGTAGAAAACTTAGGTAGGTAGGTAGTGAACATGTGCAAGTTATACATAAATGGTATAAAATTAGAACAATTAGATGATTTTTTTTACCTTGAAAGATTATAAATCAGGGAAAAGGAAATGTGTTTCAAGGAATATTTCTTGGAAGAAATGAATATAGCTATATAGAAAACTACATATACCTTCTTACTTGCTTTCTTACTTTGTATGATAGCAAGATAGCAAGACTATGTTATGAAAAATATGAAAGTAAGTTGAATGCAGAGGAAGAAATAGAGTCAAAAATTAATGCAATGTTAAGTTAGCGAAAATACAAAATGTGTTGAGTCGTTTTTGTGATATAGAAGAAATAAAAATCAAATTGCAAAATAAATATATGAAAGACAGGTAAAATCAGCTGAGAAGACGACCAAGAGAACCATGTCTAGAGTTGATGAGATCAGCAATAAGAGGGCTGGAAAGACAAAGTATAAATAATATATGATATGTTTGAAACAAGATATTTGCATTGATAAAACACAGGGAAGTGTAACGCATTGAGTTGAAATAAACTAGATTCAGTATTTCTTTTCATTCTCTTATCACCAAACATTCTTCTTTTGCTTACTACTTATTTCTTTTTCTATGTTTTTGCGTAGTGTGTTCACCTCAAAGGAGACAGTGTGATGACTATCTATAGTATAAGTATTCTTCCCAGTTACCAGCTATGATTTTTTGAGATCAGAAATGCAATCATTCACTCCTGCATTCCAGATTTATATTTCCAGATTATGCTACCTTGAGCTCTCCTGTTCATTTTGGCTGCTCACTTCAGTTTGTTAAAGAATAACCCCAGTGCACTGAGTGGAAGGGACACCCTATTACACACACACACACACACACACACACACACACACACACTTTGTGTGCACAAATACAAAACACAGAGATCATTATCATTTTACATTTTTTTATTTTTTAAAAATCCTTTAATGGAGCTTTCTCCTGTGAAATGTCAAAATGACTGTTAGTGTCTGATTCCTCCCCACTGAAACATATTGGTGGTGGCAGGGATGAAGAATAAAATATTAACATTAGTAAATCAGACGGTCCTGCCCATTAGGGCTGCAAGAAGTTAGAGCACAGGGCTGGTGGAACCAAAATAGAGAAATTGTCCAGTGAGGTAGCATGATAGCCTTCCAAGCCAAATCACCTCAGTTCAGACCATTTTTTTTCCCCTTAAACCAATTGCATCTGGTGATTCTATATCTGCAGAAAAATAATGAATGCAGTTTCAATTGTTCTATGTTCACCAAATAACTCTTACCAGAAAGGGTAACTGAAAAAATGGTGGATTGCATATATTATATTCAGTTTTATAATTTAAGAAAGGGAATAATTATGAATTGATATAGCCACATAACAGTTAAATCACAACTGGGTATCCAAGATTCATATTATTAGTTACATATTACAAGAATGTGCTTCTTAATCTACTCTGCCAGCCCAATTCCATAAATTGATTTTTGAAATATGAGGAGGAGAATGGGAAAAGCAAGCTTTTAGGCTGATGGATACCAAAATAAAGTCAGTGAAGTTAATTGATGAAATAAGTGCAGAGGAATGAAAAACAGCAGGCCATAGTGAAAGACAAGAGGGAAGCAATTTAACCATTAACCAATTTCATGCATCACTCATATTATTTCAAATGTTTGTACTGATCAAATGGGTTGCAATTGATACCATAATGTTTGAATAAATGTGATAATGAATGGCCTACTGTTCAGTATGTAAATGTCTGCTGAATTGAAATCCAGGTCATCAATTTCCCATATCTAATTGCAAAAATGAGAAGTGCGGAACTCAAAATAATTTAAAATTGAAATCTATCATTTCTGACCATGGATGCATAATCATATCGATGTCAACTGCAGCAGTTCTCAATGGTAAAACAGCAACATTCTGGCTTTGTTTTAAATTATTATTATTCTACAGTTTCTAGGACTGAGCTAGGGAAATGCACATATTGATAGATTATAGATCAAAACTAGCCTAGATAGTAAGATCATTTAAATTATTTATGATTTAGATGAAATGCCTATTGCTTTCTATGGGAGAATGCATATGTGTAGAAAGGAGCCAATTGTCGTGTCCCACTCCTCCGCTGACGGCCGGGTCAGGGAAATCCGAATCAGGTGTGCCTCTGCAGCTCTGCCAAAGTCCTAGCAAAGTCCTCAAGGCAGGCAGGAGACCAGAAAGTGACTTCAGCAAGATATGTTTAGACTTTGCCTGACTCAGAGAATGCCAGAAAGCAGATCCTTTATATAGGCCATGGGGTGTGGCTCCATGACTCAGCACTTATCCAGGCCTGCCCCTCCCTTCCTTCTGTTGCCTCCGCCTATCAAGTCTTCTGACACGAGGGTCACTCCAGTCGGCAGCTGTTGGTAATAAACCTTCCTCAGGCTCACATGCTGTGGACGAGGGGGAGGGGTCTAGTTGCTCCATTTGCCTGGGCATGGAGCCAGAGCTGGGGGCTGGAGGTATTTCTTCTTCCGTGTTCGGAAGCAGATAAGAAGACTGAGGTGAGATTGGACGAGACACACCAATTTCACATTTTGCCACATATATACAAGCTTTAAAAAAAAACCCACAAACTTTTGTTCACCTCGCTTATATAGCAAACTCGAGTTTATATCACAAGTTTTAAGTAACATTTCTAAAATCATCATCATAATCAACAATAATAATGATCCATATTTATTCCAGATGTACAGGAGGATAGGGGAAGTGTTGGACTCTTTTCCCTTTGTGAAGTAGTAGAAAATATATTGCTTCAGAATTATGTTGCCGTGCAACCTTTAGCTTGACATAAACAAAAAAAAGTGTAAAATGATTGCATCTTCATTATAGAATGTAGAATATATTTCTATATATTAACATTGTTGGTTTTGCTTAATATTTGTTGTATAGACCTTATGCTATCTTTGGCTTATCCTCTGCTTCATTAAACACTAGATATGACCATTTAACCTAATTATCCTTCAGCACTGAGGATAAGATGGACATATTATCCCTTTTCTCATCTTTTATCCTTAAAATACAAACAGAAACAGAAAACTCATGGCAGAAAAAGACCAACTGCTCCATCAGGTCTGCCCTTTGAGTATTTTGTTCATGTTTTTTCTTTTTAATTTATTTACTTTATTATTTTTTAATTATAAATTTCTTTTTATTTATTTATGTTATTTATTTTTCATTTTTGATGGATGATAGACACGTGTTTATCCCAAAAACATTTAAACTCAGTTACTGATGGCTGATCTACTACCTCTGCTGGAAGTTGATTCTAAGCATCCACTACTCTTTCTGTTCACACTTGAACTTTTCTCCTGTCAGTTTGAGATTATCCTCCTGTACTCTTTGTTTTTGTTTAACATTGAAAATACTGTCTGTTTGCTCTTGTCTGCTATTTTTAAGCAATAATTGAGTTTAATCAAGTACCCAAGAAATACTCCTTTCTATTTTCAAAATTTCCTGATGGAAATGACACTATGACAATCTTTGTCTCGGCATCTCCAGATCCCTCCATAATTGGATAACTGCGTTCCTGTCAAACAGGCAACAAGTGGTCAAAATAAGCTGTGCCCTATCAAATCCCGCTCCTGTCAATAACGGCGTCCCCCAAGGCAGCATTCTAGGACCAACATTCTTCATATTATACATTAATGACCTCTCTGACCATATTATAAGTAATTGTGTTCTCTTCGCTGATGATGTTAAACTATTTAACACTACCAACAATATGGCTATCCTTCAAAAAGACCTTGACTTTGTGTCGGAATGGTCAAAAATTTGGCAACTCCAAATCTCAACCAGCAAATGCTCTGTCTTACACATTGGAAAAAAGAATCAGAACACTAAATACAAACTCGATGGACATTACCTTGTAGATGATCCTCACCCCGTTAAAGACCTTGGAGTTTTCATATCATATGATCTAATTGCCAAAGCCCACTGCAACTACATCGCAAAAAAGGCTTTAGGAGTTGTAAACTTAATCTTGCGTAGCTTCTTCTCCAGAAACATTACACTACTAACCAGAGTATATAAAACATTTGCTAGACCAAGTCTTGAATACAGCTCGCCTATCTGGAACCCATACCACATTTCTGACATCAATACAATTGAACGTGTCCAGAAATATTTTACTCTGAATACAACAAAATACCTTATGCCACCAGACTAGAAATACTGGGTTTAGAAAATTTAGAACTCCGCCGCCTTCGATATGACCTGAGTTTAACTCATAGAATAATCTGTTACAATGTCCTTCCTGTTGAAGACTACTTCAGCTTCAATCGCAACATTACATGAGCACACAATAGATTTAAGCTTAATGTGAACCGCTCCAATCTTGACTGCAGAAAATATAACTTCAGTAACAGAGTTGTTAATGCCTGGAATGCACTACCTGACTCTGTGGCCTCTTCCCAAAATCCACAAAGCTTTAACCAAAGACTATCTACTATTGACCTCACCCCATTCCTAAGAGGTCTGTAAGGGGCATGCATAAGAGCACCAATGTGCCTACCGTTCCTGTCCAAATGTCCCCTTTGATTGTATCCAATTCGTAGTTTTTTTATATACTTATGCTTATATATATACTTATATATCGTATAGTTATTTCATGCTTATGCTTACATATACTGTTGTGACAAATAAATAAATAAATAAACAATAAATCTGGAAATTATTTGTATTTATCATAGCCCTACTCATATTCAAGGATTTGAAAATAGAAACACAACTATTATTAATTATTGTTTTTTCCAATTAATAAGGACCTTTCTATATTCTCGGCTAACAGCCTAAAGTATAGTAAAATAATTTTAAGTAAATTAAAAACAGATGAAAGCAACTAAAATTACTAGCACAACTCTGAGGACTTGGCTGGAAAATAGGTTTCATTCCTTTTTTGAAAGAAGAAAGAATTACGGAGTGCTTTTCAAAGCATGAGAGAGAAACAGGGGAAGACCATCTTCCTTACGGTCAATAATAAGGACTCCAAAGAGAAGTCAATGGCTTGTCCTGCCAATCTTAAAAGAATTCCAAGTGGGTTCACACTAGGGCCATGCAAACGTACGTCTCGGCTAACGTACATTGGGAGCTATTTTAAAAAAAATAGCTCCCAATGTACATTAGCCTTCTTTCCAAACTTTAAAGCAACAATATCCTTTGTAAGGGATATTCAAGTAGTTTCTTCTTAACTGTTTTTGCTTGCATGTCCATGCACAGCCACTTTGTTTTGCTTATGATTTAAGTGTGATCTAAGACTGAAGATGTGTGCAGACAGTTTGGAAAAGCTTCTGAAGTGGTTTTGCTAGAGCTGTCACATTTTGCAGAACATTTCCTCTGAATGCTTTGCTTTGTGTAGCTCTAGTTAGAGAAGTCCCCTAGGTAGTCATGCAACAAACAGTTTAGTCCTAGGCTACTGGAAAGGTTCACTACCACTTTCCATGATTTTTGTGACTTTGTGAGTTAAAGCACAGAAGAGAAAATTTCTTAACATTCTTAACCAATTTGTTCAGAATAAAAAGCCACCCAGCCCTCAAACTGACTGAATTCCTTTCTCCCCACCACGTGTGTGTGTGTGTGTGTGTGTGTGTGTGTGTGTGTGTGTGTGTGTGTGTGTGTGTGTGTGTAGAGGAGAGACTGACTTTTAGAGGACAAATAATTTCTTTGTGATTTTCCTCCTTCTTCAAAAGAACATTCGTTCCTATTTTATTAACTTACACCATATCTGGTAGTGCATAAACTTCTTGTCATGCACTGCAACAAATGCAAACTATATACTCACAAATATATAAAGAACATCTATATTTTAATGATATTATTTCTAACTGACATAGTGGGGCTTATTAGGATTACTATCCCCTTTTCTCAATCTTATCTTCTATTTTTCAAAGTTTTGGGGCTTTTCTAAAACTCAATGCAGTTTTTACCAAAGTTATATACAGTATTTGTAGATATCTATAGATAAATCTTTAGAAAATCCTTGTAGAGCCATGTACCAGTACCAATTCTTCATTTATAATCCAAATACTGGTAAGTCACCAACAAGTCAACAAAGTTACTTATTATTTCAGCAATCCTACAGTTCTTTGAGAGAACAGTACATTTTATCTTGTTCCAACAAAAACCCTAAAACCCATCTTCCTACCATATTTATATTCTGATCCTTTTGCATTCACTTATAAAAGCCGTTAATTAGGAAAGCATCTTTGATGGTCAGAAGCAGTGCACTATTTCTGTAGGCATGGTGTGGATGAATCACTAGCAACACTAATCTTGTAAGAGTGTTAAAGGTCTCCTGAGACAGTAAGAGAAGATGCTAAATCTACCCAATATTACACTTTTCTCCACTAATCCTACAAAATTAATGTTAATTTTTCATGAAAAGGGGGTTAATTATACATTTATTTCTGATTCAAGCTTACTTTAGCAAAACAGCGCTGAATATTTCTCCATTGAAAATGATATTGTTCCACTTCAGCATTTGATAAAATACTTCTAACAGCTGGGAAGAAGTGGATTCCATTACGAGGATTATGTTAAATTGTAATACAGTGTAAATATATTTTGACCATTTTGGTCTTAAACATTGTTTTACATTCAACTACTTCATGTTTCTTCCATATTCCCTTAACAATAGCTTTAAAGAGTTCTATGCCTACCAAACCTGATCCAAGACATTGGCTTTTTTTTTGGTTGGATATTATTAAAGCAATAACTTGTGTAATAAAACATTGTTCTTTCCTTAAATATGTTACAGTAATTAAATGAAAATAATGAGGCAACTTTGCAAAATACCACTCACAGTTTGAATGATTTATGACATAACTACACATTTTAATATCCTTTTTGCATTTTATTGGTTATCATGAATACATTGCTTTGCATTATTTAAGAAAACATGCTTGGGAACTGCAGAAGCATGAAATAGATCTAATAGCCTGAATATGAACATTTCCCAGTAGCATTTTATGGGGTCACTCAGCCACTGCTGTGGTGATATGAAGCCTGTTTTCATTTGTGATATACTGCCACAGCAGTAGCTAGGTGATGCTATAAATTGCTACTGTGGAAATGCTTTAAGCCAGATCAGCTTTCATATGCTAGAAATAAGCAGCATCCTAAATTTTCAAGGGAGGGTTCTGTGAATTCCACTCCACATAGGTGTAGGGAAGGGCATCCGGCAAGTAAATGCTTAGCTCCACCCAGTCGTGCCGACTTTACTTCAGATTAAGGGACTACAGGATCATAAAAACAAATTAGAATCCTAAAAGCAGCCGATCCACAGAATAAAAGGAAAATATCCTGTCTTCATCCCAAAGTATTCAATGACCAAAACAAAATAAATGTTATCTTAGAAGTACTTAATTTGTCTACTTATTTAGTTATTTTATATAGTGTCCAAGCCTTATCAAAATATAATAACTACAATAAAACTCAAAGTGTCAATTAAAACCACAAAAAACAGATGCTTAAGTTTGTAAGACTTTAAAAGGCTTGCTTCTGCTCTAACCTCATCCTTAAACTATAAAATGGAGATGGGTTGGATAATGCCAGCAGCAAATTATTTAAAATGGGATTTAGCAAAAGAATAACCTGCAAAAGATCTAAGAAGAGACTGGGGGAAGAGTTGTAGGTAATAACAGCAAACACTCCAAGTAACTGTGTTTACTTGTGGTCATGAAAGTTTTAACAGTGAAATAAATTCATAAGAACCCATGGTAGTTCTTTAGACCTAGTTCTAAAATTAGCACTATTAATCCCTCCCTGTATACACACACATAATTTCATGCTTAATTTACTCAGTTTGGTTTCACCTATTTAAAGCTGTCCACCTTTTCTACATGTTTTTTTTTCTTTTGAGCTATTTCTGCAAGCACTGATATTAGTGTTTTTACATTGAGCCACTGATTTGTGAGTTTAGAAATATACATTAGAATATGCGTTAAATATAGGTGGAATGTTGAGAAGAGATTTCTAAGAGAATACTAGCATTCATAGATGCTTTATTTTGTAGCTATGACTATTGTTTGAAATAAAATATTTGGGGCATCTTAATATAATAAAAAATGGAAAATAAAAGCATTGCAATGCTATTTTTCAGATAAAGCTGATAGAGAAGCTCTGTCTAATATAGTATTGCACACTTTCTTGTAGCAAAGTTTTAAATTCTACAGTTTTTCATTCTTAATAAAATGTTATATCCAACCTACAAAAAAGATATTAATTCATTTGTTGCACCATCCAACAGAGCTTTCAAACTATTCTTCATCTTAATAGCTAATGCATTTTATTTTTTTGAAAAACATTTGTTTTTGTCTCTATTTTGATTTTGTGGTATATTGTGCACCACTTCCTTCTCTAAAGCACCAAATGAAATTAAATATATTTTGTTTTAGCATTCTGAAATTAAACAAATAGGTTTAATTTAAGAAAATGTCTGTAGCTGAGGACAGGCAAACAAATGAATTATATTGTCTTCCTCAGTTCTATTACTTGGCCAATAAGTGTTAATCTCTTAATGGAATGCCAACATAAAACACTATAATAGATTATCAAAAGTGACTACTCAGAGCCATAAATTATTCATTTGAAAGGTCATGCAATAGTGATAGTGTAAACTGAAGCTGAAAAATATTCATGTACAATTTTGATATGATTTTAAATTATTTATATGTACAAATATTTACTGGTAAAACAAAAAATATTCTTAAAAATTGGAGGAATACATCCCTCACAAATATTCAAAAATTCTTTCTGTAACTTGGTTTGAAAACGTAATTATTAGTATTTAAATTCAATTTTTAACGCTTTTATTAGTCAAATGTAATAAAAATAATGCATAGATTTATATTGATATATAGACCATCAATTGTGTTGTAAATGTTGTACCTTGATGAACGTATCTTTTCTTTTATGTACACTGAGAGCATATGCACCAAGACAAATTCCTTGTGTGTCCAATCACACTTGGCCAATAAAATTCTATTCTATTCTATTCTAGATGAATTTTCTGAAGCATCAGCCATGTTTCCTGGACGACTGAGTGGCAGTTCATAATTTACTGAGTAACCAGTACATTTCCTCCCTTGTAAGTCAAAAGCCTCTATGAAGGACATTTATATTTTATGTGTTAGATTTATATTTTGCCTTTCCTTCAGAAGCTCAAGGTTCGTCCTTTTCCAATGTTTTCCCTTCAAGAACTCTGTAACATACCTTAGCCTGAAGAAAAGTCATTGGCCCAGTCAGGTTTGAAGCAATCATTCCCCAAAACATTCCATTAATAATACATACTAAGTAGGAGAAGCTACATCTAATCATTTAATAAACATAGTTCACATTTTCCTAAGCCTGTGATTAATCCAAAGCAACTTTTATTTTAACTACAGCAATTATTTTTATTGTAATTTTATTAAAAGATTCAATTACAATCATAAAAGGTAATACAAACTAAAAAAGAAAATGATACGATAAAGCAGAAGAATAAGAAAATCCTCATTACAAGTAGAACAGTTTCACAATCTTTTTACTCCTTAATTAACAAGTATAAAATTCTTCATCTCATAATTCAACTTTTAACTATAGGCAAATCCAACAAATAACTTTTTATCCAATTCAGGTCTCAACAAAAAGTCCAAACAGAGCCCTAAACTACTAGTATTTTTCCCCCACCTCTGAATTTTTAGCTGTGGGAAAGTCCATTTAGAAAGTATAAAATGGTCCAGATGTCCTAGTGCAGAGGTCCCCAACCCCCAGTCTGTGAACTGGCATCACTCCACAGCATGCCAGAAACTGGGCCATGCAAACAAGTGAAGCCCCATTCAAGGGCTATAGGCAGCACACAAAACCACGCCCCTCCGGTCCACAGAAAAACCTCTCTGCAGAAACAGTCCCTGGTGCCCAAAAAGTTGGGGGCCACCATCCTAGCATGAACAAAAAATTTAAAAGTTTAACATGACAAAAGGAGGACAATTTTTCCATTAAACATAGTAAGCTCACAATTACAACTTACTTTAAATGGAAAGACAATTAGGTAAAAGCTAATTTAAATGCTAACAAATATATCAATTAACTGTAGAAAAAAGACTTAAATACCACATTAATTATAAGCAAACTCAACACACTACATTCTTCCATCCTAGATCCTAGCAAATCTAAAGAGTATCATATGAAGGGTACAAAGAGTACCGTCTTTATTTGAATATGACGAATTTAACTACAGCAATTCTTACGTCCTTCACAGTTCTAGTAATAATCACTGTTCATTTTTCATGTTAGAAATCAGGCAGTTGAGGGAGAAAGGACTTCTCAAACACATTAGAAAAGCAAGGATCAAGAAAATAGTTAACACTGGACCTATAAACCATCTTTCCCTTAACTATTTTGCTTGTACTTTTCTTTTGAAAATGAAAGTACAGTAGAATAGATGACTTATTATGGAATCTACTGTAGAGAGGACCATCTTTTCAGGGAACATCTTTAGTACAACAGTTCCCAATCTTTCCAGCTCCGCAGACTGGCAGCTGTGGCAACGTGAGGGAGAGGGGAAGGTTTTGAATACATACCTATCACTTATGCAAATGGAGCTTTGTTCACACAGCCCAGTTCCAAATGGGTCTCAGATTGGGGACCCCTGCTTTCATATACATAAGAAAAATAAATTGCAAATATTTATGGTACAGGTAATCCTCAATTTACAATGCCAAATGAGTCCAAAATCTCCATTGCTTAACAACTTTAGGCTCATTGGTTGTTGTAAGTTGAGAACTACCTGTCACCGCCACATGGCTCCAGGACACTGCAATCAGGATAAATACATGCCGATTGCCAAACACCCAAATTTTGAACATGTAACCATGAGGATCCCGCACTGGTCATGTGGAAATACAGACATAAGTCACTTTTTGCAGTGCTGTTATAACTAAACAGTCACTAAACAAATGATTGTAAGTCAAGGACTACAATCATAAAGTATCAAGCAGTCTTGGCTCAATCCACAAACTATTTGATCTGGTTCATCACTAAATAATAGAAAATAATTTTGTACATTTTTTGGAACTGAAGAGTTTGGAATCTTATATCTTGGTGAAGATATGAAACTTATGAAAACTATGCACACAACAGCACAAAGGAATATTCAGAAAGAAGAATCAACTCAAGAGAGATGTGCAGTGCTTTAGAAATAATTTGGAATGTGCAAAGAAGCATAAACATTGCACATATATGCAACTTTATATCTTGGGTTGCAGGCACATGCTACCTCTGCATTCCCATATGCTTCAAATCACATTTTACAAATTACTTCTGAAGAATGCACAGCCTACTACTCAAAACAAATCAGGCCTATGGGATATAACTGTAGCATGTATCTTGCAGCCATAATAATAAACTCTCTAACCACACTATTAAAAAATGACCCAGAATACCAACCAATTTATAATACTACAAACATAGAAAATGTTTGACTGTTTCAAAATATTCTTTTGATTACACCTTCTTTCTGATCTTTTCTTACATTCTCTTAAACAGATAGAATGGAATAGAATGCTATTCCATAAAGCACTTTTCATGGCTTATTTTTAATTAGAAATTTTCATTTTCAAAATCAATAATATGGGTAGAGGAAAGATTATGGGGAAGAGGAAGCGATGTTGATGTATAGGAAGTGCAGGAGATAATATGAAAAGGGAATTAGACCATTGTTAACAGATATCTCTATTGTAGATTGAGAAACATTAAATAATTTGCTATTCAGCATGATGCATAATGGTACCTCCAAAACCTTATTATGTATGTGGTACAGTAAAATAATAAATACTCATTTGTGCAGACATTCCTCTTTGATTCTACTTAATTTTAACATCTTCATCAATGACTTGGACAAGGGGAACTTTTTACTTAATTTTAACATCTTCCTCAATGACTTGGACAAGGGGAACTTGGAACAAGGAAATTTGATGGGGAACTCATCAAATTTGCAGATGACACCAAGCTGGCAGGAATAGCCAACACTCCAGAAGATAGGCTCAAGTTACAGAAAGATCTTGACAGACTTGAACGTTGGGTGCTATCTAACAAAATGAAATTCAACAGTGAAAAAAATAAGGTTCTACATTTAGGCAAAAAAACCCCAAAATGCACAGGTACCATATATGTGGTACCTTGCTCAATAGTAATACCTGTGAGAGGGATCTTGGAGTCCTAGTGGATAACCATTTAGATATGAGCCAGCAGTGTGCAGCAGCTGCTAAAAAAGCCAACACAGTTCTGAGCTGCATAAACAGAGGGATAGAATCAAGATCACATGAAGTGTTAGTGCCACTTTATAATGCCTTGGTAAGGCCACACTTGGAATATTGCATCCAGTTTTGGTCGCCACGATGTAAAAAAGATGTTGAGACTCTAGAAAGAGTGCAGAGAAGAGCAACAAAGATGATTAGGGGACTGGAGGCTAAAACATATGAAGAATGGTTGCAGGAACTGGGTATGTCTAGTTTAATAAAAAGAAGGACTAGGGGAGACATGATAGCAGTGTTCCAATATCTCAGGGGTTGCCACAAAGAAGAAGGAGTCGGGGCTGTTCTCCAAAGCACCTGAGGGTAGAACAAGAAGCAATGGGTGGAAACTGATCAAGGAAAGAAGCAACTTAGAACTAAGGAGAAATTTCCTGACAGTTAGAACGATTAATAAGTGGAACGACTTGCCTGCAGAAGTTGTGAATGCTCCAACACTGGAAATTTTTAAGAAAATGTTGGATAACCATCTGACTGAGATGGTGTAGGGTTTCCTGCCTGGGCAGGGGTTTGGACTAGAAGGCCTCCAAGGTCCCTTCCAACTCTGTTGTTATATTATATATATTATATATTAATTTGTCTTAGGAAAATAATCAGAGTAGGATTAGACGCCTCCAAAAATTGGTATGGCCTAGCAGGGAACTATTCTGTATTCTGATACTTATTCCTAACACACATTTGTCTGACAACTACAAGCGGAAGTATACACTAACCTATAGATTTTTTTTTTAAGTTGTGAGATACATTTTTCCACATATCTCCTAACATTTGGATAATTACACAATATTTAATCAATACAGTATGTACGTATGCTGAGACTGAATTAATGTATAAAATTGAACAGGAGGAGTTTCCCGCAATTTACACTTTTATTTGTATGCAGATGAGTCCAAGATGTTCTTACTGGAAAGCAAGACTGGTTTTTTCCTCTCTCAAGATGTTTTCTGCTGTTTACAATTCAACCACTTTTAAATATCTGATTGCTGAATTGGTTCTGTCACAATGTTATCCTGAAATCCACCCCTTGCTTTGTCTTCCCTCTCATATTTGCAAAATAGTTTGAGGGGGGAAAAAGAGAAGAGACATACTGCAACTATAAAAATATCTATTTTGTGCCAATCATCCTATATGATATAATCTTCATTTTTTATACATCTTCATTTTTATGCTGCTATGTTGCCACATCCAGAGCTTTTTTTTAAGACAATGCATGTCCATTTACTGTAATTCATTTTATCTGATCAGTTATTGTTTCTGATAAAATTTTAACTGATGTTTCAGACACTAACATCTTGACCAAAACTTTTACAGATATTTGTGGAATGTAAACATTTGCCACTATATTATTATCGAAAGACAAATCTAAGCGTTCTATCTACTCCTTTAGTTATCAGGCACATTTCACATACACACCAAGTTGACAATAGAAAACCATTTTTGGGAGTAAAAAAAAAATGCCTAAACATTTCCATTGCCTTTTGGCAGACATTTAAGTCTATCCCTATCATGAATTTTCAGGTAGAATCTTAAAAGATCCTGTATTAGAACAATATTAATCCAAATATAGACTAGCAGCCAGGTTTATTTATTTATTTATTTATTTATCAAACTTCTATACCGCCCTTCTCCCGAAGGACTCAGGGCGGTGTACAGCCTTCATTTAAAACAATAAATATACATATTAAAATAACCATTAAAAAGCTTATTCAATGAAAGGCCAGATTAAAACCGTCGATTGACCATAAAAATACCCAATAAAATTACCATTAAAAGTTTAAAATTTAAATTTAGAATTTAAAAAGTCAGGCCAGTCCTGCTTGTATAAATAAATAAGTTTTCAGTTCCCGGCGGAACTGAAGGTTCCGCTCTCCAGGTAGGAGAAGGTTCCACTCTCCAGGTAGGAGAGTGGTTGAAGTGCTGTTCTTTGATGCGGAAGACTGGCCTTGCACCAAAACAATAGTTTAGCTTTATCTCACTACATGCTATAATTTGATATTCAATGAAATATCGTCAGCAATTTATGCTGTCAGGTACTTCGATAAAATCATGGCATAGGGTTTGAATATTGGCTGATTCCTATCTTACCAGATAGGATCCTTGGGCAAAGACCCCTTAACATTTCATCTGCCTATCTGAGATTTGAGTGACACATATCTATGTCTCACATATCTGCATCACAGATATAAGAGTGAAACATATTGTATCTGAAAGGGTCGTGCTGGAGAACAAAGAAAATCTGATGATGTGGATTACTGGAACAAGACAAGAGAACCTAGAATGTTATTTTAATAAACGGATAATTAAATGTATGAAGGAACTATGGATGGACATAAGACCTACTGTATATCCACAATAACTGAGAAATGGCTAATTACTCGAACAGTTTAACATAGTGAAGAGGAAAGTAGTCTCACAATTTGAAGTAGACCAGCATTAAATCCCAGAATCAACAAGACCTAAAAAAACAACTGGATGTGCAGCCAACACTTACAGATCTCATTGCCATCTTCCCCATTACAGAGCACAACAGCTGACATGATCATGCATAAATTAGGTTCAGTCAACCTTAGAGACTGATGTTCAGTGCAGAAGTACTATCAGATAGCATGCTAGAAGATGTCAATAGAGCCCTCACAATAATCCCTATGACCACCATAATTCTAATAAATGAACTGACATGCTCTACATCTGCTGTAATCCTGGAGATGGCTATATGACTGTGATGGCTAACCTTTTCCGGACCAAATGCTCAAAGCACACATGCGCCTGAACCCCCAAAATGCAATGTGCCTGTGGCCCCTGCACATGCACTCCACCCCCCACGCATGCACACGTGGGCCCCTGCACATGCACGTGCAGCCCATCTGCATGTCCCCCACCCCCTGCCCATGCACAGCAGTGACCGGAAGATCAGCTGGCTGGCGGGAGATGTGCGTGCATGCACAGCGGAGCTGAACTGGGGCAACAGCTCATGAGTGATCAGAGAGGGTGCTGTGTGCCACCTCTGGCAAGCATGCCATAGGTTCGCCATCACAGCTATATGACCAACTAGAAAATAAAGTTAGGGCATAAGATTAAGGCAAACTGGAAAAAGGTTGGTTAGGCCAGGTAGATAAAACTTGGCTTCTGAAAAATACAACGGTCTGACTATATCTGAATCCCTAAGGATTGCTCATGGCACTTGCTACCAAACTAAAGAGATACATTGGAGAATAAAAAGCCAAAATGCTATGTTTTGCAATGAACTATCTCAGGGATATTCCCAACTGCAATGCAACAAAACGGTTAACGGCAGAAATAGTACTGAAAGAATTTATGGGAGAATGAAGACACATAACATCACTGCAAAATGGCTGCAGGACCTGAGAACATACCACAACAATCTGCCTGAACAAGACCCAGTCACCATTAGAACAGCACATGAAAAGATGAACAACACCTGGCCTGGACATAATCCATGCCTGCTTGCTAAGAAAAACTAACAACATTTAATGGCACAGATGAACAGATGCTAGCAGCAGGTTCCCACCCTGACCAGCTAATACAAGGAAGGACATATGAGCCAATACATACGCTTGGGTCAGAAGGGCGTTGTGAACAACACCAAAAGCTCAAAATAACAGTTTCTTGTAGACAGAGCAGCTATCCACGACTCGAGGCTTGGACAGATCAATCTGAGCAGCCTGGATTGACTACAGTTAAGCCTACAACTCAATGTCACACATATAGATCTGTGAATGGATGGCACTATACAAATCAACAGCATACTAAAACCTTGCTCAAGAACGCATTTGGATGTGGAAGACAACACTACAAGTCAATTAATGTGGCCACCAAATGTAGCATATACCAAAGTGACTGTCCCTGCTGTGATTCTGCATAGGCTTGCATCGTCTCAGCCAGTTCATCATGAGGACTGCAGTCTAAGAATGGAACTACTGTCTGCCACCTCTTTTACATGGATGAAATCAAGCTAAGAGTGAACAAGACATCGACTTGCTGATCCACCTGACATGGATCTACACAGAAGACACTGGGTTGCCATTGAAACTGGAGAAGTGTGGTTAAATAGTAGCAAAGAGGGGGAAGTTAAGACTGATGGAGTGGATTCTCTCTAGAGTCTTTGGAGGACCTTCCCCACCCCATCCCCGAAAACAGCCCATTTCACAACTTTCGGTGAGACAAGAAGGCCCCTTTTTTGCTTTCCAGGCTCTCTCTAGAAGTCTGGGGAAGGCAAAAACATCCTCTCCCCCCCACTGGAGGTCCTTCGGAGGCCAAAAATGGCCCTTTGACAACTTCTGGTGGAACCAGAAGGCCCATTTTTTGCTGTCCCCAGCCTCCAGAACCTCCATAGGACTCTGGAGAGGGTGAAAACAGTCTTCCCCACCACCCAGGAAGTCCTCCAGAGGCCGAAAGCGGCCCGTTTGACAACTTCCGCTCCCACTGGAAGTTGTCAAATGAGCCGTTTCTGGCATTTGGAGGACCTCTGGGGGGTAGGAAAGCTGTTTACGCCCTGCCTACACTCCTAGAGAAGCCCTGGAGCCAGGTGAGAGTGAAAAATGGGCCTTCTCCGGGCCCTCCAGAGGCAGGAAACACCCTGTTTCCCTACTTCTAATGGGCCCAAAAGATGCAAAAATCAGCTGGCCAATAAACACATGCACACCGGAGCTTAACTTGCGTGCCCACTGATATGGCTAAACATGTAACCTGTGGCACGCATGCCATAGATTCGCCATCACGGGGTTAGACCCTCCAAGTCCAGATAGGAGATTCCACAGAATATTGCAGTGAATAATGAGACGAAGATCCTGTAGGACTTCCATATCTAGACAGGCAGACAGATCTCATGGAAGCAAACAAGATCAGAAGACAGTAGTTGTGATAGATGTAGCCAATCACAGGAATATCAGGGAGATGAATTTGAGAACTTGGAGAGCTACCAAGGCCTAAAAGATGTGGAAAATAAAGGCCAAAGTGATCCCAAGTATGACTCCTAAACTGGGAGAGTAGTTCAGCAGAGTCAAGCAACAACATCAAACAACATCTGTCCAGAAGAGTGCACTGCTATAAATAGCTATTTTATTTTACTATCAGACTCCCAAGCCTATGGTCAAGGATTCAAGACTGAGGAAGACATACCACTCATAGGAGTGAGAAGGGACACACACACACACACACACACACACACACACGTACGTACACCACACATGTATGTATATTCAGGCACTATAAGTAGCATTATTTTTAAAAAGTAACATATCATAATTAATAGATGCACCATTAAAACTGTGCATGTTTGGAAAATAATTAGGAAGAAATTCTTTGAATTTTATACAACCATAACAATTCTCTGCTTTTTATTAAGCCGCTGTGGATGTCTGAAAAAATTGAAGATTGAATTAACTTCAACAAATGAAGATACCTTTTGAAGATTTATACAAAAAGTCAGGCTGTTTTAATGAGTAGCAGACATATTTCATGTATGCTTACATGAAGTTTGAAATGTTTTCTTGCATGTTCAACTATGCAAGGTCTTATGTATCAATCTTAATAATAATAATATTTACTGTATATGTAGTCCTTGACCTATCACTGCAATTGAGCCCGGAATTATGGTTGTAAGTCATGCTAGCTGTTAAGTGGGTTGTCATGTGACTGACCTGATTTTTTTTTAAAAATTGTAGTGGTCATTAAGCAAATGGTAGTCATTAAGTCAACCTATTGTCCACAAAGAGTGGAAGTATATTTAGCTATTAAGCTGAAGAAGTAAATGCTGGGGTTTTTGGTCAAAAAAACCCCCACCCACTGTAAATCATTGCCACATAACCACAGGATGCTGCAAATAGCTATAAATGTTGAGTGTCCAAAATGTGATTACATTACCACAGAGAAGGAACAGTCATCAAAATTTCGAATCCAGGTCATAAGAACCATTTTGTGAGTCTGATTTAACTTTGAACAATTGCTATGTGAAGGATTACCTGTATGCTGAATTAGTAAACTACAGACTCAAATATTTCAAAAACAGAACACAGAAAGATATAATATTTCCAAATAAAGTACATTCTTTATTCAAGTGTTACAGGGAAAATTTTGGAAAGAAAATAGGGTTTGTATTGTCACACAGTTAGCAACTGAATGGAAACAATACGGTTTGGGGTTTTGGTGCAAAATCATATCTTTGTAGAAAAGTCTATACATATTTTCTTTTTCTTTTAAATAACATTCCACCTTAAAAAAATCCAAGCTTACAGTCCCTCTACTGTAATGCATTGTTATTTATATTGGCTTGTCAGAAGTGAAAATCATGAAAGAGAGACGTTAACCATAATCTGATGTGTTTTTTCCTAATCTGTCAACAATCTGTACCAGCTATTTGGCTGATGGATGGAGTTCAGTGGTTCTCAGGCATTACTTAGGTATAGTAAGAGTTCAGCCACTTCGCTAAATATTTAGTAAGCCACTGCTTCTCTGTCAGTTTCTATTGAAATCCCAGCCTTAGAATTTGCTTCTATAAATGATCATTACATATTAGTAGAGAAGATTCAATTGGGTGCAAGTTTTGGTTTTCAGGCTGATCAGGATTCTAATGCCATTTTGTAAATAAATCACAGCTTACAGTATCAGACAAGAGAACCATACACTTTCCATTCCATTATGAGAAAAAAGCAAACTCAGAAAATACCTGCCCTTAATGGCCACATAGATCTATTTGTTCTAAATTGAAAACAGTTTACTTGCTGGAATTCTTGTATCACTACAATTTTCATCGTAATACTTCTTGCTAAAGAACACTCAAATGAAAATCACTTTCAGTTCGGGATGCTACCATTCTGCTCCCTTCTATTACTGCATTTTGATCCCACCTGTTTTCCTACATATCCAGATCTTAAAATATTACCTCTGAAGTCTGAATTTCACTTGCTCTTCTCTTAGGTTTCTGTGTCTTTCCTGGACTAGGCAACTCATTCTAGTAACCTTAACAACCAAAGCAGTGGTAAAATCCATTTTTTTTACTACTAGTTCTGTGGGCGTGGCTTGGTGGGCATGATGTGGCTTGGTGGGCGTGGCTTGGTGGGCGTGGCAGGGGAAGGATACTGCAAAATCTCCTTTCCCACCCCACTCCAGGGGAAGGATATTGCAAAATCTCCATTCCCACCCTACTCTGGGGACAGACAGAGGTGGTATTTGCCGATTTTCTGAACTGCTCAAAATTTTCGCTACCGGTTCTCCAGAACCTGTCAGAACCTGCTGGATTTCACCCCTGAACCAAAGATTTGAACCCTCAGGCAGGTATCATTGTGCTTCCTACTATTTTTTAAACTAATAAAAACTGAACCTAGAAAATTCTTAATTCTATCCTTATGTTTATCTCTCTGTCCATTCCATTTTCAGTGTGTGAATACACTATTCTATAGGACACCACCAATGAAAAGTATTAGAAAATATGTAAATATCTGTTTACAATTTCGTGGCATACTTTCACCAGCAGGCTGAATTTGATTTGATCTATTCAGTGCATGTACTATTCAGTTAACAATGTAGTATTGCAAAACAGATGATATGGAATGCACAGGAACAGGAACCCAATGTTCTCTATTTTCCTGACTTATAGGAAATAGTTTGAGAAGCTCTTTTCATTTTGAAAACAGCATTGAAACTATTTTAGAGACTATACTACATTCTTAAATGTTTCCAGTCTTAAAATGGCAGGAAACCATTTTTGCAGCAAAAAATCTAGAAATTACAAAACTGAAATTAAGTCAGGGAATTGACAGTGGACCTCTGACTACCTTGCTTTTGTTTCTCTATAATTCAGAGGTGTCAAACTGGCGGCCTGTGGGCCAGATGCATCATGTGCAGGCCACGCCCAGCCCAGGGAAAAAGGGAAAGGGAAAAAAACATCATAAAATGCCATGTGACACCACGAATTTGACACCTGTGCTCTACATCTAAGGTGTTAGGCATACAAAGGGCTGCTTTCAATTTGGCACATTGATGTGTTGGAAAAAATATTTGAACGCTAAGGCAACAACCATTTTAGAGGGGAAGTTAGTCTCACCATTACACAGAAGTGATAGAAAGATTAAGGTAAAAATGAGAAGAATGTTTACGCTTTTGGCAAAGATAAGCTATAATGATTAAAAAGTGGGAAATCAAGGTATGTCTTGTTAAGGGAAGTTAAACATGTGAATTTTAGGGTTAGACATGTCCAAATTAGATGTTTGTACCTATTTATGAAAGAATATTGCACCCCTGATGAGAGATAAATGCACCAAATGCTTCTGCCATAGCTGCTTAATGAAGTTTTGAACTCAGAATTACGGCATCTGGTGTTTTGACCTGAGCAAGAAAAGAATGAAGAGGAAAATTCTCCCGATGAGACTATCTGTTACAAGAAAAAAGAGGCAACAGGTTGCAGTCAAATCTCAAGAGAGTTGCATATGGTCCACAGACTGCAAGTTGCTAACCTTTCTTTATATCTGGCTATCAGTCATCCTTTCACCATTACTTGTATATGTTGACAACTGATTCTAAGTGATTAGCATGGTACCATTACCCTACCATAATCGTGAATCCCTATCTAGATCAGCACAAATCATTTAAGCTTCAATGCTCAACATTTAGGAGCATTATCTAGCCAGTTCATTCCAGTTTGTTTAAACTAGGTGTTAAGTTGCTTTGCTGCATCTTCAAAAATACCAGGAACAGGATGAGCCAAGCTTCCACCAAACTAGAGAAAAAGCTTGAGTCCTCTTCTGTTGCAGAGAAGAGCAACAAAGATGATTAGTTGGCTGTAGGCAAAAACATACGAAGAACAATTGCAGGAATTGAGTATGTCTAGTTTAATGAAAAGGGGTGACATGATAGCAGTGTTCCAGTATCTGAATGGCTGCCACAAAGAAAAGGAGGTCACCTATTATCCAGAGCACCTGAAGGCAAGATAAGAAGTACTGGGTGGATCAAGGAATCAAGAAAAGAAACAACATAGAACAGAGGAGAAATTTCCAGACACAACAATTAATCGGTGGAACAATTTGACTCTAGAAACTGAGGATGCTATAATACTGCAGGTTTTTAAGAAACGATTGGACAGCCAATTGTCTGAAATAGCATGGGGTTTCCTGCTTGAGCAGCTAGTCTTGGATTAGAACACTTCCAAGGTCCCTTGAATCTCTGTATTCTGTTATTGGTTACTCCGTTGTTATTCTCAGTTCTTTGACTAGGGCTGCTATTAAATGCAGAAGAATTGGCCAACTTAAAGAGGGCAAAATTCCTCCCTGGATTATGGTTTAATTCAATTCTGTTTATCATTCTTTGGACAGTTGATAATAAAATACTAGACTCCTGCCCATGTTATTATTAGATTGCTGCACCGGATTATTCTCATTGTTTGTACTTAGCATGCCTGTTAATTTACATAATGAATATGAGTAATAAATATTTTAGTATTGATTTCTAGTTTTCTGTATATCCTGCAGTCTCCAGATATTTCATTTTAGGTATGACAAGCAGTAATCCTCTAGGTACAAACTAAACTTCCATACTGCAATGATGGCCCTTTTTGAATGACACACCAAAAAAATGAATAACAATCTATAAATGCCTTAGAGAACAAACATGATATGCCTCCTGATGCCAATTCTATCAGGCAAGCTGGCAGCTGCATTCTGTCCTTCTTCCTCTAGCTGTAAAGCATCATTTAAGAATCACTATATGTAAAGTGGACGGTAATAATAACAGGCACATTGACATGAACAATACACATCAAAAGAAAATTATTCCCAATCACGTTATCACAGAAAATGGAAAAACCCTGGAGCTTTGGACAACTATTGCCTTTTAAGAATACTGACACAACTGGGATTCTTAAAAGCCTTTTTCTATTGTCAGCATGTCTTCCCATCACAGTAAAGAATTCCAATCCATTCCCATACTCTTTCTCACAATTCTTGGAGTAACAGTGATTGACTGACTGTTCAATGTCTTTAGCATTCATAAATATGTGTGTGTGTTCATATATATCAATCTTGGTGAGACAAACTAAGAGGACGTATTGATATATGCCAAAATGCACACTCAAATAGTGAAAATGTATAGAAAGGAATTTAGAGGTTACCGATTCTTGGAACCAGCGCAATTCTCTCACCTTCCTTTATATTCATACATATTTGATCCCCTACAGCTTTTAACTTTTGTGCTCATTTCATCTCTCTTTGTTGAAATGTAATTTTTTCAAGATCCAATCTGGGCCAGTAAACCAGGGCAAGAGGTTTACTCTTCTGAACTTTCAGACTTGTGTTGGAGCCATCTTCAGACAACTTCTCTCTACTGGAATATGTGCTTTGGGCTACTCTATGAGTCGTATTTATTTATCAACATACTAATCAACCAATAGGAAGGCACCACATAAATATGACTCATAGAATAGCCCAAAGCACATATTCCAGTTGAGAGAAGTTCTGTGAAGAAGAGCTCCAGCACAAATCTGAAAGCTCGGAAGACTAAACCTATGGTTCAAGTGACTTACTCAGATGGATCTTGTAACATTATCCTGGGACATGTATATTTGCCTTCATTCGTGTAATTTTTCCTTTTTAGTGTTTCTCAAAACTGTTGGAAATATATCTCTTGGAATTCCCATATAGCATGGTCCTTCAGTTTGGAGATTCTACAGATTTTAATCATAACAGCTGGAAGATGCCAGGCAAGGAATGATGCCACTAAATTTCCAAATCCACCTCAAATTCTTATTTTAAACCCAATTGTATCAACATCATGTCAGATACAATACAATTTATTACTATGGTTAGACATAATAAAGTGACTGCTTGGAGCGATTGTTATAAAAGTGACGTACTCATGCCTATCATAGAAGAGTAGTGAGGTGTTAAGTTTTTAATATATTTTTTTCATGTTGATTGCCAGACAGGAGAGTTGGTCTTCTTCTTTGTATCTCATGTGCCAACGTCATCTAAATGCCCTCGGATATTACCGGTATGCTCTTGAATTTAAAACTGCCACTTAATGCCCATATATTTTACTTTATGCACCCTAATTAAGTCTCAAAAGAAAACAAAGGATATATTCCCACAGGAGAAAAAACACACTGTCTTAAATTGTTACTCAAATGAACAAATATTGTGGAATCAGAAAAACAAGAGCCTCATTCACATGCAAATTTAAGCTGCCCTATGTATTTTGGTTTACTATGTGTAAACTGATTCATTATTGTTTAGTATTATGTGTAAACCTGGCCCCTATGGCTTGTTAAAAAAAAAACTGATTTTAAAAAATATTCCAAGTGTTAAAAGAGAAAAAGCTGTCCAAAGCAATATTTGAATTTTATTACACACCATGCCAAATGCAAGAATATATGGTGTTGTGTTTAAAATGCTGGCCAAAGGCTTATTAAGGGAAAAAAAACTGATTAAAAAGCAGTGTCTTATAAAATGATATTTTATATGTCTCTTAACCTTGCCATCAAATAATATTTACTATTTGATTTATAGTTATAAGTCTAATTTTCATTTTGCAAAACAAAATGAATTCTTCCTATGGCAAAAGGTTGCTCAAGCAATGACAAAAGTAAATGCTTTCAAAACATACAAGCTAAAAAAATTCACATCGGAGAAATTGTTTTGTCCACGATCACTTTCAATTATAGTTATATAAGGTGTTAGAAGTAGCATTAGTAGCACATTTTCAGGCAGAAGTGTGATATTTTTTCCCCTCCAGCTGATGGTATCACTTGAGAGCTGCTCATTTTGGGCTCACAAAATGGCTCTTTGCACGAACACAATCTGCAAGCCAATAAGAATTGTTGGGTCAATGTTATAAAAACTACAGTGAGAACTTCATGCAAGGCTTTGACATTTACTTGAAAAGACAAGCATTAACACTATCGTACAGTGCCTTAAGCTAATTACAGTTATTTATTTAAGAATCTTATGATCAGCAATCCACTGGAACATGGCCTTCCCGATTTTTATTGCTGAGTCACCCCAATTGTTCAGATCAATGCAGGGTATATATGACCTGTATGCTAGCCTTCCCCCAACCATCTTTCTCCAGATGTTTCAGAACTACAATGCCCACAATTCCTCACCCAAATTTCTCTTCACAAAAGGAACTGGTTGGGAATAAGCTCACTTCTGAAATTAATTCATAATGTTCGCACTTATAAAACCCTAATTTATTATGTAAGGCTTCCTGAGTTTGGATTTTGTGGATATGTGATTTCCTGTATTTTATGTGAAGCTACTGTCCATGCTGAAAAACAGTATAGTTGAAATTATGTAAAGCAATTCTATGAGTAAGTGCTGTGTGATGGCAGTGAAGTCTGTCATAGCTCACTTACGTAGAGTATAATTATAGTGATGTGAAGGAGAAAAGAGGATTAATGTACAAGTGTTTCTTCCCATATTAGGAATATGCATACCCACTCTCTCAATGTATTATTATGAAGGGTAATTACTTCTTCCCAGAATTTTAGGACACTGTGAAAACATATTTTAATGAAGTATTATTCTCATTGCATTTTCAATACAATGATTTACCTTTTTTTTTTTCAACAAATGCAACGGAGAGCAGAAATTACAGTGTGGGGTTTTTTTTTTAATTTAAAAAGCCAAAGTCTTTTTAAATCTGTAATGTGATGTCAAGACAGAATTTAATATTTTCAGACATCCATGTTCTTTTGAATTATATAACTGATACCTAAATTAACAGCTGGACAGTGGAAAAGAATTATCATAGCCTTTTTATTACTAATAGATATTATTCAACATTACATAAACCAACTGCTCAGATTGAAGACACAATGTTACAATTTAAGAATGATGCACAACTTGTATATGGTTGATTATAAAAACACTTTATTGAAACTATTGCGGCAAATGTTCTGTGCTTATGTATATAGTTGAATGCCTTACTGTTGTGTTGCTCTTTTACTTTTTCTGAGGCTTTTTAACTTTTTCTTCCTTCTTTTGTTTAATTAAATAAATACCAATTATTTTTCTAGGAAAGCTGCACATCTTTACCATTTACAGGCTGCTGTATCTTTCTTATTAAATCAGTGTAAAACAAAAAGTAAATTATAATTTAGCCAAACCGTGTTTAAAACCATAGCATCAGAGTATAGCATATCAAGTGCAGAATTATTGAAAAGGAATTAAAGAATTCCTTATGCGTCTGTTTAAACTAAACATCATGAATGGCAAAATATTGAATTACACACATAGACATTTGTTACATCAAAATGCTATTAGAAAGATTTTTTAAAATTATCATTCTAAATTCAGACATAAAATGAGAACAGTCTATGAGTACTATGATATGCGAAAATATATACTGTTCTCCAATATTTCTTGAATACAGACATAGAGATTTTATTAGTATGGAACAAAACAGCAAAGAAAGAGAAAAGCACGATGTCAGATATAGACTTTGACAGTTTCTAATTATTGATGCATCACTAAACAAAGCTTTGCTAACAGCCAAATGAGTTATTGCACTTACAAGATGAAGGCATGTGGCACATCCGATTAGTTTTACTTGCGCGTTATGATATTATATAATTCTAGCGAGCCAAAGTCTCATTGTCTTTAGGAGGAAAATGTGTTCCACTTTTCCTATAGTGACATTAAAAGCTATATTGCTTCGCTTCCAATTATTTGTTGAAACCTTCATGAAAATAAAACATGTTGAAAGCTCATGTTATTATCAACCTAACTATTCCATCTTTAATTGTAAGCCAATTCACTAGCAATGACATGCAAAGGAAATAGCATATTTCTGGCAAATAAGCATAGAAAAAAATCATTTAAAAAGGCCTGATTTAAAAATAAAAAGATTTAAAAGTTAAAACCTTGAAGAAGTTGAGCATGACTCCTGGTGATAGCTATGTCTTTATACAGGTAGTTCTCAACTTACAACCACAATTGAGCCCCAAATTTATGTTAAGTGAAAAATTTGTTAAGTGAATTTGTCCCATTTTACAATTTTTCTTGCCCCATTTGTTAAGTGAATCACTGCAATTGTTAAATTAGTAACATGGTTGTTAAATGAATTGTGGTTCTCCATTGCCTTTGCTTGTCAGAAGGTCGCAAAATGACTCCTAAACACTGTAACCGTTATATATATTTTTTTTAGTAAAAAAGTTTTATTTCCATTTTCCAACAACCTATTCAATATACAGTCTCTTATTCAACATTAGTCATTAACTTTCATTTGTTACTTATTCGGACCTGCCCAGCTACCACTTCCTTCCTTAACAAACCTTTCCTCCTCCCTTCTCTACTTTCTTCTACTTTCTTCATCCTTCCTCTCCTTCGCTTTTCTACATCCTCTCCGCCTTCCCTACTCTTCTCTTCCACTCTTTCTAACCCTCTCTCTTTCCCCTTTCTTCTTCCTCTCCTTTCCCCCTTTTCCACTTCTCTCTTTCCTACCTACTTTCTTCCTTCACTCTCTCCTCTCCCTTTCCATTCCCTTCTGAAATGGCAGCTAAGCAGCCCCGATTTCATTTCAAATTATTTCTATTTCTTAATTACATATCTTCAATCATTCCTTTACATTGATCCTTCATCCCCCTCTCCCCTTCCCTCCCTCCCTCCCACCCGAGACTTCCCAGAACAAAGTACAGGGTATAAGATTAACAATCATAAATTAAAATACAACATAAGTCATAATCCATAGTCACTCCTCTCTCTAAGACCTTAACTCCCCTTCCAGAAACAAAAAAGTACATTCTTCTTCCAGTCCATTCCACTCCTAAAATCTTCAGAATCTTCCAATTAAATTAGTATTTCCAGTTCATTAATAAAATACATAGTTTTTAATATCCAATCTTCATCAATTAACACCAAATATATATCAATCCATTCCACTCCTGAAGACTTCAGAATCTTAGTTTTTAATATCCAGTCTTCATCGATCAAGACCAAGACGATATTCCATCTTCCAGTATTCATCAGAAATTCTTTTATAATATACCTTTCTTCCTTAAACAGTCTCCCAAATATAATTCATATTTCCAGCTTAAATTCTTAAATTTTTATCCAATCTCCAAAAATAAACAATATTCTCTTCTCATATCTTTAATATCACTTACATAAATCAAATAACATTGCTAATATTAATATTTCTTCAATTTACCTTACATCTGTCAAATAACATTATTAAAATTATAACTTATATCCAAAATATATCGATTATAACAATTAAATTCTATTTAACCAAATACCAACATTACATCCATAAATTTTTCTATCTGTCCTCCAAAAGTTAAACAATATTCCATCTTCCCATTCCTTTATACTTCACATATATCAAATAGTAACACCTTATACCCAAAATAAGTCAGTTGTAAAAATTAAACCATATATATATATATATATATATATGTTTTCTGAGGTTTTCACGGGTGTTTGTATGTAGGTCTTTGGTTGTTCGGGTTTTCTCCCGTGTAAAATTGGAAATGTCTTGGCAACGTTTCGACGAAGTCTCATTCGTCATCTTCAGGCTTCAGCTTCGTGCTTCTGGGAGCAAGCATGAAGCTTCTGGGAGCAAGCACGAAGCAAGCACGAAGCTGAAGCCTGAAGATGACGAATGAGACTTCGTCGAAACGTTGCCAAGACATTTCCAATTTTACACGGGAGAAAACCCGAACAACCAAAGACCTACATATATATATATTTAAAAAAATACCATCAAAATCACATCTTAAGCATTCTCCTTCCCCTTGTCTTCTATCTTACACATTTTCCACCATCTGCTCACCAATCAGCTTAACATCTAACAATAAAGAATTTCCAATCTTTAATATATTGGTGTAAAAATCTCTTGTTTAAAAACTTATTAAGAAAAGATAAGCCTCCAAAAGTTCCTATAAAAAAAAAATTCCATATTTGAAGTGAAGAAGTTTCCAAGATTTTAGTAGTTAGTTCTGTTTGCTTAAGAGCCATTCTTAAACTGTAAAATCTACCAAAAGAGAAAAAAAAATTCAATAAACTTATCTTCTTAAACATTGTGGTAAAGAAAAAGGTAAAAAGAAAAAAAATCATTAACAGTTCTTATTCATTCCATTTAAAAAGTAGCTTGTTATGTTCTTCTCTTCCTTTGTCCTTTTATAGTTTCACTTTCCTTTGTATATTGCAAACGCCATTTTAAATCCACTCAAGTTGAAAGTTAGTTCAAAGGAAAGCTATTTAAGAGCTGAAGTTAAGATTTATTACTTGCAAATTCTTGCTAGTCTTCCTACTTTGTTCTGTCTGTGTTGAGTTCTCTTTAAAAATAAATCTTGGCACAGAGATGGTCGCGGCTTCTCGTTCTGTATAAACAGAAGCACCCTGGGCACGGAGCTTCATCAGGCTAAAGGGGAGCTCTCACCCTTCGATCCCCTGGTTAAATTCCAGGGGCTCCCGGGGAGCTCTACCCAAACCTGATCACTCTTCCCTCCCGCTTCTCCCAGGGGAGAGAATTCCAAACCGTTTGACAGCCCATTTATGCTGTCAGGGACGGTTTGACGAAACCCAGGGCAGACGATCCCAAAGGAACGTCCACGAAGCCTGCGTTGGCAGCGGAAGTCTCTAACACTGTAACCATTATAAATATCAGTCAGTTGTTCAAGCATCTGAATATAAGCCATGTCTGCATTGGGATGCTGCAATGGTCATAAGTGTGAAAAATCGTCATAAGTCATAATTTTCGGTGCTGTTGTAACTTTGAACGGCCACTAAATGAATTTTGCATGTTGAGGACTATCTGTAGTTTTCATGGCAATAATACATAAATGATTTGCCCTTGCCTTTTTGTAGTATACTTTTTCATAGTCTTAGTCTGTAGTTCTCCTAGGGCTTCCCATCCAAATCCTGAATAGGTTCAGTTTATAGGAACAGCCTATAGTTTAGTTTAGTTTATAGGAACAGCCCAATTTAGCTAAGTAAAACCATCTAGACATTTATTAATACATACTAATTGGACTTATTACCTATCATTTATCTATCAAGAGCTGAGGTGGCGCAGTGGTTAGAGTGCAGTACTGCAGGCTACTTCTGCTGATTGCCAGCTGCCTGCAATTTGGCAGTTCAAATCTCACCAGGATCAAGGTTGACTCAGCCTTCCATCCTCCTGACGTGGGTAAAATGAGGACCCAAATTGTTGGGGGCAATATGCTGACTCTGTAAACTGCTTAGAGGGCTATAAAAGCACTATGAAGTATATAAATCTAAGCGCTATTGCTACTGCTATCATTTCAAGTGAAAACAAAACACATTAAGTACAATAAAGATTTAAATGTATCCCTCATAAAATATGTTTAAGAACAAAAGGGCTAGGCTTAGATATTCACTGATACTATAGTTTGCTAGAACCATGGTTGAACTTTCACACTATTAACACAAAACTTAGGTATCAAGTTGCTTATCTTTACATTTCTTCCTCTCTACTAGAAACTCAGCTTTGCATATCCTGATTTCCCAAAACAGCAAACAGTGGAAGATGAGCAGTGTCTGTATCTAAGGAAGTCTAATTATCATTAGCCAATGACCTATAATTTCAGGTTCAACAAAAAAACAAGCATGAACTCTTGATTCCCAAACCATTTCCCAGCCTATTTATCAGCCACAAACAAACCAAAGTTGACGAGCAAGCTTGAATTCTCATATTTTAAAAAAATCATTTAGAATTATATCTGAAGAAGTCAGTAACGCAATATTTTCCTATGTAGCTATGGCATCTGTAGGGATTGCCACAGAATTTCATTTCCCCTTTGTGCAGGAAGAGCTGTATTAATAAATACAGGTGAATTGAGTTGTCTGCTACTGCTTAGTCAGACAGAAAATGTGAATGGGAAGATCTCCCAATAGCACTGCTTCAATGTTATGAACAGCATAGTGCAAAGAATCTGTGGAGACTATTATACAAATCAGACCATTTCTTAGATATTTTAGAATCAGCTTCATTCATCACTTGATCAGAGAAGACATCTGTGGGCCAATCCGGCCAGCTAGCTGGAATCTGTAGAAAATGCCATTATTACAAGGTAATCTAAAATCAAGAATCCAAGTATTTTTCACTACTTTTATTCCTAACCCCTAAATTCCAGGTGGGGGGGAGGTTGCTTTAACTTGATTACATTTCAACAAGGATGGCACTGGTGAAAAACATCAGAATCTCATGGCAATTTATCAAATTCTGATTTCTGTCATAGATATTGTGTTCCTGATGCTACAGAGAACTTATCTTTGTCATTGCGTTTTTTGTTCTATCAGAGAAAATATCAAATGACAGATGCACAAAGTGCAAGGTCAGAGCTAAATATACAATATGGTCTCTTTGTGATAGTACATCCAATGTACACTTGTAAATATTTGTGAACAAAACTTAATTTATATTGTCAAAGTATGCTATGCAACGTAGACGGAAAAAAACATTACAAAAAACATCATAATAAGATGGCTGTGTTCAAAGAAAACAATAAAAAGATTTTATGACAGCTATACAAAGCTATATAAAGAAGGATTTGGGATACTATAATGAATGCAAAAGAACAGTGGCTGGCCTCCAAAGGATGTCAGATCTACTATTTTCCTTCCCATCGTGTATTTGAGGCTTCTTTAATAGCTAACTTTGTTTTTGGCAGTGCCCTGGGAAGTAATATTTCATTTTAAATGTATTTTAAATTTGGGATTTGTATTGTGTATCTATGTGTTTTAAATAAGGCTGTACACCGCCCTGAGTCCTTCGGGAGAAGGGCGGTCTAGAAATCTAATAAATAAATAAATAAATAAATAAATAATACCAAAAGACTAAAACCAGTTGTATAAAAATCTAGATTCTGGGTAGCAATCTATGACTGAACTAGTATAGCCATTCATGAGCTGTAAAAACTCAACAACAATTCAAGCAGCTTTTTCCTTTCTTTCTTTCGATGGAGATCTGCTATAAACCTCCAGGTTTGACAGGCTATTTATTCATGAGCTGTACTGTTCTTCCCGCAAATGCAAAGAGTACTGGGAGCATTTGGTTTCAAGAAACTCTAATAAATGTGCTCTATTAATGGCATCTGGCTGACATATTGATACAGGGGATTTTGCCTGGCTGGTGGACAAGTCTCCAAAGCATGAAAAAGGGGATGGATGGATGTATGGATGGACAGATAGACAGTCAGTTCAATAATAAACCTACATATCCAGAAACAGCTTTATCACCATCACAGCCAATTCCAACATTAGCAGATTAAGCATGAGGGAGCCATCTGACCTAGCTAATCTGAAATTACATGAAAGAGTAGCAAATGAATTGCTTAATTTGTCACCATTACATTTTTATTTTATGTTTTTATTCTCAGAAAGAGGGATTTATGGATTGTTTCTGCCTCACAATTACTTGGTCATTGACTGGGCAAGGAGAAGCCATTTTTATTCGAAGAGAGCCCTGATTATTGAATTCTTCCATTGGAACTTTTGGGTGGATGAAATGTCTACATGAATCACTCATTGCAGAGGTTATCTGTTTCATTCTTATGCAATATTTGGCAATTGCTAACGTAAAAATACATATGTCCTTACTGAAATATCCTGAAAGCTTTCAATGCTAGGTTCATACATCTATTATACCATGCCTTTGTTTGATCTTGGCCTCATATGTTGCATGAGTTATAGTGTTATAGTGTTATAACACTAGTTATAGTGTTTTTGTAGGTTAGGATGAACATACTAATTACCTTTTTTTTTAATAAACAATGCCAGCAACTCACCATGACTTAAATAAACTTCAGACTTTTAAAATTAATACTATTTGCTCTTATGCCTGCAAATTCATGCATTCTGAATAATGTTGCATCTTAAAATCAATACCAATCACATAAACATGCATGCATCACCTAACCTCATTTATCACACAATCAACATAGAATCACACACTGCAGGCAACATAGGGAACCTATTTTGAATTCCAATCAGACCGCCTCCTAGAGAATAGGAGTTATGGAATGGCCTTTGCAGGAATATTATCTTTTAGGTCCATTAAAGTATCTTTTGATTCTTTATGACTTCTGAATTATCGATGTGTTTTTAGAGATTTTCTTTTTAATTGCAGGTTTCTGGGTATTTGGAAACCATGCCTTTGATACTTAGCCTCTATTTTTGTAAAACATTTCTTACCATTATTCTTCATTTTTCTCCTTTTTTTAATTGGAAGTTATCCAATTAATTATCTCATATTAATGGGTTTTTAATATGTCCTTGGGATAACTTTACATAGATAACACCTCATAAGCCGGGTTCATTTATTAATTAATAACAAAGGTGATCAAGCAAATACATAGTAAGGATCCTTATTGTTCCATAAATTAATTGTTACCATTATGCTTAAACTGACTGGGAAAATATCCTCCAAATTTTGGAAGGTGAAATATTCAAAGAAGCTGCATGAGAGTCAAGCATTCATATGTAGAGGTATGCCAGTGTTAACAAAGCACCTAAAAGCCATCTGAATTCCATGCAAAAGCTTGTATATAGGACATTTTTACTTCTAGAACATTATATTGCAGACATTTCACGATTTGACTCATAAAATGTAGTTTTAATACATAAACTGTATCTAAAATTTGTCTACTTATATCGTTTCAATTTAATTGCTTTGGATCCTGCCTTCCCTACAGCGATATGTTAAAATATTAACTGAAGATATTCATAAACATACAGAAACAAATAAAAAGGTTTGTAAGTGAAGAAGTTTTTGCAGTTTCTGAGTTAGTCACACCATACTTTAAGCTAGGCTTTTAAACCAATTAAAGCAATTATAAGGAACAATATACATTCAAGCTTGAATATTATCAAGCAGAGTTTATCCTTTGTTTGCAAAACTCTAACTCTATCAAAGGAATTCATACGATCCATTAAAAAAAATAACCCTAGGTGAGGTAGTATTATTTTGTCTCACTAGCCAGCATGGAGAAAAAAGGGAGAGGAAAGGGCTCAATTGAGTTTTTAATCATGTATAACACAAGAGGTGCAGGGAGAGATAAACTTTAAAATTCATTTGTTCCCATATGGCCCAACAAGCAGAAGGCTGATACAGGGGGCTTTGATATCAATGTAATAATTTCTGGATAGCTGCCAGTATGGGGGTTAAAAAGCTATATTACAAGGCTTCTGTGATGACAGCCTACTGGGAGATATTTGTTGAAAACTGCTTTGCCTATCATTTAGTCAGCATAAAAGCACACGGTACTAGTTATATTCGAGCTATGCACCTATAAATGATGCAGATCATAAGCTTCAAAAGCCCCCATACAGGTGCAATCACCATAAAAGCCTCATTTTCTTGTTCTTATTCTTTAACTCTGATCAGCTACATACATTTTCGCCATATGCTGCTCAAATGAGTACATATAATTATAAAGGAAGTATGTTCCTAAGATTAAAATTCTAGTTTCAAAAATTAAATCAAAATGCATTTGTTGACAACAGGTAATAAAGTTTTCAGCCGTTGTGGTATAGCCAGCAAATATCACCTAAGCTAACACATTTCTAAAGATGCTCTTTTACTCTGTAGGAAATGGCAACACTTATTAGAAGTGCTAAATTGTAGTGTTTTAACTGCATTATATACTACGGTTGTACTCTAATACAAGGAACCATTTGGAAGTAATTGGTAAGAAATAAAAGGAATAAAAGACCTGCCATCTGATTTTCAAATGTGGTCTTTATGGATATTTCCTTGTACCATCCATTCAAAGTATTGAAGTTCACTGACTTAATTGCCTATGAATGGCTTTGAGAACTATTGCAATGTTAATTGATTTTATATAATATTAACAAACAAAATGAAAGCCTAACAGGCTTGTTTACTCAAAAGTAAGCCCTACTGACTTCAATTCAATTTTGTACCATAGAAAGATATATATAGAGAGAGAGGTAATACCCTTCTTAAAAGTTGGAGAACCCACCTGTCTATGCAATCTAGATACTGTGCATTCTACTTCCTTCTATTTTTTTTAATGAAGAAGTATTGTTATAGATAATCACGTTCATAAAACTAAATTTTAAGCTCTGGTCGACAATACTGGCTTTAGGCTTTTCAATCTGTAAGAAGGTTCATTTTAAGAACATAAAAAAGCACAAGACAATTATCTTTATTACAGAGCACCACTGTGTTACTACTTTTATGTCGGTCTTCTATTTTCAGTGTAATTTTAAAAGTCTGAAAAATTAAATTGCCATCCAGGAGATATCAACTATTAATAACGATATATAAGTAGATCAGGAATTATTTTACTTTGCTTTAATTATTGCTAACTTCATCCAGACAGCTCTCTCCCAAGATGTCTCATATTTTTCAGAATGAAATGGGTCTCCCATGAAATGGGAGAATATACAAAGGCTGACATAATAGCAATTTTATTCTTCTTTCTCACAATTGAATAAATAAAGATCCAATACAAACTCTTCAGTAAGGCACAGGCAAGGGCATCCATTAGCTAAACCAGGGGTGTCAAATACAAGGCCAGATCTGTGGGGCCATCCTGGAAAATGTAAGGGCTGTATGGCTTCGGCCCAGTCTACCCAGTGTGAAGAGGAAACATGCCAACAGTTTGGGGAGTGGCGTCAAGTTGGCCACACTCACCCAGTCAGCCACGCCCAGTGAGTGGCATCAAGCTGGCCATGCCCACCCAGTCGGCCAAGCCTGGCTGGCCCCGAGGTCAATCCCAGTCTTGATGCGGCCCTCAGTGAAATTGAGTTTGACACCCTTGAGCTAAACTGAAATGGAAATGTCCCTTAAATGTACAATAGCAGAAATATCTTTCACATTTTTATCTTATTTCAGTGAGTCCTACAGCATCTACTCCAACGTGAATGGCCCTCAAAACATGGTTCTGAACTCTAAGAATCCATCAGATATTATAAGTGTTTCTGAAGTTTATAGAGCATATAGGTTGAAAGAGTCCACTCTAAAAAAATGATGTGGATTCAGAGCATCCTTTTTGCAAATGGGCATTCAGCAGAAGCACCTTCAAACAATACATAAAATAGTGCAGCTTCTCATTTCATTTTCTATGCTTGCTTTAGAAAATTATTTGACCCTTTAAAAAAAAGATTTTCGAGGCTAAGGACTCTAAGGGAACTTAGTAAAAATCATCTTCTCTATTTCTAACCATTCAGTGAGCATCATACCAACTGCAATACCAACAGGATATATTTATATATGTATATATGATCCATAGCTCCATAATTCCTGTGAACAAATAAACTTACCCATGTTATATAGAGTTTACTGCAATATTCTGTTCTTTCTTTCCCAATGAAATATGCTGTTATATGCATTAACAAATTCCAGAGATGGATGAATATTGAAAATCCTGTTTTCAATTCCAGAATTGAGTTGTACAATGAATTAGCATAAGAATAAGCAATGCCAGAAGTTCTACTAGCAGTCTTTATTATGGTCAATGGCAGAATTCTGCAAGGTAAGAAAGTAATTGAAATGAACAAGTTTATTTCAAGTAAAATAAACTTAACACCCACAATTGTAATTAACTCATCAACCAAATAGTTAAGTAAATAAAATCGTAGTGATTTGATAAAAAACTGTCTAGTTATTTCATCAAACAGGTAGTTATATGTAATATCTACTGGAGACTATATGACTTGGATCAATATATATGATCCAAGTCATATAGTCTACATTATTTGTGTTATCAGAGAAGTATGGAAGCTGCTGCCACACTGATATGTTCCAGAGTCTTTTTGGAGCAGATAGCCATTTATTATGGTTGGTTGCACAGTCAACCAAATATTTAGATTGGGTTTAACATTTTTATCCATCTGTCAAGTCCTTCCCAATGACCTGGGATAGGCAGATGTCATTTGATAGGGTTAAAGGTATCACTGCAGAATGTAAGCAGCTCCATGTAAAGCTGCTTTTTCTATTGACTGATGGTGATTCTGTCAATGCCAATGGTGTTCAAGTGATGTTCCAGTTATTTTAGGATTGCACCCAAAGCATCTACCCTGTTTCCTCGAAAGTAAGACATCCCCTGATAATAAGCTCAATCGAGCTTTTGAGTCCATGCGCTAAAATTAGCCTCTCCCCAAAAATAAACTCTCCCCAAAAATATTTAAATGCAAAGCTGGAAATCAGGTAAGACGGCAAGAGGAGCCCCATCTTGCTCCATGCCCCCAAAATAATAAGACCTCCCCGAAAATAAGGCCAAACTCTTATTTCAGGGTTCAAAAAAAATTAAGACAGGGTCTTATTTTTGGTACTACTACTATATTTGCACATATTTATTTTTACTGTTATTTTTCCACAGTCATTCTACTTCAGTTTCCAGATCTTTATATTTTGTTATTTTCTCTAGTTGTTCTTCTTCTATTCCACTATCTCCAGCTATTGCGAATTTTTTTGCCTTTCTTATCAACAATTGTTATGTCTGGAGATTGGTATGGCAGACACTTGTTTGAATTCTAAAATCCCAGAGCATTTAGTTTCTTCATTTTCTATTAAGTCTATTTTGTGGTCCCACAAGTTTTTGCTTAAGGGCAGATGGCATTTCTTGCAGATATTGCAATGCACCATTGTTGTTACTTTGTCATTGAATGTAGTGTGTAAACTTCTTGCAGCAGCTAATTAGGTGATCCATTTTTTCTTCAGCTTCTTGCAGAGGTGGCATTTGCTGTCTGTTGCTGTCTTCTCAATTCTGGGTTGATATGCATTGTTCTTAAGGCTTGGCTTATTATTAGTAGTAGTATATAGTTATAATAGCTGGAGAAAAAGCAACATAGCTCAGACAACTGAAATGATTGCTTCTGGCACAAGCATTGTTTCTCTGCCAGAAAATTAAATGGGAAGCAAAATGAAAAAATAGTTCCACTACTAAGGAATGATGCAATAGTCCCATGTTGGTGCACCTATGGCATGCGGAGCCATATCTGCAGGCACGCAAACTGTTGCCCTAGCTTAGCTCCAACGTGCATGTGCACACTGGCCAGTTGATTTTTGATTGGCCCTGCCCATGCCGCCCCTTCCCTCCCAGGATTCTCCACGCAGTCCGTTTTGGAAATCAGGTAGGTATAGAGATTTTGTGGAGGCTCTGAGAGGGCATTTTTGGCCTCCAGAGGGACTCCGGAGGGGTAGAGGAGGCCGTTTTTCCCTCCGCTGCCACAGGAAAACTTCTGGAACCTGTGGAGCATGAAAAATGGGCCTACCAGGCCCACTGGAAGTCGGGAAATGGGCCATTTCTGGCATCCAGAGGGCCTTGGGGAGGCAGTGGGAGGCCATTTTCGCCCTCCGGAGGCTTCAGGTAGGCCTGCTAGGTCGAAAACAGGGTACGGGGGGTCATGCACAGATGCGCGGGAGAACACAGGCACAGAGGGGCATTGAATTATGGGTGTGAGTACGCACGCATGCGCCACCCCCCGCTCTCCCCCTCGCTTTTGGCACGCGACAGCAAAAAGGTTAGCCATCTTGAAGTTGATATGCACAGCTATTTTTTTTTAAAAAACCAGTTGTACAGATTCAGATATGCTTATCAATAAAGTTGCATGCATTCACACTAATATTACGGATGCCACGATGCATAGATTAACCCTTGTTCTGTCCACCTCGCCTCTGTCTGAGCGATGGCTTAATTAGCCGGCACTATCAGCTCTGGCAGCAAACTAGCGAGCGTATGCCAAGTGTCTCTGTTATTTCCCTCAATGCCGATGAGTCAAAAAACAGTACTTCAGCTCTAGTCAAGCAGTCGATTTGCCTGCTACAAAGAGGCATAGCAGCCCTTGCTGCTTTTATATCCTGTGGGGTGTGGCTCCATGACTCAGCACTTCCTAGGCCTGCCCCACCCCTGCTTCTGTTGTTCCCGCCTCTCCTGCCTACGAAACCTAGGGTCCAACCAGGCCTGATTGCCATCAGCTGGGCCTGGAGGCATGGCCTGGGGGGGAAAGAGTCAGGGGATGGAGGCCTCGTTATTTCCTCTACCTGGCCTGCCTCTGGCTCCTGGAGCTGAGCCAGGGAAGCCGGTGCTCCTGAGGTAAGTCCTGATGGCCCTTCCCCCTCACTTTCCAAGTCACTTTCTGGCAGGGGGCCAGGCTCGGGGGGCGCAGACACAACAACCCTGATCATGTATTACAGCTACAAGGCTTGATAGCAACAGTCCACTAAAACCGAATCTCCTAATTCCACCTATCTCAAAGTCTTTATTGTCATTATACATCATGTATACAATGGAATTGGTTTAGCCTCTACTGGTGCAGTCCATACAAGAATACAAGACAACATGAATAATAATATATGATCAGAGAGCTGAAGTTTACTGTAAGGATTCGGGCACGTAAGAAGTAACAAAGATTGTAATAAATCTAAGATGTATCTTTGAATCTCTGTGAGACAATATGAGCTTGTTCAAGGTGGTTTCTTTTTTACTGGCTTGGAGACAAGATCTGTAATAGAATCAAACAAATCAATCTTGAGTGGCATACATTTAATATGCTTTTGATTATTGTTGCTGGTATGATGAAAGAATTTAAGTTTATCTATAACAAGAGTAAATACATATCCTTTTATAACTTAGGCTGGAATCTTTCTTTGGAAATGGTTTAAATTCTAATGTGATCACGGAATTTAGAGAAAAGAGAAAAAGGAATTTTTAACTGCATCCAGACTGCTTTGATAAGAGTTGCCTCTGGAGACTGTCGCAATCAGTTTTACGATATTGTCAACTTGTGAGCAAGATTATTAAAAACAAAAAAGCATGCCTAATAATGAAATAAGGTTTATGTCCTAAAATGAAAATAGTAATAAAAATAATCCAGTTTTCCTGCTTGGCTTACCAAGTCATGTTGATATAAGCTGACAACTCAGTCAAAGCCTTACTATGGAAAAGAGTATTATTAATTACTGAAACAAAATATCTCTTTCCTTATCATTTCAACACATTATCTTTCCTTATCATTTCAATGTTATTTTTGGCTTTGTTATAATGATAGGAACACAAGCAACCGCTTTCACTTTATGAGAAAAACCTGTATAAAACCGACCTTGTATGCTGTTGTTGTTAATAGTCCTTGCAATATTTGACCTGTTTGTAGTGTTTGATGATGTTGCCTTAAAGTAAACAGATAGGCAGCTATACAGTATAAATATGAAACAAAGACATGTATATACATTTGTAAATACATGAAACAGACCTAAGACATTTAAAGTAAAACATATTTTAAAGCTAATTTAGCATCCAAATAATATCACACCTGGAGCTACCAGACTCCATGCAGCTGTTCCATTTAGCTTGGCATCTATAGCAAATGCAATCTTTATAATCTTGAGCCAATATCAGCCCTGGTTATTCCACTGCGTTTTATATAAAAGGCTAAACACTGTAATAGGGTGAAATCCTTGACCATTCAATAGTGCAATAAATCTAAGTGGCGAGTTGATGAAATTTTTACCTTGAAGTTCTATCAGAATGTACCTTTCCTACTGCAGCAGACATTTAATTCTCGATTAGAGGTATTGATATAAAGATCAAGAAAGTGATGCTACCGCTCCAAATCCATATTGGCATCATCTAATCTCATGACATTTATCCACTGAGCCTTGGTAATCAGTGTCGAGGTTTGTATTTTACTTCCTGGTTTGCACCAAAGCAATATTTTATTTTATTTTATCTCAGTGCAGATTATAGTTTTGATATTCAGTGAAATATTGTAAGCAATGTGTGCTGGAAGGCACTTGATATAATCATGGCACATATATATCTATATAGTGACTGGATAGAGTAGTGGTAAGAGTGCTACCTTTTGATGCAGGAGACTGAGGTTCAAATACTGACCGCTACCTACCTACCTTACCAGTAATGGTTCTTGGACAAAGACCCAGAATGCTTTACCTGCCTCTTGATTAAGAGGGTGGACCTAAACTAAGAGAGCCATGATGGCTCATACATAGGGCATTGGGTAGTCTGCAGCAAAAATCTAGTAAAATAGCCACAATTTAACACAACCCCCCATGGTTTTAATCTCTATTTATATTCTCAATAAGCCCATGGAGGCTGGCTTTATGTGCTTCAAAATGCTCTCAGTCTTGTTTTTGTAACGTGCTTGTTTTTGTAAGTAGGAAAGTCTAAAAAAAAAGATGGCCAGACATTGGTAGGTAGGTCATCCACCAGAAGGCAATTTCCTTTGATGTTTTCTATACTGATGTCTTTGTCATTTTTAAAAATTTCAAAAACAAAAAAATTGCCTGAATTTTCTAATCAATTATAACCCCCTGAATCTTATCCAATCTCTTACACCTTTGCTCTCTTCCATCTCTTTAAAATGTTACATGGTATGTAGAAGTGCAGCTTCAACAACAAAAAGAGGACTGTGAAAAATCTTTTCTCCTCCTTCATTTGGCATCTGATTTGTTCAAGATGAATGGCCTTAAGAGACTTTCGAGCTTGTATAAAGCTACAAGTTCAATCAGGACTGGGAGGAAGAGAATTTTAGACCCATCACCTCTTAGCTCTAGACTTCGGAGGAAAATGGGATCCTAGCCAAAAGAAAAGCAGCTGTCTCATCCTTCTGTCTGTGCCAGTAACCTTTGGCTAGCCGCCCAAAGGATTTGCACTCAAATGTCCATCAAAAAGAAAAGGAAATTAGAGAACAATACGCACAGATAGGTTTCTCTCGCAAAACTGTCTGGCACCTTCAACTTAGCCATAATACAACTAGATACAAGAAAAGGTGACGTATAAGAATTGAACACCTGCTCTAGAAAAGAGACAATGCATCAGGGTCTTTGCTTTTTCTTGCACCTCATATGAATATAAATGCTGTTCATTGTAAAGGAAGAGGATGAAGCTTAAAATCTGTAGAATCATAGCTTTTATGTCTAACTACAGAAGAATATTTGCACAAAAAGTTTTACATGTAGTAAAAAAAAACCACTTTCCCATTAGACATGAAATCCAAGAATGCTTAATCCTGTAATGATGTAAAGAATAGAATAGAATAGAATAGAATAGAATAGAATAGAATAGAATAGAATAGAATAGAATAGAATAGAATTTTATTGGCCAAGTGTAATTGGACACACAAGGTAAAAGTTTCCCCTGTCCAGTCGTGTCTGACTCTAGAGGGCGATACTCACCCCGATTTTTTAGCCAAGGGAGACAGCATTTCCCAAAAACACTTCCATGGTCATGTGGCCAGCCTGACTATATGCCGAAGTGCACGAAACGCTGTTACCTTTCCACCGAAATGGTACCTATTTATCTATTTGCATGTGCATACTCTCAAACTGCTAGGTGGGAAGCAGCTGAGACAAGTAATGGGAGTTCACCCCATGGCACAGTGCTTGGGTCTCGAACCTGGACTGTCAGCTTTTCAGCTGACAAGCTCAGCACCTTTAACCAATGAACCATCACGTTTCTCCATAATGATGTACTTACATTAATATCAGCCCCAAATGAATCTTCTTCAGCCTGTTCCTTTGCAAAAGACAAAAATGTTGGGTACAATAGGTAGCAGGTAGAATGTCTGGGAAGCAGGAAATAACAATGATGGCAGGTACTAATCACTTGGATGAGTAAACGACAGCTACTATTAGCAGCTAGAAAAGCTGTAGTTTACACAAGTTGGCTGGAGAGATGAGGGGAAAATGTAGAACAACAGCATGTATAATTCGGATGTTAATTTAAAAAAATAAAAAGCACATAGGAAGGCTTTCATGAGCCAACCAATAATTCATATATACACGACATAAAGAGTAACCACTGTTGAATATTCTATTAAAAGCCACACATTCAAGGGGACTTCTTTCTCGAAGCCAATAATCTGGTTACCACTCAAATAAAGCTACTGTGAAGGAGATAAAGCAATCGGGAATCAATCAAAATTTATTTATGGTTGAAAACTAAACGCAATTAAAGACCAGCATACAATACAATAATTATAAAGGGAAATTTTAAAAGTGCAATAAAATCCTAAAGCAATTAGCAACTAACAATTAATAACATGAGGGAGGAACCAGATGGCTTCTAACAGCTATAGCTATTGATAAGGATTTTGCAATCTTCTTTCAGGTTTCTGCATAGTGGACATTCAAGAGAAGGGTAATGACCTCCTGGTTGCAATGGCAATTAGAGTTGCTAATAATTGGAAGCATTAAGTTTGATCACCATTAGATGTACAAAGGACATTTTAATAGCCCATGTGATTCTACCTTCAACACGGAACAAAAATAAGTCTGCCTTTCAAATGGGAGACTTATATGTCTATCTGGAGTTTGAAGAAGCAAAATAGGAAGGATACTGATGCTTTTGATCTTTGATGTTGGGGAAGACTCTTGATGATACCAAAATCAGCCAAGAAAACTAACAAATGAATTCTCACTCAAGCCACAAATGACCAGACTGAAATAATTCTACTTTGGACACATTATGTGAAGACTTAGCTCTTTAGAGAAGATTCTAATGCTAGGAAAGGTATAAAGAAAGAAGAGAATGACCAAGATGGTGGTCTTGGTGATAGTGATGATGAGTATACTGTTGAAAGACAAGACCAGGTTAGAGACAAATTATCATGGAGAAAATCTAGTTAATAACAGTTGACACCAACTTGATCGCACTCACTCACTCACATTCAATCTACCAGTTATTGCCCTAATAGATCCACTTCAGGTCAGGGTATAAGCAAAATATCTAGTGCTACCCTCCAATCTTTGGAACCACATCACCACCACCACCACCACCACCACCACAACAACAACAACAACAACAACAGAGTTGGAAGGGACCTTGGAGACCTTCTAGTCCAACCCCCTGTCCAGGCAGGAAACCCTACACCATCTCAGACAAATGTTATCAAGCATTTTCTTAAAAATTTCCAGTGTTGGAGCATTCACAACTTCTGCATGCAAGTCGTTCCACTATTAATTGGTCTAACTGTCAGGAAATTTCTCCTTAGTTCTAAGTTGCTTCTTTCCTTGATCAGTTTCCATCCATTGCTTCTTGTTCTACCCTCTTCTTTGTGGCAAACCCTGAGATATTGGAACACTGCTATCATGTCTCCCCTAGTCCTACTTTTTATTAAACTAGACATACCGAGTTCCTGCAACCGTTCTTCATATATTTTAGCCTCCAGTCCCCTAATCATCTTTGTTGCTCTTCTCTGCACTCTTTCTAGAGTCTCAGCATCTTTTTTACATCGTGGAGACCAAAACTGAATGCAGTATTCCAAGTGTGGCCTTACCAAGGCATTATAAAGTGGCACTAACACTTCACGTGATCTTGATTTTATCCCTCTGTTTATGCAGCCCAGAACTGTGTTGGCTTTTTAAACAGCTGCTGCACACTGCTGGCTCATATCTAAATGATTGTCCACTAGGACTCCAAGATCCCTCTCACAGGTACTACTATTGAGCAAGGTACCACATATACGGTACCTGTACATTTTGTGGGGGTTTTTTGCCTAAATGTAGAACCTTACTTTTTTCACTGTTGAATTTCATTTTGTTAGATAGCGCCCAATGTTCAAGTCTGTCAATATCTTTCTGTATCTTGAGCCTATCTTCTGGAGTGTTGGCTATTCCTGCCAACTTGGTGTCATCTGCAAATTTGATGAGTTCCCCATCTATCCCCTTGTCCAAGTCATTGATGAAGATGTTGAAGAGTACTGGGCCTAAAACAGAGCCTTGATAAATAAATGAAGTCTTGATAAATAATGGATTTATTGCTTAACAAAAAAACCTCAGTGTTGATTTTGCTTAGCCCTTTTACCTTATTTTGTTTGAGTTTCAGACATGATTTATTTTTATCATATGTTGGAAAGTGGTCTTTTTAGGAATGGTCTGTTTCTTGAATCGTTCACTCATAATCCTTATTTGGAAAGTAAATGAAAAGCTTCCTCCTGATGTTTTAGTTCATTTTTTTAGCTGAACTGCTGTTCCTCAAAACAGCAACTTTGACAAATATTTCAAGACTATTGCTTTTTATGGATGTAATCTAGTTTTCAGGTTTTTCAGCTTTTCAAAGTTTCACCTTCTTTAATGTCCAGTTTAACATTTTCTGTTATCTAGATGCTTATACCTTGAGAAAAATTAATCAGAAACCCTTCATTTCTATACAAATCTTTACCAATCATCCTTATTCTGACTCAGTACCAATCAAGGGTAATAAACTTCCCTTATAAAGTATTCTTCATAATGCCCCAGATATATTAGAAATCTTCTTCAAAAAGAAGACATTTGTTGGGGTTATATTGAAGTGTTAACATTGATGATATTTAAACATTAAACATCAATATTTGCCACCAGAAGTTGTTTTTATTTGTGCCCATTTAATGTTTTTCAAGGATGTAACTTCTCTGCCAGCTGATCACAAGATCTCTGATAGCAATAGCATTTAGACCGGGGTGAAATGCTCCCGGATCGCGCGGTTTGGTAGTGATTATGACCAGTAGTTCAGCAATCTGGTAGCAATGGTGGAGTGAAGCTCTGCCCACCCACCCGAGTGTCATTACTTCCTGGTTTTAACCAGGAAGTAATGTATCTTTTACCTTCTGTACACACGCCACAGAAGGCGGCGCGTGCACTTCCGAACCGGTAAGGAAGGTAAGTAGATTTCACCCCTGATTTAGACATATACTGCTTCATAGTGCTTTACAGCCCTCTCTAAGAGGTTTACAGAGTCAGCATATTGCCCCCAACAATCTGGGTCCTCATTTTACTGATCTCAGAAGGATGGAAAGCTGAGTCAACCTTGAGCCTGTCAAAATCGAACTCCTGGCGATCAGTAGAATTAGGCTGCAACACTGGCCAACCATGGCTCTGATGGATGTGATCTTCTCTGTGATGAACATCTCAAAAACAAAATGGAAAGCCCTTCAATACTGTCAGCTGAAGCTTACCAAGTGATTTAAACTTTGGCAAGTGGCATAACACTGTTTCTGGCAGAACAAATATAAACAAGTGTCTATACAGCTTAACATTTTCAGGGAAGCACAAAATATGGGCAAAATTGCAATGCAGAACACTTAGAAGACAGCCTAATTTTAGTCTTAGCTTTTTCATATGAAGCACTCAACAGAGCTGCATCTTACATTTTAACAAATTAAAATTATATATTTGGTATAAATACAAACAATACAAATCAATAAAAGCATGTATTGCTAGTATTTATGAGATGATCATCAACAACTTAAAGTGACATTTCATCTCCTGAAAGTAGAATGCAGGTAGTAAAGCATGAAAGCCCTGATCTGCTACATTTGCCTGAAGTACTTGGCATATAATTAGAGCCATCATAATCAATTTTCCTTTCCTTTATGTCCACGGATTTCTGTAAGGAAACATTTACTAAATACAGAAACAAACACACTTGTCAGTTAGGAAAGGTTACACTGTTTTAATTTTTAGAAAATCATGAAAGCTTTATATTAGGTGGTCACAGCTGTGAAATAACCAAATGTTGATTAATATGAAAACAAATAGTCTAGTAAAAAGTATTCAAGTCAATTGTGGTTCTTCAACTCAAGGTGAGAGAGAAATTAAACAGGAATCATGTCTGATGTATGGTGTTGTATATAATTTCAGCAACTATTGTCCAGGGGAAGAATTTCAGACTAGTGTTTCAAGACAAAGAACAGGCTCCCAGTCTCACTGAAAGGAGAAATGATATTTTGCCAGCAGTGGATATAAGCTGCTGAGGCACCCCTTTAATTCTGTCAGGTCTTCAGGAAAACAACTTCAAAGATTCAGCCCCATTAGAGAAAGTGGCAGTGAGATTTGATGATGGATCTACAACACATATGCCTCTGCGCCAAAATCAGGTGGGAAAGTAATAGTAAGGTAATCAGGAGTCGAAGGACTAAGATATACGATATATGTATGTATGTATGTGTATGTGTGTGTGTGTGTGTGTGTGTGTGTGTATGTCAGTTATTACATATTGTGTAGCCTTTTTCCTAATTCACACTGCTCTTGGTGAGTGGTAAGAAATCATTCTTTTTTAAAAATTTGAACGTTGCAGTTTCTTTCTGGTATATGCAGGAATGCATAACACTTATTACTGAGGATATGAAAAAAGGCAGTGCATCTAAATTTTTTCTTTCTTGTGAATTTCTTACTATTATTACTGAGCAAAACTTAAAATAAAAGTTGAACTGGAATGCTATTGCTATTATAGGTAGTCCTTGACTTGCAACCACAATTGAGCCCCAAATTTCTGTTCTTAAATGAGACATTTGTTAAGTAAGTTTTGCTCCATTTTACAACCTTTCTTGCCACAGTTGTTAAGTGAATCATTGCTGCTGATAAATTAGTAATCTGGCTGTTAAGTGAATCTGGCTTCCCCATTGACTTTGCTTATAAGAAGGTCACAAAAAATAATCACATGAGCTTGGGAAACAGCAACGGTCATAAATATGAACCAATTGCCAAGCATCTTAGGGTTGGTCACATTTCCCGCTGTAACTTGGAATGGTCACTAAATGAACTGTTGTAAATTGAAAATTACCTGGACTACAAATCTACATCACTGTTCTTCCTGAATAAGCCCAACATTTCTGTTCTTGTTTTTCACTCAAGCTATCATTTGAATAGATTTCCGTAATTATTGAATGAATATGCAGAAAAAGGCAATGCTTTTTGTTTCAGTGAAAGCTGATCACAGAGGATTAGAATGTCAGGCTAATAATCGGTTACTGATCTATTTCTGCATAAGGAACATTATTTAAGGCCTTCCACTTTAAACAGATACAAGTAGAATGCAGACTGCCAGATCAGCAGAACATCAAGCTGGAGGTTTTGGGCTTAAGCCAGTTGTGTTCCATTTGTACTCAATATCCATAAATCCTGGGTTATGGATTGCACTCTATCTTTTACAGTTAATAATTGATTGGCCAGGTTGTATATGGATTATCTTGATCTGGCTCTATTAAGGAGAAAAGAGGGAAAACCCACAATCTAATCATCTTTTCCTTAGAGATCCGCATCATTTGTTTGGAATTTTCCTGTTCATTTCTATCAACACTTTATATTTTGCAAATATCTCTTTAAAGCAAGGAGTAGGCAACCTTTGTTGTTGCTGTTATTATCAAGGGCTACATTCCCTTGGAGGTAATCTTACAGGAATTATATGGCAAAAGCAGACAGAAGGCTGAATCTTCTCCTTGCAAACAGATATGATTTATTTTCTTTTCCTTTCTGTTTTTCTCTTTCAATTCCCTCACTTTTCATGGTGTTATTCAAAAGATTTTTTTTTCTCCAGGAACCACATCCTTGTCAGATGCTTCTACATTTCCCAAAGATTCTATGCTATTCTAACCACAATTTCTGTAGCTGGGCCTCCAAGCTAACGCAATCACTTGTGTGCAACTCTCTTGCTTTTATCATAGTGATAAATGGTAAAAGTAGGCAGTTCTGGGGATAGTTAAAATAAAGCCAAAGGCCAGGTTTAACATCTCAAGCATAAGCGGCCTGATTTTGCTTTAAGCTGTTAGCTACAGAAGAATCATATGTTTAAAAACTCCTGAAAAGAAGCCAGCTCATATGTCTGCCCAAATGCACGGAGAACTGAAAACATGAAGAAAGTGAACACAGTTCTATCATTGTCATAAAAGAAAGCTATAGTCTCGTTAGCTCCACAAATACAGCTATGCGTGCAATTCAGTAATACTCGTGTTTTGGATAACAACAAAGGGCTATATGTATGTATAAGCCAATACTAGGAGAGGTTAAAACCACAATTGAGCCCAAAATGTCCGTTGCTAAGTGAGACAGTTCTTAAGTGATTTTTGCCCCATTTTATGACCTTTCTTTAGTGCATCCCTGCAGTTGTTAAATTACTAACAGAGTTGCTGAGTGAATCTAGCTTTCCCATTGACTTTGCTTTGTCAGAAGGTCAGTTGTATGATTCCAGGAAACTGCAGCCATCATACCCATCATAAATATGAGTCAATTGCCAAGTGTCTGAATTTTGATCACATGACCATGGGGAGATTCAATGGTTGTAAGTGTAAAAAATGATCATAAGTCATTTTTTTCAGTGCCACTGTAACTTTGAACAGTCACTAAATGAACTATTGCAAGTTGAGGACTACCTGAAAAGTTTTCCTTCAGACGCTCATGTAAATGTAAGTAGGCTGAAGACAAGCAAGGATCATGCTTACTATGAGTCCTTCAAGCATTTAAACAAACAAAAAATCACCTGTATTAGATGAACTAATTTTGACATGAAATTAGAAGAGATTATTTGAATTAGGCAGGTATAATATTAACATTAAGTTCCTGATGTTTTACAGTTACACTGAAAAAAGATATTATTTAGATATTAGAAACTACATGGATAATCAATTGTCTGGAGTAATGCAAAAGTAAATAAAACTGAATACAGGTAATTAATTACCCGTATTTTTCGTAGTATAAGACGCACCTTTTTCCCCCAAAAAGAGGGTGAAAATCTGGGTGTGTCTTATACTCCGAATGTAGCCCCACCCAGCTTCTCAAACAGAGGTTTCAGAGGCTGGAAAAAACATCAGAAACTGAACTTCAGAAAAAAAAGCCCCAAACGGAGCTCCAAGGAGCTTAGAAAAAAAGCCCTAAACAGAGCTTCAGAGGCTTTTTTTCTGAAGTTCTGTTTTGTAGGCTTTCAGAGGCAGAAAAAAGTTTTTTCTGAAACGGAGTTTCAGAGGCAGGAAAAAAAAGCCAAAAAAAGCAAGGCACAGAGCTCACAACCAAGGAACCTGTTGCTAAAATTCACCTCTGGGAACAGCTGATTGGGGGTATTCCGGGAGGCCAATCCACCTGCCAATCAGCTTTTTTCTTATTTTCCTCCCCAAAAACTAAGGTGTGTCTTATACTCCGGTGCATCTTATACTCTGGTGAGTCTTATATTGCGAAAAATATGCTAATTACTCAATTCTCTCTTATGACCAGTTGTTTAACAATCCTTTGGAATCATGACAGCCTGGGAAGGAGTGTTTTATGACCCATTTCCAACCATTATAACATGTTATGCCACCCCTGAGTGGACACATGGCTGCATTTGAGGCACTTGGCAAGCCGTTTCATATTAACAATTGGTTGCAGCATCCCATTGTCACGTGATCACATTTTGTGACTTTTGCTGGTTTCCAGTGTTTTTTGCTGATTTCCAGCCAAAAAAAAATGTCCATTTGGGAGAATAGACTCAGATGCACCATAATTTGATGTACTTAACAATCATCCTAAAAATGGTTGTAAAATTGGATCCAGTGACATGGATTTACAGTCATTGCAACCAAAATTCCTATTCCAATTGTGGTCATAAATCAAGGACTATCTGTACGGAATTGCAAAAAATATAGAGCAGACAAGAACTCTGTTCTAATTAAACCCTTCTTGGAATAGGATTTCTGGGCACGGCTACAAACTGTATTTCAACTTTTTAAAAAATCAACATGGCAAAATTATTACATTTTCATCATTATTGCCTATATGAATTTTTTGCAATATTAAAGAGCTTCTATTATTCTCCCAGAAGGATCATCCATGAGAGCTACATCACAGGCAGTATATCAAAGCAAATACAATATATTGGAAAAGGCAGTGGCATCTACTCCAACATTCTGCCAAGAAACCGAATATATATTCACAAGTAAAACCAACATGATGAAGACGAATGAGTTCCCAGGTTGGAAGACATTCAGTGAAATATTGAGAGGAGAGGACAAATATGAACAGCACAGGTGGTTATGGTCTAGTTGGATAAAAACCAAAAGAATATCTGGTTGCTGATGTACTCAGTAATAAAAGAGAAATTAAGTACTGTAAAGATATACAGTATATACCACCGTGGAACATTATATTCATGAATTAAGGAAAACTAGATATTGTCAGAGCAGAAATGTCAAGATCAAAAACTGACATTCTGAGAATCAGTGAATTAAACTGGATTAGAATGAGTCACCACGTCGTATCAGAAGAAATGGAGCAGCTATTATTATTATTAACCAAAAAGGATGTCAAAATCCATGATAGGATGCAAACAAAAAAAGAGAATAATTTCAATTGGAATCCAAGGCAAGGCAATCAATGTTCTGATGATCCAGGTCAATGGTCCAACCTCAGATACAGACAAATGAGAAGCTGATGTTGTCAATATAACATCCCCAAATTATGTATTGATTATTGAAGAATGCTAAAATTGAAATAAAATAAGGTCTGACATAACCAGAAAGGTAGTAAGTATAAAAAATGGAGACAAGACTAAGTACTGCCAAGAAATTTTGGTTCTTATGGCTAATACTTTCTTTCAACAAAATAGAGTACCAAACTTCATGACATCAGTGGATTGCCAACACTAACTTTTAATTATATACTCTGTATATAATTGTATTATTTATTTATTTATTTATTTATTTATTCGTATTTTTATACCGCCCTATCTCCCTAAGGACTCAGGGCTGTGTACAGCCATGTAAAAACACACAAATATACAAAATAAAACATTCATCTAAAAAACTTATTATAAAGGCCAAATATTTAAAATAAGATATAAATAATAAAACCCAATTAAAACCAAAGCTAAAATTTAGTCATTTAAAAATTTAAAACCCTAGTCCAGTCCTGCGCAAATGAATAGATGTGTCTTAAGCTCGCGGCGGAAGGTCCGAAGGTCAGGAAGTTGACGAAGTCCTGTGGGAAGCTCGTTCCAGAGGGTGGGAGCCCCCACAGAAAAGGCCCTTCCCCTGGGCGTCGCCAGTCGGCACTCCCTGGCTGACGGCACCCTGAGGAGTCCCTCTCTGTGAGAGCGCACGGGTCGGTGGGAGGCATTCGGTGGCAGCAGACGGTTCCGTAAGTAACCCGGCCCTATGCCATGGAGCGCTTTGAAGATCATTACCAAAACCTTGAAGCGCACCCGGAAAACCACAGGTATATTTTCTATATACTCTGCAACTAAAGATGGAGAAAGTCTATTCAGTTAACAAAACCAAGGCCTGGTGCTGATTAAAGCTTAAATTAAACAAATGTAACAAATTATCAATATACATAAGCACACCAGCGTGCCTACCGCTCCTGTCCTAATGTTTTCTTTTATTTGTATCCTTTACATGTATTTATAAATAGGTTTACACTTGTATCTGTCATAAAATATACCGTTTCAGTAATATTCTATATGATTATGTGGTAACAGTGTAGTATATGATATTTTTATTTATTTAACTCATCAATTTATATAGCTACCCACTCAAGATATGATTCAGAATGGTGTACAATTGAGCAGCAACAATACTATAAATTGTCAAAGATATAATACATAAAATTATTATGCCAGAAGAGTTTCAACAATGAAAAGTAAACTATCAAAGTGATTTCATAAGAAACTTGAACAAGATCTTACAGAGTCCTGAGTCTTGGGGAATATTGCTTATATGTGTAAAGATACAAAGAAATCTTGAAAATTTTATTTTCCCAGGCTCAAAAATGCAGGGATGGTGGCTATAGTTACAAAATAAAGAGATAATGACAGATCTGGATGAAACTTTATTATGCAAAGAATCATACTGTATTGATTATGTATTGGCCAAGCTAGGGTTTTTCCAGTTGCAATATATGGCTGTAAAAACTGGAATACCACAAAGTCTGAACAAAGAAAAAAACAGGGCTATTAAACAGTGAACTAGAGAAAATTGGTGAAAATATCTTGGGCCATGAACTCCAGACCATCAATGCTAGATGAAAGAAAATCAGACTTCACTGGAAGCACTCATAATAAAACTTAAGCATTTTGAACATTTAACACTTGTTGAACATTGAGTTTTGGAGAAGACTCAGATGCTTAGAGAAATCATATGCAATTGAAAAAGAGGCAATTGAGGAAAGAGGCGTGAAGAAATGGGAACTCAAAGAAACTGTTAGTGACATACAATACTGGTGAAGTGATGTCTACTGGATCATAAGAGTTTAAAGTAACTTAAAGATTGAATCACAAAGCAACAATGATTGGCAAAGTTGTGTATTTGTGTGTGTATCTATCTATATCAGGGATAGTTAACCTTTTTATACCTACCGCCCACTTTTGTATCTCTGTTAGTAGTAAAATTTTCTAACCACCCACTGGTTCCACAGTAATGCACCATGTATTGTCATCTGCGCATGCCTCTCACGCATCGTGGATTGGGTTTGGGGGGGAACGCCGGCTACCAGCTCTGCTTGTCTGTTACAGCTGGGTGATGTGGGGGGAAATGCGCGAGCTATTCTGGGATGAGGCTCTTTTGTTTGCGGTCGCACTATAGCGCCATGGGTGATACAAATAGTATATTTTCAGAAATTTAAATTGTCATGGGGAATTTTATGAAAACCCAATGAAAATGTTTTTAAATAATGCTATGAATTTTTTTTAAAAAATCAATTAAATTAAAAAAAAGGAAAGTGCTTCAGTATCAGACAAAACCCCTACCATGGACCATGAAAGCTGGAACGCCCACTAGTGGGTAGTAGGGATCAGGTTGAGTACCACTGATCTATATAGATGTAGATTATATCTATGTCTATATCAGGGGTGAAATGCTCCCAGTTCAGACCGGATCGTGTGATCCGGTAGCAATGGCGGCGGATGTTGCAAAAATTCCTTCCTCCCCTCCCCCACCCCCAATGCCCAGCTGAGCTGCATGATCATCAGAGGGTTTTTTAACTTTTAAAAGCATTTTTTCTTCGGCTGAAAAAATGCTTTTTAAAGTTAAAAAAAAAGCCTCTGATGATCGCGCAGCTCAGCTGGGATTGTCAGAACCCTTTCAAAACATTTTTTCTACAATCTCTTTGGCCGAAGAGGCTGTAAAAAAAGCTTTTAAAGGGTTCTGGCAATCAGGCAACTCAGCCGGGATTTCAAAGCTTTTCTACAAGCTCTTTGGCCGAAGAGGCTGTAAAAAAAAAACTTTTAAAAGTAAAAAAAAAAGTTGGCCACACCCACCCAGTCACATTACCCCACCACGACCAAGCCACGCCCGCAGAACCGGTAGTAACAAATTTTACATTTCACCCCTGGTCTATATCATCTATATCTCTATTTATATCTATATAAAAATATACACACACACTTTGCAAATCATTGTATATATACATAGATAAATAGAGACATAAATCCACAAACATTGTTACTATAAAGGCTCTTTCACAAAAAATGCTATTATTTCATCCAACACCTGAATGAAATCTGAGAAAACATTTTCACTTTTTGTTATAAGAATCATAAGATTTAATAACAAAGCATGTTTTATACATAAATCAAAGACATATACAATTTCAAATACAATTTATTCTTGGCACAGCTTTTGGAGAAAAGGAATCTAATAGTTTCTTTTTCTATGACTGGTGAAACTAGAGTATACATTTGAATAACTATTAGTTATTTTTATTCATTCCAAATCTTTACTATTTGCAGAGCAACAGTGATTTTTATTAATATAGCTACCTTATTGTAATGCTTGCGAGTTTTCTAAGGGTGATTTTAATGTATTTATTTAAATATTTATCCAACCATGTAAAAGTTGTCTACTACAGCATTGACTAGTTTCCATAAAATACAATTGCTGCTGTTGAAATGAAACTTCATGCTATGAAAGCTATTGGAATATGAATCACAATGATTTTTTTTTATTTAAGATTGAACCTGTTGAATTACAATTCAACATTCATTTCAACAATGGAACCCTTAGAATGAGATTTTATAAAGTTGTCCATATATAAATATAAACAGAGACGGCAATAAGCCCACCAACCTTATATCCTTTGGTCCTCTGTTTATAGCCAGGTTAAAAGAGAGGAATGAGTGCATTTAAAGTCTCTTGTTTATCTATTTTACATTCAGAATCTTTGCAACAGGAAAAATAATTTCACTCCATGATTTTCTTTAATAGGGAAACTAAAGCTGGAATTCAGTGAAAGCTTGTCTCCATGCTCCAACTTCCTTTAGGGGAATCAGAATTGCTTAGGAATAATGCAAATGCTTTTGGTTAAACATCCTCGGTTGTTGTTGTCCCATCCTTATTTTGAAGTACTGCGATGATCCACATCTTCCAGCATAATAAATATAGGCTATGGTTTTTATTTCAGATTCCATTATCTTTTTAAATTTAGCAATCAATTGTCAACTGAAATGTATCAAAACACATTTAAAAGTATATGTGTATGAGTATAGCATTTTGCTAATAAGAAATTATTAATGTATATATTACATGCATTTTCATGGAGTTTTGTTAATGCATAGAAGTTGGATAAAATAGGCTTATGAATGATACATATGAAATTGCTAATGATCAGAAATTACTGACCTGTCCATGCATATAAGAAACAAAAAAAAATCAACTACTGTGAATGTATAGAATTGAAAAAAAAATTCACTGATGTTTTTAACATGAAGGAAATAAACAAATTACATAAGTTTTAGACTGGAACTCTCAGCCAGTGGCATTAATAAAAAAGCAGCAACTAGAGACTGGAGGATCAAGAGACTGCTAAGTTCCCATTGGTGCCCATTTATTATCCCATAATTTCAACATGCTTGATTGCCACGGGAGGGTTTACCCTAGTGAATCTGCATATTGACAGAAAATATCTATGGAGATTCTCTGTCCCCTAGATCATGGTTGTCTCAAACATGCTTTTTCAAGACACAACTGGACTTTCTGGTTTTTCTTTGAAGACATTTCGCTTCTCATCCAAGAAGCTTCTTCAGCTGAAAAACCAGAAAGTCCAGTTGCCTCTTGAAAATGCACCTTTGGAGTTACAGAAAATAATTAAGGAGTTTTCAGTCCTCACTTAACTGTTCTATTTAGCAACTGTTGTAATAGTGTTATATTGTGTTATAATGACACTAAACAAATACCTTTACAACTGGTCCTCATACTTACAACTCCTGCAGTGTCCTGCAATCACATGAATGCCATTTGCAACATTCACAGCAGCTCCTGACAAATAAGAGTCAATGGAGAGGCTGGCAATAAAATCACAAGTTACAGTCACAGGATGTCTCGTTTAACAACCAATCAATGACAATGGCAGAAATGACGTTGTAAGTCTGGCATAGCCACTTGTGTTTTTTTATTACTTAACAATCATGTCATATGGCAACAAAGCCCAGTCCCAATTGTGGTTGTTAAGCAAGGATTATCTGCATTCTTTGCTGCTTACAGAATGTATAGTAGAAGCGCAGTGCTAAAAGACAGCTAGTGTTGTGATTAAGGAAGGAATTGCTATCAGCATATGTTGAACTTTCAATGCTCTTAAACCTTAAACCTTCAACCCAGATGGTCCATTTTACAGGTGCTTTAGCATTTTGTTTGTTTTGTCTTTTTTTAATTTTTTCACTCTGCTTTTTAAATTTAATCCCAGAAATAAAACAAAACAAAATCCCAATTATTCTTTCTGCTGATCTTGACTCCTCCTCTCCCCATCCTATCCCTTCCACCTATTTCACCATTCAAACAATTATATTCAGGCAGTGAAGCAAAGGAAGAACACCAGGAAGTGAAAGGTAACCATTCAGGGACTTTAAGTAATTAGTGGACCAGGAGGAGGCAGGATGGGTGGGGGAGAGATGCCTGAGGGATGCCTAAGCTGTCTTACCATTGGAAAGTCTGTCTGAAAGGTTTACTTTTAGACCCAGAGAGATCCACAGAGAGATCTACTGTCCTTACTACCAGAATCTTTGTTCACTGACCATGCAAATAAGACCTATATATATTTATAGTTCTAAACATCTAGATACATAAATACTATATATTTATAGTTCTAAACATCCTACCCAGTAGTGGGTTCCACTTACCTTCGCTACCAGTTCGGAATTGGGAGTGTGTGTGCGTGACACTTCTGTGCATGCACAGTGTTCATGATGACTTCTGGGCTGGTGGGCGGAGCCTCCCGCCGTCACCACTACCGGTTCGCCCGAACCAAAGCAAACCGCTAGAAACCCACCACTGATCCTACCATTATTTTAAACCACTGGGAGCCTTTTAGACCTGAGATATATGAAGCTATCAATAACATAGCAAAGTCATTGTTGCTAGAAATCTGATCCTCTGTTTTAGCTCATGTTTTAATTCTTTTTCATCCTAACCCTAATGCCATGAGATAAATCAGTTTCAAAAGAACACAGTGCTCTTGCGCCCTTATACCAGTTAGTAAACCCTGGTTTCAGACCTTATCAGCTGCTCTCTAATTACAGAAAACTATTAAGAAATTCATAGGACTGAAGTGTTAGGCAGCCTTCACCTTAAAAAATAAATACTTTTACAAAATCAAGTCATCCCTATAACCCAATTTTATTTCCATTTTTAGGTCACAATTAAAAATATGTATGAATTTTGAGACTAGAAATGTTATCAGAAGTTTATGGAAGTATCCACCCCCCCTGCCTTCTTTCACATCAGCAGATATATCTCCAACCGCTTTTAAAGTCATGTCTCCTACTTTACAGATCAATATTTTCAGACTTCTCTAGGCAAATGCTCCTTGAGCTTTATTTATGAGTCCACTGGCTAATTTAATCATAAATATATATATACTCCCAACGGACAGCTCATAAGGTACATGACAGATCTTATTGAATGCTAACAACTCCTAAACACAAATGCAAACATCTGCTGAGCCTGACTATATAACATATAACTCTCTGGGTTGGGCTTTTATTTCAACTTACACTTTTAAAATAATATATAAAAGGATGTCAATAGCCATTACACCAAGACCTTGGTTCCAAAGCAGAGTCTAGCCAGACAGCCTCTGCAGGCCTGCGGGTAATTAAAGATTAAACTATGAGACGGGGTTCTTTGAATCTTTATTGCTGACAGCACAGATTCCTAACAAATTCTTTGGAGAATTCTTGAGCGTCTCCAAAACTCAGGTTAAAAAAAAAAGGACCACAATAATTATTTATGATTTCATATACAAAGAACTTTCTCATGTACTTTAATAACTTGCAAAATCCCAAATCCTTCATGATTAACATTATATAGTTTCCCACCCTTTTTTAAAAATCCATGTACTATCAGTCTGTGCAACATTCTTTTGCGTGGCTTAGGTAGGAATAATAAAACAGCCCGTAGTGTATCCCAATTTTATGAATAGAAAATTACCAAATTAAAAATAAAATCTTTGAAGCTTGGGAGAAAATAATGAAAAAGATCAGTGGTGGGACAAATGAGCCTCCTTCAAATCATGATTGACTTTCCGCAATTTGGGCCTCTGGTGGCTCAACAGGCTAATGCAGCCTGTTATTAACAGCAACTGCTTGCAATTACTGCAGGTTCAAGTCCCACCAGGCCCAAGGTTGACTCAGCCTTCCATCCTTTATAAGGTAGGTAAAATGAGGACCCAAATTGTTGGGGGGCAATAAGTTGATTTTGTATATAATGTACAAATGGATGAAGATTATTGCCTGACATAGTGTAAGCCGCCCTGAGTCTTCGGAGAAGGGCGGGATATAAATGCAAATTAAAAAAAAATTTCATCCATGTGGGGAGTGGAACATCATTATATGTAAAATTATTTGTAGCTCCGTTTTGGGGGAATTCAGGAGATTTAAAGAAAGTTATTTTGAGTTATTTCAGTGCACAATGTATGATATAAATTTCTATCACAGTATTCATTGTTATGAAAGGTCAATGAGTCCAGCTCTAAGCAAATACAGAAGAAATGAAAGCATAGGAATGCTATCAGACTCACATGCAGAAAAACATGCTGCTACTTTTTATCAGCAAAGCTCCCTGCTTCTCTGCTTGGATTCTACACGCTCCCAATATCTGATATCCCTTGTGTCTATATAACAAGGGTCCCATGTTTAGATTTTTTTTTTCATAAGATCTCTGTTGGAGGGAAGGAGGGAGGGGGGAGGGAGGAAGGAAGGAAGGAAGGGAGGGAGGGAGGAAATAAAGCACCACTGTTATCCTTCCCAGGTTAAGCAGACAAACCAAGATCACACCAACAGCAATATGTGAAACATTCCAGATCACAAAGAATCCCAGGTAATTTTTAAGAACCTAAAAACCTCTCTTGCATTGGTGAATGTCAGTGTTCATAAAACCACTATTATAAGAATTCTGAAAAAAATTAGTGTGCAGGGAGAAAGCCACCACTCTCCAAAAAGAACTTTGCTGTCCAGCTATAGTTTGTGAAAGACCACATGGATAAACAAGAAGGCGACTGGAAAAATGTTCTATGGATAAGAGACCAAAACAATTTTTTAAATTTGAATGAAACACATTCTGTTTGGCAAAAGTCAAATACTGCATTCTAGCGTAAATACTGTGAAGTATCATGGAAGTATCATGGTTTGGTCCTGCTTCTTTGCCTAAGGACCAGGGCAGCTTGCCATCATTGATGGAACTATGAATTCTAATTATACCAGCAAATTGCATTGGAAAATATCTGAAAGGAGCGTTGTCTTACCTGAATGGCTCTTCTCAGTGGCTGTGGAATTGTCCATGAATGGGTATTGCTACAGTCGGATCTGCCCAGAGACTGAGTCGTAAATTCTTTAGGCATGTGCCCTTGCCTCTCTCGCTCTCCAATTTTTCAATGAAGTTGTAGCTGAACAAGAGGCTTGCAAAAATGTTAGAAATAGCAGGCTCCAGACCCTATGCACTCAAGGGTGGGGCTGGACTATTCCGCAGCCACTGAGAAGAGCCGTTCAGGTAAGACAACACTCCTTCTCCAGTGTAGCTGTGGAATAGTCCAGGAATGGGACATACCAAAGCCTGGCTGTCCTAAGGCTGGGTAGCCGTTGGATCTGGAGCCCCCGAAGCCACATGCACCTGTAAAACCCTCCTGCCATCTTGCTGATGCAAAGACGTCCAACTTATAATGGCGAATGAAAGGAGATGGAGTAGTCCAGGTGGCTGCCCTCACCCTCCAAAAATGAGTCCTCACTACCAAGGAATGGCCAGAAGAGTGACTGTGGATGTCTGGAAAGTCAGCAGGTAGCAGACCCTGCAAACAGGATATTCTGAAACCAGGGAGCCAGAGCGCTGATGGTGTAAGCCAATAGCAATGCCCTGGGTGATTGCCTGAGCTTCGGCCTGAGTGGGCTGAAACGCTGTCTTTGCCACCTGGCAGGCAAATGGGTCGCTCCATGCATCCTTGTCCCTGTTATCTAGAGATACTGGATTAGAAGACAGACCACCAGCATCCCCTGGTGATCAATCCTGGGGAGAGCAGGGGGGAGAGGTGAACCTGTTCTGAGCGGAGGAAACAGGAGTAGAAGGCTCAGCTAATTGAGACCATTTCTGAAAAACTGTGTGATGTTTCTTAGCTCTGGAGACTTGCTTACCCAGGGCTCTTTGCCTCTGTTCTCAGTTCCTTTAATTCAGCCTTTGAGACCTGCTTTTCCTTGCCTCCCCTGGCAGATTTGCAGGTTGCTTTTTTGCTCACTGAGGCTTCCGCACTCAGATCAGGAGCTGGAACAAGGTGTTTCTCCCTCCTTCTGGATCACCTCACCATTACAATGATGGCACAGTAGCTGCCTGAAATCCAAGCCCTTTCCTGCAAAGGGAGAATAATACCCGGCTTAAAGGGGGACAGGGACCCAGTCACAGGGACAGGCAGAGGATGGAGGAGGTGGCGGCTGTTCCAGATAAATTCGGGTTAGCCAGCACAAACTCAGCAGAATGGTGTCCTGCTCCACAGGGGCGGTGTTCCTAGGGTGAACCTAGGGTTAGCCAGCACCCAGAAGACTGCTTTTTAACCTAGGGAACCCCAGGGACTAACGGCTTACTGCAGCAATTACCCTGCGCGGCTCCAAACCTGAGTCCAGGGTCAGAGGCAAACAGCAGGCCTTCGGGGTAGAGTGCAGAGTTGTAATGGAGGTGACAGTCCAGCATCTAACCAGCTGCCCTCCAAGCTCTGTGTGCTGTTAAGAAGGGAAGTGCATCTTCATTTGAGGCCCAGGCAATTCCCCGCACAGGCTGCAGTTGGTAATGGTGGGAATTAGCTGTCCAAGGCATTCTGGTGCCGGGAAGAAGCCCCGCTCCCAGCGGGATCAAGACAAGCTGTCTGCCACCAAGAATAAATGGCCAAAAAGGAAGCCGGAATAGGTGACCTTGTGCACATAGGTAATTGGCAAGGTGATGAAAAGGGCGGTGGGTGCAAAAAACCTGCAGCGGCAGGTCCAAAATGGCAGCATGTAGCTGCCCCAAAATGATGGTGGCAATGGGTGGCGTGAGCAAGCCTTGGCCAAAAGGCCATCTACCGAAGTTCCACCAGGAAGTGCCGCTTCCAAGACACTTCAAGGACGCCCCAAGGCACCTCCAGGAGACAAGGCTTCCCAGTGCGATGGTAGCACGGGAGCCCAAATCAGGCCCCTGCCCAATTTGGGGGGGGGGCGGGGCTGAAAAGCGGCGGCAGAGTCAGCTAAGCTGAACGAGGCAGCACGCTAAGGAAAGCCACCTGAAAAATCAGGTTGTCAAAGGGAACAAAAAAAAATTCAAGGAAGGAGAAAATCAAAGTTTTAAAGGAAGAAACTAAAAGGGTAAAAGGGTTTTTTGGCCCAGAATAGTCCAGGAACGATTGCACTACAGTCGTACAGCACAAAAAGACATCTCTATCAGGCCGACTAAGCTGAAAAACTGGAGAGCGAGAGAGGCAAGGGGGCGTGCCTAAAGAATTTACGACTCAGTCTCTGGGCAGATCTGACTGTAACAACACTCATTCTTGAACTATTCCTCAGCTACACTGGAGAATATGTCCATGAACTGAAGCTCAAGAGAAAAATGGGTTATGCAGCAAAACAATGACCCAAAAAATGTAATAATGATTAAGCAGAAGAAAGTTATTGTTTTTGAATGGCCGAGTCAAAGTCCTGACCTGAATTCCATAAAAATGTCATGGAATGGCTAGTTTTATGCAAAGAAGCCTACCAACATACCTTAGCTGAAGTTGTTCTGTAAGGTAGAATGGGCTAAAATCCATCCAAGCCAATGTGCAGAAATAATAAACAGTTATCACAATGTTTACTTGCAGTTCTACTACCCAATCGGGGCACAACACTCACTGGAAACATCTCTGCCACAGTACCACTTACACATATGTAGCTTTAGATCATTTCCCCAATAAACAAGAATATTTTTACTCATTTACTTAACTGGATTCTCTTTATCTAGTTTTAGGACTTGTGTAGTGAACAGTTCACATTCCAGGTCTTATTTATACAGAAATATTGAGAAATCAAAAGGATTCATATGCAAATCTTTAAAAATGTCAAAAAAAATGAAATTTATTTACATATATAAATGAAAAGAAAATCATACCAGAATTATTTAAGAAACAGTACTCAACATATTGTCATTTATTTCATTGCTGTAAGTGAGCATTGGATCAACGTATTTGTAAAACCATCATGGGATGTTTCATTCTTGTCTGCAAGGAAGCAACAGAAAGCATCCTTGGTAAAGTCACTTTCGTATTCTTTTCTCTTAAGCTAAGTTTATATTTACAGAATCACCTCTTTCCAAGCTATGGCTTTAAAACGCCACACTTAACCATCATCTGTCTGGTTTCATGACTTCAAACAGAGAGGAATGTGTATAGTGGCTGGCATTAAAAAATAGCAAAACCTAGAAATTTCACAAAATTTTTCCCCATGAAAGCAACAAAATATCTCAATGTTTAGACACAAAATCCCGGGACAGAAGAATGTATTTTGATTATTTCTTAACTTGGCCTATATTTTCAATTCTTTGATTTATTTTGGTACATAAAAGACAGAATCAAATTTAAAGAAAAACAGAAAATTAACAGAAAATGCGATCCAAACCAAGAAGGCATTCCACATAAAGACAACATAAAGAATTATAAGAACATCTACTTTATCATATAGTAATAAAAATATATACATCTTTTGTTCATCTATTAATTAATCTCTCTTCACTGGGAGAATATATTTAAAATGTATAACTATCTCTGAAGAAGAAACGTAATACAAAACTTGAAAATCAGATATAACACTTATGCTTTAAAGCAGAGGTTTTCAAACTTGGCAGCTTTAAGACTTGTGGACTTCAACTCCCAGAATTCTCTAGCCAGCTATGCTGGCTAGCTATGCTGGCTGGAGAATTCTGGGAGTTGAAATCCACAAGTCTTAAAGCTGCCAAGTTTGAAAACCTCTGCCTTAAAGCTACACTTCTGTGAAGGCAACTACCAGAATTGTGTTCAAATTCCCCTTTCCTGGGTAATTATTTTATTTAGATTATATATGTTAATTAACTTGGAACAATCCACAGTGGTTATAAAAATCCATGCTGTTCTGCCTGAAGAGGTTCAAAGGTCCCTTTTTTGCAATGCCACACATATTAGTTCCTATAGTTAGAGATATAGAGATATAGGGACACGGTGGCTCCGAGGCTAGGACATTGAGCTTGTTGATCGAAAGGTCGGCAGTTCAGCGGTTCGAATCCCTAGTGCCGTGTAACGGGTGAGCTCCCGTTACTTGTCCCAGCTTCTGCCAACCTAGCAGTTTCGAAAGCACATAAAAATGCAAGTAGAAAAAATAGGGACCACCTTTGGTGGCAAGGTAATAGCGTTCCGTGCGCCTTTGGCGTTGAGTCATGCCGGCCACATGACCATGGAGACGTCTTCAGACAGCACTAGCTCTTCGGCTTTGAAACGAAGATGAGCACCGCCCCCTAGAGTCGGCAACGACTAGCACGTATGTGCGAGGGGTACCTTTACCTATAGTTAGAGATGCTGATTCTGTGCAGTGTTTTCACTAACTTATTCTAACATTCCTCCAGGTCAATTTGGATCAGAAGCTTTCTGCAGAATACAACTTGCAATCATTGAAAGCAGTCAACTTTGCTGTAAGTATTTTTAAATGTTATTTATTTTTACGTATAACAGGCTTAATTTTTTTAAAAAAAGTTTAATCAGTTGCCCCTAAAACAGATGAAGTTTGTCTTCCACTTCCAAACTTCCAAAGAAGTTTGTCTTTCCAACTCAAGTTGGAAAGAGTGGCATCCTCTGAAGAGGTAATATCCTTAGGCATTGCCTTCCTGAAATCAAGTTTGCATCTTCCACACAGTACCTTGGAACAAATTATTTGTATTTTTCAATGGCTACTTTTGGGGGAAAGAGTGGCAGATCTTGGGCATTCAGTCAAAAGAGGAATCAACCTAGAGTCTCTATTGTTACCAAAAGCAGACTAAGTCTAAAATCTTGAATTATGTTAACAGTTATCTAGCACCAAAATAGTACTAACCATTAATTAACTAGATTTTGGTGCATAGGCATGAGCCTGACACTATCTATAAAGGGGTATTGTCATGGGAAAGTAACTAGAACGACCCATGAAGAATCTCAACAGTAGTTTATTGTTACAAAAATCTCACCAGATAGTCTGCATTCCTTTGGGGATGGCAAGATAAAGCTTCAAAGATGCCTGGGAGAGATCTAAGCTACTTTCTTCAGTATAATGATTCGGGTCCCTCTTGACTGCCCTCTCCAGTCTAGCTAGAGATTCCACCACAGTGTGTTTTTCCCCCCTTTTGGTTCTTTATTGTTTTCTGCCATGCCCCACTAAAATTGGCAGACCAAGTTACTATATATAAAAAAGCAGCAAACCCTACAGTTATTCACTGATAACGTTTCTCAATTGGGTGATGAAATGTCTGAAGCAAATCACCAAGTTCCAAGAGTCCAACCCTAAGCCACAGATATTCTCTTCAGTTGAATTCTGAAGTCTGCAACAACATGTCTGAAAGACTGAAATAACATTGTACTTAGCCTCAACTTTTGCTCATAGATTTTCACAAATATCCATACATAAATAGATCAAACAGTTTAAAAATAAATTATTGTCCATGGTATTGCCAGGACATTTAATTGTTAATTTTAGTTGCCAAATAAAAGAACTTCCATTTACTAAATGTTCTATTTCTTTGCAGCACTGAATATTCTTCATATGCAAAATAATCTGTGTATTTAGTTTTCGTATTTTCCGTGCAAAAATAGGTTTAGGTCAACCAGATCTGATTTGTATAGCTATGAGTCAAATCAATTTTGTAAGTTATTTTATGGCTTAGAAATCACAAGTAACAACTGACATAAAGTTATACAAATCAAATAATCATCTATGTAATTTATAGTGATTAATAGCTTAGGCAAAAGGTAATAGCTATAAACTTTCCATTCATTTCAAAATGTGATTCTAATACAGTATGTTCCTTTCCCTGGAAGACAAAGTCCATCACCAGTACAATGCAATATTAAAATGCTGTGATTTTGTTTTATATGCACCACACAATATAACAACCTTGCTAAAGCTTTCTTTTCTTCCTAAATCTGAATATTTTCCAATTTAAGTAACCTATAAAACGTCTATTCTATCATCCACACTTCCAAAGCATAAAAATGCCACCCTTCCAATCTTATTTCAATTGTTCTCTACATTTTCTACTGTTCAGTCAAGAAAAAAAATGCAGAAAATATGCTCATTTGAAATTTAACTATAGCATAAAATGTAATAAAACATGACAGACATTCCAATATACATTTCTAAATAGTAATGACAGATAGGATGGTTGAACAGAACATGAAAAGATGAAAAGTTATAAGTAAAAACTGCTGACAGATATTACATTTGGTTCATTGAAGGCAACAGTTTTTCTAAGCTGTGCCATTTGAATCAAAGGATAGTTTTTACAATGCTGGTGACAATCTTTTTGTTGACATGAAATGACTTCATAAGTCTGTCTAGAAAGTGTTTCTTTTCTGATACACAGTCATGAAGACAATGAACCAGGAAGCCCTCAAACTATCCCAAAGTCAAGCTTGAAAGAGACAAATAAATCTGCAGCTTCTCTGGATAGACAGAAGCTTCAACAGTTGGGTTTCATAGTTACTTTTCAGGTGTTCCCTTGGGCAGGTAACCATGTGCAGTTTTCAGAGTGAACCACCACATGTTTTCTGGCTATCAAAGCACTAGTACTTTGTTAGGCTAATTTGTGTAATCCTTACAGCTGAGCTTGGTTTTCTTGCAGATGTTTGAAAGAAGATGTTTGAAGATGTTGGATAATGAAATTTCTGCAAAAAATCATCCAACCTCAGAGACCACCAAGAATTTCACAGTTCAAACATGAGCTATAAATATTCTTATATTGGTAGATTTAATGTTTCCAAAGCCCCAAACAAGAGTTTCATAATTAGCTATAACAATCTATTCAACCGAACTGGTTTTGTGGAATTTTTATATTTCTATGCCTAGGATTTTTTTCACTCAGTAATTTTTCTTATATGATATTTACAAAAGTGCAAGCTGGTATTAATTCGCTGAAGCCCTATAGATTTTATCATTTGTATGATGTACTTCAGATGTGCTTCAGATGTCAATATTTTAATAAGTAGAAAAACTGTACAACTGTTTTGAGAAATTTGGAAAAAAAGGTTACTGGTAATAATAATATTAATAGTACCATAGTCCTAAAGTAATCATTACAGTAATTATTATAATTTTTTTAACATCATTAGCACTGACAATTTCATCATTAATCAATTGCAAAAGGTAGCTTTACTTGGACAGCTTACATTCTGCAAAGGTATCTGTAAAACCATCAAACATCTCTCTATCCCAGGTCCTTGGGAAGGTCTCAATAAGTAGACAAAAATGCCAAATCCAATCTGAATATCTGTGCAACGAACTACCACTTTGTCCACAGGTAAATGGTAAATGATATTTTGCTCTCCAGGTTTTTAGATTAAAGCTTCCACAGTCTCTTATGAATGAGGTAGGATTGATGGAAGACAAGGTTCAGAATATATTAAAGGTATCTGGCTGTTACCCTAATCTAAATTAATATTTTCTAACAGATTGTTATTATCTAGTTAAGTCTAATCTTCTCTTTTCTTTATCGTTAAAAATATTGACCTCCTCCTAGATAAATTAAGACTGCAAATCTGTGTGTTATACCTACTGTATACTCGAGAATTAGTCCACGTAGATATTCATACTAATGTCCTGTAAATTAGGATATCCTGTTTTGAAAATGGGCACAAGCCAAGCTTTTTACATTTTTAAGTAGTCCAATAATCTATCCAATATAGAGTGATAAATGGTTTTAACTATAATAAAATACAGGACCTGAGCCAACTTTACTACATACATATTTCAAAACAAGCAATTTTACGATTAGGTTTCAGTCTGGTGGCATGTATGTATGCAAAAATCCATTTATTCACCACCTGTTCCACAACTGAAGTATATTTATGAAATTTGTATTTTGAAAGTAAGCACCTGGCCATTGTCTCTTCAATATTCTCAAAGTCCATGAGCCCTGTAATTGTATTCAGGTTTGCATTAACCCTGTAAGTGTTATGTCCAACAATTGTAACTTGTCATGGCAAATCATAAACCATGTTAAATTCTCAAAATATGAAAAATTTGGATTGTTGTCAAACAGCACATAGAGAGAACATTCAGATACTTTTTATAATCATATTACTGAGACAATTTAAGTTCCAGCATTCCTAATGCATATTCCACATAGCCGCAGAAAATGTATTTCCATAGTGCCCTTAGAAGCTAATCATTTGTTAAAATGACATATTTTTCATAGCATCACATAATCCCATATTTCCAGGTAAATCCATTTCCTCATCAGTGATTTATAGTTTTCTAGGAAAATCTTTCAATAAGATCTCTGAAATCAGAAAAATGTCCCCATCTCCTTTATTTATTTTATTTTATTTATTTATTTATTTATCGTATTTGTATACCGCCCTATCTCCCAAGGGACTCAGGGCGGTTCACAGGCAAATAAAAAAGTACATATAAATACAGAATAAAATATCAATTAAAAAACTTATTCTACACAGCCAAATAATTAAAAAGAACAATATAAATAATAAAACCAATATAAATTTAAAATCTAGTCCAGTCCTGCGCAGATGTATAAATATGTTTTAAGCTCGCGGCGGAAGGTTCGGAGATCCGGAAGTTGACGAAGTCCTGGGGGGAGTTCATTCCAGAGGGTGGGAGCCCCCACAGAGAAGGCCCTTCCCCTGGGTGTCGCCAAACGACACTGTCTAGCAGACAGCACCCTGAGGAGTCCCTCTCTGTGAGAGCGCACGGGTCGGTGAGAGGTATTCGGTAGCAGCAGGCGGTCCCGTAAATAACCCGGCCCTATGCCATGGAGCGCTTTAAAGATAGTTACCAAAACCTTGAAGCGCACCCGGAAGGCCACAGGTACCCAGTGCAGTCTGCGCAGGAGAGGTGTCACATGTGGCTCCCTCTATCACCCGCGCAGCCGCATTCTGAACTAACTGAAGCCTCCGGATGCCCTTCAAGGGGAGGCCCATGGAGAGAGCATTGCAGTAATCCAGACGAGACGTCACGAGGGCATGAGTGACCGTGCATAGGGCATCCCGGTCTAGAAAGGGGCGCAACTGGCGAACCAGGCGAACCTGGTAAAAAGCTCTCCTGGAGACGGCCGTCAAATGATCTTCAAAAGACAGCCGTTCATCCAGGAGGACGCCCAAGTTGCCACCCTCTCCATCGGGGCCAATGACTCGCCCCCAACAGTCAGCCGTGGACTCAGCTGACTGTACCGGGGTGCCGGCATCCACAGGCACTCTGTCTTGGAGGGAGTGGGGTTGGGCGTGTTTGTCCCCATTCAGACCCGACGGCTTCCAGACACCGGGACAGCACTGATAGCTTCGTTGGGGTGGCCCGTGTGAAAAGTACAGCTGAGTGTCATCAGCGTACAGCTGGTACCTCACACCGAAGCCACTGATGATCTCACCCAACGGCTTCATATAGATGTTGAACAGAAGGGGCGAGAGAATCGACCCCTGCGGCACCCCACAAGTGAGGCGCCTCGGGGCCGACCTCTGCCCTCCTGTCAACACTGTCTGCGACCGATCGGAGAGATAGGAGGAGAACCACCGATAAACGGTGCCTCCCACTCCCAATCCCTCCAACCGGTGCAGCAGGATACCATGGTCGATGGTATCAAAAGCCGCTGAGAGGTCTAATAGGACCAGGGCAGAGGAGCAACCCCTGTCCCTGGCCCTCCAGAGATCATCCACCAAAGCGACCAAAGCCGTCTCCGTGCTGTATCCGGGCCGGAAACCGGACTGGAACGGGTCTAGATAGACAGTTTCCTCCAGGTGCCGGGGAAACTGACATGCCACCATACTCTCTACAACCTTCGCCGCGAAGCGAAGGTTGGAGACCGGACGATAATTACCTAAAACAGCCGGGTCCAGGGAAGGCTTCTTGAGGAGAGGCCTCACCACCGCCTCTTTCAAGGCGGTCGGAAAGACTCCCTCCAACAAAAAAGCATTCGTAATCGCCTGGAGCCAGCCTCGTGTCACCTCCTGAGAGGCCAGTACCAACCAGGAGGGGCACGGGTCCAGTAAACACGTGGTGGCGTTCAACCTACCCAGCAGCCTGTCCATGTCCTCGGGAGCCACAGGGTCAAACTCATCCCAAACAATGTCAACAAGACCGCCCTCAGACGCCCAATCTGGATCCCTGCAATTTTGGTCCAGACCGTCCCGAAGCTGAACGATTTTATCGTATAGATAACCGTTAAACTCCTCAGCACGTCCCTGCAACGGGTCATCCCACTCCCCCTGGTGAAGGAGGGAACGAGTCACCCGAAACAGGGCGGCTGGGCGGTTATCTGCCGACGCAATGAGGGACGAGACGTAGCAACACCTCGCTTCCCTCAGTGCCACAAGGTAGGTTCTATTATAGGACCTAACTTGTGTCCGATCAGCCTCCGAACGACTGGACCTCCACGAACTCTCTAGGCGTCTTCTCCGGCGTTTCATCCCCCTCAGCTCCTCGGAGAACCAAGGAGCCGGTTGGGATCTACGCTGGGTCAGAGGCCACAAAGGCACGACGCGGTCTAAAGCCCCAGCCGCGGCCCATTCCCAGGCCGCAACTAGTTCCTCAGCCGTGCCGTGAGCCAGACCTTCAGGAAATGGCCCAAGCTCCATCTGGAACCTCTCCGGGTCCATCAGGCGCCTGGGACGGAACCAGCGTATTGGTTCCGTCTCCCTACGGCGGTGAGTAGCGGTCAGAAAGTCTAGGCGAAGGAGGGAGTGATCTGACCATGACAAAGGTTCAGTGACTACATCCCTCAAGTCCAGATCCTTCAACCACTGACCAGAGATAAAAATCAAGTCCAGCGTGCCACCCCCCGTGTGAGTAGGGCCATCGACTACTTGGATCAGGTCCAAGGCCGTCATGGAAGCCATGAACTCCCGAGCTGCTGTCGATGATGCGCCGGAAGATGGCAAGTTGAAGTGCCCCATGACTATAAGTCTGGGGGTCTCCACTGCCACCCCAGCCAGCACCTCCAAGAGCTCGGGCAGGGCGGCTGTCACATAGCAAGGAGCCAGGTACACGACAAACAAGCCCATCTGACACTTATGACCCCACCTCACAAAGAGGGATTCACACCCGGCAATCTGAGGTACAGTGGTCTCCCTCGGCTCTAGACTCTCTCTAATAACCACCACCACTCCCCCACCCCTACCCTGAGCCCTCGGCTGATGGAGTACACGGAAACCCGATGGGCACATTTCCACAAGGGGGACACCCCCTTCAGTGCCCAACCAGGTTTCCGTAATGCCCATAAGATCCGCGGCACCCCCCTGAATAAGATCATGTATTAGGGGGGCCTTATTGGCCACGGACCGGGCGTTGCACAACATAAGCCGAAGGCCCAGGCTCTGAGGGTCTTGGCCATCCGGGAAACGGGAGAGGGAAGGGGGATCGGGGCACGCGATCGCCTGCAAACATCGAGCGCGTGCCCCCCCAGAACGATACGATCCCCCCCTCCACCATATCTGCCCCTCCCACTTACCGTGCAAATGGAACCACCCTCACCAAAAGGAACGCAATTCCCCCCCCAACCAGTTAAATGACCACCACGAGCGCACGCAAGGACTGGCTCCCCAGCCGACGGGCTACCCCCAACACCCGCCCTACCCCTCCCACCCCTTAAAAACGCCCTATCTAAAAAACCCCAAAGGCTCTTTCTCTTCGCATGCCACCTCTGTGGGTCCCTTTAGATGCTAAAGGATGTCAATGAATAGACAGTAATTGATTCAAAAGAGATCAAAGGAAGATGGAAAGATTATTCTGAAATGCAGTATAGTAGAGCTATCAATATCCAAGATACTCTAGAACAGGAGTAGTCAACCTTTTTATACCTACCGCCCACTTTTGTATCTCTGTTAGTAGTAAAATTTTCTAACCGCCTACTGGTTCCACAGTAATGTGCCATGTATCATCGTCTGCGCATGCCTCTCGTGCATCATGGGTTGGGTTTGGGAGGGGCACTGACTACCAACTCTGCTTGTCTGTTGCAGCTGGGTGGTGGTGCGGGGATGCTATTCTGGGACAAGGCTCTTTTGTTTGCGGTCACACTATAGCGCCATTTAGTTCCACTTACGTAACGTGAACTAAACTTATGCACGGGTGATACAAATAGTATATTTTCAGAAATTTAAATTGTCACGGGGAATTTTATGAAAACCTAATGAAAATGTTTTTAAATAATGCTATGAAATTTTTTTAAAAAGTCAATTAAATTGAAAAAAAGGAAAGTGCTTCAGTATCGGACGAAACCCCTACCGCCCACCATGAAAGCTGGAATGCCCACTAGTGGGCAGTAGGGACCAGGTTGACTACCACTGCTCTAGAAGATATTTCCTACTTACAAGATTCTCTAGTACTAAAAGATGAACTTAGATCAGCAGTCTGATCATGATGCCACACCCACTGAAATATGGCAAGCCAGAGAAGAAGAATCTGTCATGGTTCCAACCAAATTAAACCAGCAAATGAAGAATGAGACAGTGATTAATCTACTGAAAGAGGTCAATCTAAATTGCAATACCAAAAGAGAAAGAGAGAAATTAACGAATTGTACAAGCTATGATATAATATTGATTTTGCATATTAGCAAAATAATGTTGTCATGTTTATGTAGCATATGTTAGAGGTGGTGACCCTTTGAGAGCTGTATGCAATGAAGTTTCATTTTAATGTATGCTGATTAGTATACATTCAAATAAAGTTATTATTTTATTATTATTTTATTCTAATGATTTGAATCATATAACGCAGATTAGAGCACTACATAGGGGAAAAAAAAGATGCCAAACATTCAAGTTGGCTTTGAAAAGGCTAAAGAACATGAGAACATTATTGCTAATGCACATTGAATAATGAAAAAAACCAAAGAATACCAAAAAGGGAGACAGTGTGCTCATTTGTTTATGTTGATTGTGTGAAACTATAGAATATGTTCAGAAAAATGGGAATCTCAGAACATTTCATTGTCCTGATGAGAAATTTATTTATAGATCAGGAAGGTGCAATATGGACAAAGAATTATGGACAGAGAATTATAGTTCCACTTTGGAAAAGGAATGCAATAAGGCTGCATACTTTCCCATATTTATTGAGCTTATAGTTGTTGTCACTAAGTCATTAAATCATGTCCAACTTTTCACAACCCCACGGACCATAGCATGCCAGGGCCCCTGTTCTCCAATGTCTCCCAGAGTTTGCCCAAATTCATGTTCGTTGTGCCAATTGACACTATCTATCCATCTCACGCTCTGCTGTCTCCTTCTCCTTTTGCCTTAAATATTTCCCAACTTCAGGGTCTTTTCCCAATGAGTCCTCTCATCTCATTAGGTGGCTAAAATATTTGAGCTTCAGCTTTAGTTATCTGCCCTTCCAAAGAAGAATCAGTGTTGATTTCCATTAGGAATTCAGTTCATATGCTGAATATATAATAAGGGCGGCTGCATTGGAAGAAGATGATCATGATTTTAGAGTTGGAGGAAGAAATATCAATACCTGCACTATACTAATGAACTGATAGCCAAAAATGCAAACGATCTGCAAGCTTTAGTAATAAAAGTTAAGGAGGAAAGTGAAAAAAAAAATTGAACTAAATGCCTTACAGAAGCATTTTCAGCCATCATAAAACCACAAAGAATTGTAGTTTTGTTAACCAATTCTATGCTTTACTTTATTTTTTCTTGTCATGGTATCTAAATTATTCTGGTTGTTAAACACTATCGAATATGGTTACTTTTTCATCATTGTAGTAAGCCAAAAATAAATTACATGATGATTTTGTGTGATAGGTGAACAAATCTGTACTGCATGCAGCTTTGCTATAGTTGTCCTCTAGATTCTGGAACCACATGTTATTTCTGGATCAGTTAAGGGACTAAGAGCAATTTTTATCAATATCTACTCTCACAACGAAACCAAAGTAACATTAGTACGTTTTACCATTTGGAACATGGAAAAAAAAGAGAAACATTTGTCCTATTTGATCTGCAGAAAATAAATTCAGTAGCTTATAAATCATAGCCTTTTAAATGACAGCATCTTAATTTCCTTGTTTATTGAGCTTTGGCAAAGACACTGATTGCAGGCTGCATTCCCTCCTTTTCAATAGTTTACTAAAAATCCCACCGAGCTTCGTTTTAGAGAAAAGATTGCTATTTATCAAATCAATTCCTTTTGCCTCAAGTCACTGTCCTGGGTATAGTTACTTATTGATTAGCTTTTTGATATGCCTTTTGCTTTGTTTTCCTCTTTCTGCGGTTGCATGCCTCTTTTTACAATTTTCAACCTATTTAAAACTCAGAATAGTGTTTGATTCATCTGTTCCTATCCATATTCACTTTAAAGGTGCTTTTACAAGCCTTACAATGCAGATTTTAGGACTGCAATCTTAATTTTTAACAAACCCAAATGGAACAGTAGTTTATTATTGTTGTGTTGGCTTTGAACAGGGATTGATTTAGAAAAGTGGTTCCACAACCCATTACTTTTAGAGTTTTCTATAAATGAAATAAAAAGCAATCTACTCTTCTATTGATACCATGAAGAATTTACAGGCTTAAGCTCCATTAGCATTAATGAAAGTTGCCTTCCTACTGTGATGCTGTGACAGAAGCACTGGAGGACATAAACCAGTCAGTCAACTGTGACCAGGGCCTGGCTTGCTATAAATTAGCCATGAAATGTCTAATTAAAACTCTTTAAAGTGGCCATAGACAATTGTCAGAGTAACTTAAAGACACACATACATGAGAGGCAACATATTTTTTTACAAATGTGGACCGGTGGAAACTATACATTAATTATTTTAGTTAGTTCTAAAAACTAAAGCAAAACAGATCTGTTTTTCTTAAACAAATTCATTGTATTTTATAAAACAGAAATTGCTTTCTATTTTTTCAAAAGAACAAGTTTTACAATCTGGGCATATCCCTTGCTTCCCAATTGGCAGCTATGATGAGAACATTTTTGTACAATAGTTATGAATGCACAGGCATGACCTTTCCTGCAGGTTGGTGTTCATTTCTTGGTTATTTTTCATCTCATTTATTGCAATGTGCTTTGTATTAGGATCTGCTTGAAAAGTCCCAAAGGAAGCAATTGGTGTAAAATGTGAGTGCTAGGCTGATCATTGCTGCACAGTACTGGGTTCAATGTGATACAGGTAGTCCTCAACTTAAGTGAATGCTCTACACTGGAAATTTTAAAGAAAATGTTGGATAACCATCTGTCTGAGATGGTGTAGGGTTTCCTGCCTGGGCAGGAGGTCGGACTAGAAGGCCTCCAAGGTCCTTTCCAACTCTGTTGTTTTTATTATTATTATTAAGGTTGATCACAACTGAACCCAAATTTTCTGTTACGTGAGACATTTGTTAAGTGAGTTTTGCCCCATTTTACAACTTTTCTTGCCAGTCTTCACAGTTGCAGTGAATCACTGCAGTTGATTATTATTATTATTATTTATTGAATTTTTATACCGCCCTTCTCCCGAAGGACTCAGGGCAGTGTACAGCCAGAAGTAAAAAACATAAAATATATACAATTAAAACCACAGTTAAAACATAGCAGAATTATAAAGGCTAATAATTAAAATTAAAATTTTAAATTTTAAAATATTAACAAAACCCCAAAATTAAAATTTCACACTATTATGCCAGTCCCGCTTGAAGGAATAAATGTGTTTTAAGCTCACGACGGAAGGTCCGAAGATCAGGCACTTGTCGTAGGCCAGGGGGAAGTTCGTTCCAGAGCGTCGCCGCCCCCACAGAGAAGGCCCTACTCCTGGGGGCCGCCAGCCGACACTGTTTGGCGGACGGCACCCTGAGGAGACCCTTTCTGTGAGAGCGTACGGGTCGGTGGGAGGCAAAGGGTAACAGCAGGCGGTCTCGTAAGTACCCGGGTCCTAAGCCATGATAAAGTTAGTTATCCAGTAGTTAAGTGAATCTGGCTTCCCAGTTGACTTTGCTTGTGAGAAGGGGATCACGTGACCTTAGGACACAGCAGCAGTCCTATTTTATGCCAAGCATCTGAATTTTGATCACATGATTATGCAGCTGCTACAAAAGACATAACGGTGAAAAAGGGGCCGATGCCACATTTTTCAGTGCCACTGTAACTTTGAATGGTCACTAAATGAACTGTTTAGTGAACTACCTGTACCTGTATTCGAAGAACTACTTTGATCACCTCATGTATAGCAGGAACAATTTAGACTGTCAGTATTGACCTTAATGTCCTAAGTGGCTTAGAACCTTAGATACCACCTCTCAGTTACAAATCAGGAGTAAATAACAGCAGGGAAAAAAACTTTCTGAAACTACTCCAGTTGTTAAATCTTGTTTTTCTGGCCAGAAGAGTTGGCCTACTCCTGCATGCTTACAGGCTATACAACCCACTGTTGGTGAATTCAGTTTGGCTCCAAGACACACTCTTTCCTTGGAACAGCAACCAAGCCTTTAACTGTTAATTCATGTTTACAGTTTTTAAGCTATTTTTTTCTTAAAATGATTTTTGCATCTCAGATTTTATTGAATATTAGTGTCCATAACTGAGTAGACAGGTGAGATATAAATCAATCAAATAAATATTCATGAATCCCTATCTCCTATTTCCATGTTCATCATCTTGTTTGTTCCTTTTCAATTTCTTACCTGAAGCTACCACAGCAAACCGGATTCTTAAATCAAGCGGAAAATCTCTAAGATTAAACATAGACCCCAAAACAAGCAGATTAACACAGACTTCTAGGATGAGACTTGCAAATGATAAGCAATTTGCAGAAATAGAAAATTGCACTTGTGCGCCCCATTAGCCAGGAAATATTTTTTTTCTCCCCAGAAGCATATATGTGATCAGCAGCCTTCTATGCAGTTCCAGGAAATGGGGCATATACTGCCTCTTCCTGCCTAAATATGAGCAAGAAATATCCAAGGAAGCTAAGGTGTCATCATGTGGAATGTTTCTGTATCATTAACAATGCATGAGACTCAACAGGGCTGTTTCGAAATGGGCAAAATATATGGTCTGTGCAAACACATAAAGTAAACGCCATCATTCAAGAGGAGCAGAAATATGTTGTCCAGATCACTGGGAGTAAACATGTTCAACAAGATCGTGCCTGCTATACATTTCTATATAATATATGTACAAAAATGTGGTTAGGGTATCACACAAAAATGCAAGGAGAGAAGTGAGGTGACCATGTAGCATTAGTACTTTCAGTTTTACTCTCCTCTGCCACCTCCTGCTCCATTCTGTGCTACATCCAATTGCCAGAAGCCATTTCTGTGCAGTGTTGTCAGCTATTGGAAGTAGCTTCTGCACAAATGTTCAGCTGCACAGAATCTTCTTCCAGTTTCTGCAAGTGCCAGAGGAAGATACAGAGGAGAGTGCATTAATGAAAAGAGAAGTGAAATGCCTCAGTAAGACAAATTGTGTATTTTCTTCATGAGGAAGGAAACTGGGTTGGTTTCAAAAACTAAATAATTTAAGCTAAATCAAAATTACCTCATACAGCAGTGGTTCTCAACCTGTGATCTGGAGGGGCCTCAATCTCATCACAGAAGGTCCACGAAGACTTGAAGAAATATTATGATTTAAACCTTGAGTAAAATCTTAGGAGTCGGTGGCCATTGTCTGTGACCACAAAAAGTATTTAAAAGGGGTCCATGATGAAGAAAAGGTTGATAAACCTAATCCTTCATATAGGATTATTTATTGGTTTTCCCTTCTGTTATTTTAAAAATGACAGCTTAGTAAAAACTTTTGGAAATTTCTGGAAGCTTTATAGCCAAGGTTTGGAGAGGATAAATGCAATCTGAAAAATAAAGTTGTACACTTGTGGCTTATGATGCTCACCAAACTTTCATCTTATCCTTCAAAATACTTAATTTAGATCATTTCTATATTGGTGGTTTATACAGTTTTCATACTGTTAACCAAAACATTGATTGAGTGTTCTAAAGCCTTGGATACAGTACAATGATTTGCTGCCGTAATTCTAGAAAATGTCCTAAGGAGCTGTGTATGTGGCTTTGAGATCACTTGTCTGCTTATGCCACTCAACTCAACTCAGCTGTTTTATTAGAGATAGAATTTAATCGGTTAGATGCTGATATTTTTTTTATATTTGAACATTTATTTATGTGCATCCAACCTTTATTATTTTTCCAAATAACTCACAGTAGTGAACACATCCAAAACAACTTCTCCTTCCAGAATGTTAATGTTATTTTTTTGTACATTATTTCATTTGCATTTTATTCTAATTTTTCTTAAGTACAGATCTCAAGTTCAGAAATGAAGTGTTGTTATAAAAATAAGTTGCCTGGAGGGTAGAGATAAACATAAAGGTGTGGAATAAAGTTGATGCAACATAATTTCAATGATGATAATAACTATTTTTGTAAGAAAAATATTGATTCAGCATATAACATCATAAAACCTAATGATAAGCACATTTCTTGATTTCAGGTTCAGTTTTACAATGCTCATTTGAAGAGCTCTGTCATATAATAAGATAGTCACTTAGCACAGTAGCTGGATACTGATATACATAGCTGCAGCCATTGCCAAATTGTAGTTTACATGCCATGTTTAAAATTACACCTGCATTTAGAAGATTAGCTTCCCTAGCCAAATCGTATGTATAAATAAATCTTTAAATTAAAAAAAATACTCCTTACAGAGATAAACACAACTTTTTGTAGCTCCAAATGCATATTGATTTCATATGTACATATATGCAATTGGTTACATATCCAAAAGAAAAGAAAAAAACCAAGCCAGGTGCAATAGTTGGACATTTCCAGTTAGGGTTAGGGTTGTGATGATCTATGTCTATGTAGTGTTGTCAGAGGATCTCCTAAGAACATCTATTTCTTTAAATATACAGTTTAAGTATATCTAAATAATACTGGATGTACATAATGAAAGGTAAGGATACAAACCTAAAAGCATAGTTGATCTGATTATCTGTAATGAAATGTTAAGAGAATTAGTGAAGGGTTATTAAGTTGAAGAGTTTCTGAATATGGGACAGACAATTATTTGGTAGCATCAAGAGAAGATTCTAGGGGAAAACGCACATGTAACAAAAGGCAAGAAGTAAAAGAAATCAGAGGGAAACAATCAGCTGCTTAACAACCATTCAAAGCTTCAATGGACTTTTAAAAACTAGTTACGACCCATCTTCAAAGTTGCGACTACCACACACACCCTTCCATGATCATATGATAGCATTCTGGGTGCTTAGAAACCAGCTCACATTTATGTCACGTTGCATGTCCATGATCATATAACCATAATGTACAACTTTTTTTGTCCCCTTACTGTAAAAAAGGCCCATTAGATATGCTGGATTCACTTAATGACCAAATTGTTTGCTCAACGACTACATGATTCACTTAATGACCATGGTGAATAACTTATTGTGAAAATGGTTCTGAAATCAAGTCAGGTCACATGGTGACCTGCTTAACTACTGCAATGACTTACGCCCAAAATTCTGGGTTCAATTGGGTTCATAAGTCAGGGCTATATTTAGACTGACTGAGGAAGTTAAAGTCTGAGTGCTCTAGGACAGAACATAAGAGGAGAAATTAGTCATCCAACAGAATTATTGGACAGTGAACCTAAGTAAGTAAGGTGTGAAAGATGACCGGAATAGAAGAAGCCGGAATAGTTTCTAGCAATCACCAAGAATGAAATCTCCTCAGAGTTCTTAAAAACAATCAGACAAGTTAAGAAATTTAAAACAAGAATAGTCACCATTATTAGGTGTCAAAATTAACAAAATTTATCCAACAATGATTACCTGAAAACCTTTGAAAGGCTAGTGCTTTCCTACCTGAAAACCATCACGGATCCGCTGTTAGACCCCTTGCAATTTGCATACCGAGCAAATAGATCAACAGATGATGCTGTTAATATGGCTCTGCACTACATCCTACAACATCTTGAATCTCCAAAGACCTATGCAAGGGTCCTTTTTGTAGACTTTAGTTCAGCATTCAATACCATCATTCCAGACATTCTTCTAACTAAGCTAAACCAGGTACAGGTACCGGAACAGACTTGTAAGTGGATCACAAGCTTCCTAACAAACAGGAAGCAGCAGGTGAAGCTAAGCAAGATCACATCAAATACCTGTACAATTAGCACAGGGGCCCCCCAAGGCTGTGTGCTCTCCCCACTTCTCTTCTCTCTGTATACCAATGACTGCATCTCCAATGATCCATCTGTTAAGCTACTGAAGTTCGCAGATGACACAACAGTGATTGGTCTCATTCGAGACAATGACGAATCCTCATATAGACGAGAGGTCGAACGGCTAGCCTTGTGGTGCAACCAAAACAATCTGGAACTGAACACACTCAAAACCGTAGAAATGGTGGTAGACTTTAGGAGAAACCCTTCCATACTTCCACCTCTCACAATACTTGACAACACAGTATCAACAGTAGAAACCTTCAAATTTCTGGGTTCTATCATATCGCAAGATCTCAAATGGACAGCTAACATCACAAACATCATTAAAAAAGGACAACAAAGAATGTTCTTTCTGCGCCAACTCAGTAAGCTCAAACTGCCCAAGGAGCTGCTGATCCAATTCTACAGAGGAATTATTGAGTCTGTCATTTGCACCTCTATAACTGTCTGGTTCGGTTCTGCAACCCAACAAGAAAAACACAGACTTCAGAGGATAATTAGAACTGCAGAAAAAATAATTGCTACCAACCTGCCTTCCATTGAGGACCTGTATACTGCACGAATCAAGAAGAGGGCCGTGAAAATATTTGCAGATCCCTTGCATCCTGGACATAAACTGTTTCAACTCCTACCCTCAAAACGATGCTATAGAGCACTGCACACCAGAACAACTAGACACAAGAACAGTTTTTTCCCGAAGGCCATCACTCTGCTAAACAAATAATTCCCTCAACACTGTCAGACTATTTACTGAATCTGCACTACTATTAATCGTTTCATAGTTCCCATCACCAATCTCTTTCCACTTATGACTGTATGACTATAACTTGTTGCTGGCAATCCTTATGATTTATATTGATATATTGACCATCAATTGTGTTGTAAATGTTGTACCTTGATGAATGTATCTTTTCTTTTATGTACACTGAGAGAATATGCACCAAGACAAATTCCTTGTGTGTCCAATCACACTTGGCCAATAAAAAAATTCTATTCTATAAAAAAAATTCTAAAAAAATTCTATTCTATTAAGTTGGACACAATAACATTCAAAAAGGAAGGAAGTAATAATTTTGTTGTTATTTTAGTAAGTACAAATGGACTACAATGGAAAATATTTTTTCCTAATATAACCAGAGTATAACTATTGAGTTTTGTGAGATGTTAAAAAACAAAGAGAGATTTAAGAATGAGAACAGTTAATTTAAAAGAAATATCCAAAACCTTGTTGGAACATGATACACCACATCCCCAGATTGGGCAAGTATTTATTTATTTATTTATTTATTTGATTTGATTTTTATACCGCCCTTCTCCCGAAGGACTCAGGGCGGTGTACAGGCATAATAAAACCGACAATACAATATACAAGTTTAAAATACGATTTAAAAAACTTATTTAAATTAGCCCAATGATTAAAATTTACCATACTAAAAAACCCCGTTTAAAATTAATAAATTTAACATTAAAATCCCAATTTAAGCCAGCCCCGCGCGGATAAAAAGATGAGTCTTGAGTTCGCGACGAAATGTCCGAAGGTCAGGTATTTGGCGTAAACCCGGGGGAAGCTCGTTCCAGAGAAGGCCCTTCCCCTGGGGGCCGCCAGCCGACATTGTTTGGCGGACGGCACCCTGAGAAGTCCCTCTCTATGGGAGCGTACGGGTCGGTGGGAGGCGTGTGGTAACAGCAGGCGGTCCCGTAAGTACCCAGGTCCTAAGCCATGGAGCGATTTAAAGGTCATAACCAACACCTTAAAGTGCACCCGGAAGGCCACAGGCAGCCAGTGCAGTCTGCGCAGGAGCGGTGTTATATGGGAGCTACGCGTAGCTCCCTCTATAACCCGCGCAGCTGCATTCTGGACTAACTGAAGCCTCCGAGCGCACTTCAAGGGGAGCCCCATGTAGAGAGCATTACAGTAATCCAAGCGAGAGGTAACGAGCGCATGAGTGACTGTGCATAAGGCATCCCGATCAAGTAGAAAAAAAATCAGAAAGATACTTATTTGATAATATTACACCAGACCATTTCCCTATTTTCTAGGGGAAATAGAAATATTTCTTATAGTCCAAGTAACCCTTTTTGTTATAATAACATTAAATCACAAATTATGCTCCACAAGATGTTTTCAACTCCTAGTGACCACATAGATATTTTCTCCAATATGATCTATCCCTAACCAACTGCCACCAAGAGCCTCCCATTGACCTGTGCGCTCCCATAGGGAGGGTCTCCTCAGGGTGCCGTCAGTCAAACAATGTCGACTGGTGACCCCCAGGGGGAGGGCTTTCCCCGTGGGGGCCCCTGCCCTCTGGAATGAGCTGCCTCCGGGGATATGTCAACTCCCTGACCTCCAGACCTTTCGCCGCGAGCTAAATACCTTTTTGTTTTATCGCGCAGGGCTGGCCTAATATAATTTTTAATGTGGGTTTTAATTATGGTTTTATTATAGTTTAATTGTTTTGGCTTAATTGAATTAGATTTTTAAAATGTTTTTAACTTTTATGAAAATTGTTTTATTTGGCTGTAAACCGCCCTGAGTCCTTCGGGAGAAGGGCAGTATAGAAATAAATAAATAAATAAATAAATAAATAAATAAATAAATAAATAAATAAATAAATAAATAAATAAATAACCCCAATGGTGCATTCATCGCCTCCTAAAACAGAATTTATCCATTTTGTTGCTGGTTTTCCTCTTCTTTTTCCTTCCATCTTTCACAGTATTAGAGCCTTTTCCAGACAGCTGAGTCTTCACATAATGTCTGAAGTTGGATAATTTGAACCTGGTCATTTGTGCCTCAGCTGACAACCTTGGGTTGATTTGTTCAATTATCCATAATTTTGTTTTCTTGGCTACCCACAATACTCTCAGAAGTCTTCTGTACCATCTAAGTTCAAAAACATCAATACTCTTCCCTCACAAACCATTCAGCTATACCCAAGAATTAAATTTTTCGAAAGCAAACTAGAGAGCCAGTTTTTCTAGGAACCAGCTTGGGGAAAAAGTGAGAAACTAAGTAAGGTTCATGTTATTACTGTCTTTCTCTGTCAATTTGGTGTGTCCCTTTTTAGATAATACTTGGATATCATTAACATAAACTTTGTACTCTTTATCTAATAAATAACTTTCAGTAGGTGTACGGAACAAAAATAATTCAATAGAGTCAGTAATGCATACAATAAGAAATTAACCTCACTTCCTGGTGATGATGCAAAAACCTATATTTAAGTTCCAGCAGAAACCAAAAGCCTTGATGAAACTCTTAATGAAGTTATCAAAGATTACTTAAACTGGCTGTTATTCATTTGTTTTTAAAGGAAATTGATTTTAAGCCTTCAGATGCTGAAATCAACTATATTAGATCAGTCTTCCCCAATCTGTTATATCCCAGATGTTCTGGATCAATCTGAGTTGATCAAGTCCAGCTTCTATTTTCACATCCAGATCTACCAGATATCCTCCTGTTTGTTCTTCCCAAAAACTGATATTCGAAATTGCATTGTTCACAGTCTAAGAAAGGGGAGGGAAGATATTACAGGGTATTAGATACTCTATAGAATTATAAAAATATTCATTTGGCCTGGGCAAACATTATGAAATCTTTGCTTTATTTCTTTCTTATTCTTCCCCAAAGCTTAACAGAACAAAAGCTTTCTCCTCTTTGAGTTCTTGACAGTAGGCAATTCAAAGCTGTTTCTATTAATCCACACTTCTCCTCTGAACACATCCGAAACTGCCTACCATTTCAACACTAATATTGCAGAGAATATTGCATTTCTAGTCATCTTCACAGTATCCTCTTCAATTTTGTTTTGCGAAGGTGGAGCATTAACAATAGGAAGAGACATCTCACACATTGTCTGCCTTTGGGAACACTTGCTTGGAAACACATACAATTTGACCTCTCAAAGCTTCAAAACAGCTTACTTCAACAACTATACAAAGGTTTCCTGTTTTTCTGTCCTTTTCACTTTTACGTAGAGTAAAATTTTGAAATGATGTTCGAATGACAATAGCAGTAGCAACTGCAATAGTAGTAGCAACCATTTTCTCAGACTGCTTCAATTAATAACTAGACGATAGCATTATGTATGATTTTTTCTTCACGCACTGTCTTTGTTGGCCTTTGAAATCTTTTATCACTTTGCAATATGAATGCACTGAATCTGCACTATTCTAAAATGTAGCTTTTGATGGAATAGATATCCATTTAAAAATATGAAAGCTGTAATAAAACTAAAGCTGGACTGAATTTTAAACATGTGCATGTTTTTGTGTGTCTTTATTGCGTTCTCCCCAGCACATATTTTCAACCCTGAAGCCTTGACATGTTGTTATGTTAAGACCTGTTCCTTATTCACTACCTGATATCAATCAAAGATCATGTATGAAATATGACAAACTCATGGCACTGCATAAGCTATATGACAATATTACTGTTGGGAAATGCTATCCGATAGCAGAAACTCTGGAGACAGGCTGTGGCTTCAATCTTGCCATTGGGCAATTACACAGCATTGACTGTGGACTGATTCGCATGATTAACTGGGACAAAATGCATATGGGTACTAGTTTAACATATGCAGAAGTATAAATTCCATCCCTCTGTGTGTTTTAATTACAAAAATGGAATGGACCCAGGTGCCCATCTGAGTGTGTCTCCTCATCCATATTATGATTCAATTATTCACAGACTAATAGGAATGGAAACATGATGTTATTCTAATCATCTCCCTGATGGAGATACATTCCTTCTTTTTTTTCTTCCAAAGCTTCCTCTCTTAATAGTTCCACACCTTTTTGTAACCAAAATGGAAGATTCATGTTTATTATAGTTATGAAATATATTTATAACATTCATAAAAGTTCTAGATCAGCAATAATAATAATAACAACCATAAATGATAATGATGTCATTTCATCTGGATCCATATCTGGTTATATATATGAAGAGAAATAAATACTGCTTTCTCAAATTTTATATGGATGGATGGATCTCTTCATGTTCATGGTCGAATATTTAAACAGTTTTTCTGCCCAAATATATAGTATGTCTATAATTACGAATATCCAAAATTAGAAATACAACAAGACCTCATCTATAAAACTTGGATTTACAATGTTATGTTTGACTAATACAAATATATTACAGTTAAACTGAATGCTATCTATCTAGCAAATATACTTAACTCATGCCATATGCTAAATAAATAAATACTTAGACTCAAAAGCCAAAAGGCTTTTGAGAAAACATATTTTATGATATTGTTCTTCAAAGAAAGTGTGAAGCTTTATAAAAACTGCCTTCAATAAAAAAGTTGAAGCTCTTCCAAGGATATTACAGTAATCTCATTTTATCTGTCCACTTTATTTATTCTTTTCCCTTCTTCTACTATCCTCAACCTTGCAAGCACACTTCTACTCCATCATCGACCTGCATCATGCACCTCAAATATGTGACTTTCTGCTTACTGATCATTGCTTCAAGATAGCAGTCAAGTTTTTATTCAGTCTTGTACTGATTGACTGATGCTTCTCACAGTCCATGATGTGCTCAGTAATTATTTTCAAACTCATTGTTCAAGGACATATATTTTCTTTCACTCTGTTTCATTGTCCAGCTTTCACAACCACAGATTACCACCAGAAAGAGCATTGCTTTAACTATTCTGAACTCTGCTGTCATCCAAATGTCTAAATGTCCTTATGTTAGTTTAAATTAGTCATTTCCTCTATTGGATTGATTTCTCCTTTACTTTTCAAACAAACAAATCAAGCCAACTGTAAGCACAGTAAACATGAGGCCTAAAAATATCTTTACCTTATAATATCTAATATTAACATAGATTTTTCACTTTCCACTTTTATTTTGATAATGAATTCTAATATTCCATAGTTTCAATTAACAAATTGACAGTCTGTATGCTTCAATGTTCTGACCTCCAATTTTGATTCTAAATGTTATCTCTTCAAATCTTGGCATTCTCTATGATATATTTGCTGCAAAGGTTAAACAGATAGGGGGCAATCTGCAAACTTGTCTAATTTATTTTTATTCTGAACTATTCTTCATAAATAATGTAGTTGTTATGTCAAAACGTATTGTCCTGCACCAGGTATGTCTTATGTGCCTCTAGATTTCTAACATGCCCTTGACTCTTACTACAATGAATTTAAGAATTATACATGAAAACAGGCCGTCACATGATCTGGACACCTCCAACAATTGAATCAAGATTACAGAGTCACTGTAGTCAGGCCAAACTGGATGAAAAAGAGCTGGACACTGTGCAAAACTCTATATAAAGTAATAAGTTCTCAGTACCCTCTGTAGTTGATCGACACAAAGTATTTTCATTATAGTCAACCAGTTCCACCATTTTTGCCTAAACATCCATGTAGATAAGGCAACATGCAAATTTGACAACCATCACAAACTACATCGACTGCATATTACTTTCTACAATATTTATTTTTTCTTTTGCCAGACAACCTATTATGTCCAGATAATTCTAAAATCAACTCATTTGCCAAAATACAACAGCGCAAATACAAAAGCAAAATTACACTTTGCAGGGATAGTACAGATTCAAATATACTATCCCTGCAAAGTTTAGTTCAGGTAATGAAGTGTCCTCCTAAGACACATAATACATTTTTCTTTCAGATTTCCCTTTTGCCTAGAAAGGTGGTAAGGGAAAACAAAAGGGCTGGAATACACACTCCTGATTCTCTTCCATGTACAAATTTCATGAATTCTTGAATAGTGCTAGAGATTAAGTGAGAAAATAATTACAACCTGTTAGGATTGAAGAGAAAAGTCAAAATGCTATTTGAATCAAAACAAATTCTGTCTAGCAGAAGGCCCAACAAGGTACCTGACTGAAAAATGATCCAGTACACCACAGTAGACACAAATCTAAAAAAAAGACGATGCCATGAGAATATACAAGATCTTTGGCAAGACAGAGAAGATTGGAAGATAGAGCTATAACCCAACAACAAAAGAAAAAAAATCAGGAAGATACTAAATCAGGACTTTCAAGTAAATTAAAGAGGAAATTGAGCATTTACCCTTCATCTCAAAAGACAAGGACAAGCTGATAAAAAGGTACCAGTACAAATTGAAAAGTTACATACAAACTGAACAGCCAATTAATGAATGGCAGGGTTAGTACGAAAGTTGACATGTCACTCAAAGTACAGATGGTTATTAATGGGAATAACTTGATAGTGTTATTTATCTTCCAAAGAACCGATAGGACTTTCCTACGTTGGAATTGAAAAAATAAGGGATCAAGAGCAGGAGAAACGTAATGCCAAGAAGAGCAGTCAGATCAATGGAATTTATCCATTATCGTAATGAAAAAAAACACTTTGAGAAAACGTGAATGCTTAATGAAGCCCTTAAACTTCAGCACTAGACATTACACATGTGGAGAGGTGTACAAGGGGGAGTTCTACTATCTCAAAACTCTAATAGATAAATTGAGCTTTGGGACAGCAGCTAGTAATAGCATTCATGTAGATTGTGAGGGTAGAGATGCATCTTAGCTACTCAAATAGTCCGGTATCATCAGCTCTCCTAACAACCTGTCAGTTCTTTGCATTTCTGCTCCTCAAATGGACTATTTTCTGCCATTACACTTTTTTTGTGTTGCATATCTTTTATGTTTCAGTTTTGGTGGAAGAACAGTCTATACAGGACAATAACTTGGCATTTGCAAAAATTGCCTTTCATTCATTCAGCTTTAGAACTGAAGTGCTTCATAGCAAGTAAATAACAGAAATTGTGTTAATGACTTATTTCAATAGCAATGATTCCAAGTAATTACTTGGGTTTTAACGGCACAGATCCTGCCATATTGCTTATTTTAAGAGGCTAGCAAGATGCTGATCTAAAAAAACAAATTGTCAAGCTTACATGGGGGGGGGAAAAGTGTCTACAGCAAACTAAAGAATTCTATATAGATTTTAAGGATTTTCTTCTAGGGCTTTTATTCAATAAAAGTATTCCTCCTCAAGTGACCTGAATTATAGCACATATTTCTGTATACATTACCTTTTGGCAATATATTTTAAACACCTAAAATACAAATACGTTGTTTCTAATATTTTCAACACATAGTCAATAATTGATGTATGCTCTGAACTTTTTAACCAGAATTATTCTGGCAACTAAACTTTAAATTGTGTAATAAAAATATAAAGGGCAGAAAGTCAAATATTACATAGCGAGAATGATATAAAATCTATAAAACTGTAAACACATGGCTATCTATGAGCTCTGATTTATACAGCTTTGCAAATAGATGTAGACTTTTCTGCTTTGAATTCAAAATTCAATTCTTTTCCCCACTCTGTGTTGCACCATTTATCCCCTGCTATTTAGTCTGCCTACATACATATATCCCCAATTTCTTTCTTAGCCATTTGACTTATAATAAAGAGACTGTTTGAATAAAAAATAAATATGTTGATAGCCTGTTGCAAAGTACCAGATTCTAATACTATATTTATTTGCAAGAATGTTTTTAGCCTTCACGTAGTTTTCATATGCATTCAAAGAAAATAAGAGTTGTGGATGGCTATTTCTGAAGGCTTTGGCTAGAAATGTACACACCAAGTTAATTCAGAAGAAGGACTATCCTGAGATTACACAAAGCATCTCCCCAATTTATAAATGTATATGACTGGCCATGTTCTTGACAGCAGCCATTTGAAAGAATGTCCAAAACATGTTCTCTAAAGTGCACAGTGACTCCAAAAGGCTTAATTTCTTCTTCATGAACTTCTAAGCAGCCAGTCATCCTCAAAGCTTTCTAAAGCTCAAAAACTCTAGATCATTTATCAAAGGACTGAAAGTCATTCCAGAGGGGATGTGCTAATTTCCTTTGGTACTGTACTAAGGATACAAAAGTAAATGTACTGTTGTTGTTAAGACGTTGTCCAGGATGCGTATATTGACTCATGAAAGCATCAAGAATGGTATTCTGTTTAACTGTTTTTAAAATGTTTAAAATGTTTCCATACATTTGTTTAATTTATTCATGGATAAAGACATAAGGACTACTTGCGGTGATATTAGAGATGTGTTGGTTGGGGATACGAATATATTTTATTATATTATAGAATATAAGTATAGCCAAGTACAATTATATTTATACAATAGGAACTGGAAGCTATTAACGCTGTAATGATTAAAGTAAATTAAACCTTTCAAAACAGAAAATTTATATCAATGTTAATTATTATTTCTGAGATGTAAGGGAGAGTTGCTTCAATTGTACAATTAATGATGAATATAACATCAATAAAAAGTTGCAAAGTAACTTAAATTCTTTTATAATAGAAAAAGTTTAGCTCTTTGAACCTACTACTAAAGTCTCAACTGCATTAATGGATAGTCACACAGCGAGCAAGATATTTAGACTAGATTTGCCATTTTATCCAGCAATCAAATCACTCCCAAAGACCTGGTTAGGCAGCTGTTTGATGAAGCTAAAGGTATCATTCCAGCTGTAAGCTATTCCAAGTAGAGTTGCCATATTACAGGTAGTCCTCAACATACTACCATTTAACAATCATTCAAAGTTATGGTGGCCTTGGAAAAAGTGACTTACAACCTATAGTTGTACTTACAGCTAAGTGTTGCAATATCCTGCCATCACATAATTTCAAATCAGTCACTGGGCAACCAGTTCACATTAATGACCACTTGCAGTGTCCTGTAGCAATCATGGACAGTAGTTCAGCGATCCGGTAGCGAAGGCGGAGCAGAGCTCCACCCACCCTCCCGGGTGTCATTACTTCCTGGTTTTAAAATGGCGTATTCTATTCCAAAAATACATTAAGAATTTTATTACAGTTTCCTAGTTGAGTGAACTGGCAGAGCATTTCTCTCAGTCCAGCAGGTTCTATTTTCTCCGTTGTCCAACTGCAACTAACCCATTTCAAGAAAGAAGTCCCAGACCCTGAAGGATTATATGAATCTCACAGCTTATTATAATGGCAACTATTATAATAATAATAGCATGGCAACAAGCCATGGTTGGCTTATCCACAGATTTCTGCATAAACCACAACTCCCTGGGTTCACATGATTTACAAAACTACAGATCTTGGTTTCCAAACTGCAAGGGCCATGTTCTCATAAAACACTAGACCAAAATGAAAGAAGTCCAATGAGCATGAACTTATCATCAGCATATTTTTCCTTTTCTTTGACATCAAATTGAATGTAAACTAAAATTCTTCAAATAAACCTTTGTATAATAACTTCTCAAGCTCCCAATAAAAGAAATAAATAATCTCTGACCACAAGGATATTTTGACTTGGCATGCCCTTTTACATGAGAGCATTTGTTCCACTAGAAGAAGAGGGAATTGCAGCAACTAAAGTGAAGGAGAAGATTTAAAAGAAATTGTCTCTTGAGAATGCCTGACATCACAAAGTCTTGAAAAGACTGACTGAGAGACCAAATCTAACAAAGAAACTAATAAAATATCCCAATTAGATCAGGAAGGAGTGCAAATAGGAAGCTGCTAAGGCAGTCAAGCAAAAAGACTTCCTTGGATGAAATCCGATTACAGGGGGAAAAAATGAAGAAAAAACAGAACTAGGCATCAGCTGTTGATCTCCACACACAATGTTCATAATTGCTCTCTGCCTGGGAGTATATTTGGTTCTTCTACAATAAGGAGCTGCAGTCAGAAATGTCAGCAGCACGAGTACTTCTACATATTTATCGCAGCTACTTGTGTAAAAATATTTGAAAGTGGGGGCCTGACTTCCACGAGAAAAGGTTCTGCAGAGGTCAAAAGCATATTGCTGCAACTGCCATTACCAAAAGCTAAAAAAGCAAAGTGCAAAAACTGCTGCTATATTAAAGCCACATTTATGATCTGTTACAATAAGAGGCAGCATAACCTTTATTGCCTTCCCGTGCAGGATCTCCGCTTTCTGCATCCAAAATTAATCTTCCCCAACCAGCACCCTCCCTCCAGTTCAATTCCATCAATCCCGGCAATCACAGGGTGGGCTGGGGTGATGAGATGTGGGTAAACAGAATCTTTCAAATGGCAAACTGGACAAACAATTGGAATGTCCTTTAAAAAATGGAGGCACCTTTAAAAAAAACTTTACAGTATTGCGAGAATAGAACCTGTTGCAAAATCAGAAGAATTTGCCATAAGGCTGGCTGTGTAAGGAACTTTTCCTACCAAGCCAGGTGCCTCTCTCAGAAATTGAAACAATAGAAAGGTAAGTTGGGTATTGCTGGGAAAATGGGACAACTTGCCACAGCCAACTCGCTGTGAGGCCAACTTACTATGTGGCCATCTCACTGCAGAATAACTTGCCATGGCCAACTGGGCATGGGACAATTTAGCAGTTCTATTTCATTACTTAAAATAAATAAAAAAAATTTTAATTTTTGCCATTCACATTTCATTCTGTTCTTCCATTTGCATCCTTTCTTTAACGATTCTATTCCACCCTTTCTTTGCTATTAGTGTAACTCTTGTCCCGCAGCGGCTTGTGCTGTGGCAAGATGGCCATAGCAAGCAGTCCTGCGGCAAGCTGGCCACAGCAAGTTCATGCCGTTATGCGCACCTGATCTCCATTGGGTAGATGAGTCGCTGCCGGGACCCAGCGGGATGGGATCCCTGCAGTCTGTCAGGGGTGCTACAGTGGTCATAACTTTGAAACCTGGACGCAAATAGCTTTTGGAGAATCTTGAGTAAATTTGAGCAGTCGCTAAGTGATCCATCATAAGTCAAGTCTGTACTTTGTACAAATATCAGTATGTTCTGTAAGAATTTTGAATGTCATTCGCCTAAATATATACATGCAATTTCTCCAAATAGGAATAATTTGTGTGCAATTTATAAGCAGAGAAATATTTCAAGAGAGCTGTACTGGATTGTTTGAATTAAATGACAATTTGTTAGTCCTTGAAAAGAATTTAATGACAAATCTCTGTGTAATACCTGCAAGATCTGGTTTAGCTGAAGGAATACTAGCATGCATATGCTTTTGTATATATATCATTCTCAGTTGAATCAAACAGAATGTGTTAAGATAATAATCAAACCTATATAGTTTAAGTTGCTCAAACTTTCTAATATACCTATTTGTAATTGGAAGCCTTGCTGGCCACTCTTACATGTTCTTGTTTCATTCACTGGAAATATTCAGAAGCTGCTACTTTGGAAAAGAGCTGAATGGAGGAGAAGGATTTAAAAGCACTGTCTCTCTCCTGCCAAGCAATCTGAAGTCTTTCATGACTGGCGAATATGTGCCAAAGTGAAAAAATCTTATTTCTTTTTGTCCCAACTGTTAAACTTTCCTGACTCAGTGATAATCAGCTATGAAAGATCAATACAAATTGCAAAGTTCATCTAGTTTCTTCAGACTGCTAGAAAGAGTACCAAGAGTACAGAAAAACACTTGTAGTGCAACTACACAAATGAAAAATGTGTGGCCAATCTGAATTGTACTGATTGCACTTAAAGGAAAATCTCCAAGATCAATAAGGATCAGTAACCAACAAGAATCTCTGGCTGAATACTATGTCTGCATGTACAGTAATACAGGATTTATTTCAGAGACTAATGTAATTCAAGAATCAGCAAACCTAAATCTTGTGCCCAAATATGAATTTCAAGTCATACTTTCCACTACCACCATAGGAACTAGATAGATTTGCAGAACTGGATAGATTTGCAGGTGTGATTTTTGAAGAGAAATGTTTTTCCCCCTGCCGAAATGGACAATATTCATAATGATGTTCTGTTTCACTAGAAAAAACAGGACTATCATTCATACTGAAAGAATTAGAAGGGTCCTGTTGGAGACAGGGATTATGTAAGGAGCCATGTGAGATTAGAGTCCCATTCTTCCTTCATTTCTGGGTAATCTTCAGCTATTTATATGAAACCACTATACATCATAGGGCTGTTCACATAAAAGAAACTTGGATACTTTTGAAAAATGAATATGAAATGCATTGTAACAAACATGATGCAGCATTTTTAAGAATGCATTGAAATATTTTACCAAATCTGAACTCTATCAAATTCATTTAATATTGCTCCCAAAAGTAATAAAAAGCAAATAATACCAAACAATGGGATAAGTCCTGCTGTGTACGGTATTTCAACAACCTCCCACAAAGTACTGCTTGCTTGTACAAATGAGGCCACTTCTTTACAATAACTAGATACTGTACTTTTCTACAATGTAACATTACATTTATATACAAAAACACGTGGTCCTTGTTATCAAATATATTATTAATCGTGATTACATAGTAAGTACATACTAATAACTATTAGTTATTATTATGGATAATATGGATATTATCCATAATAAAGAATAACACATATCCCTCTTTTAATGGAGATTATTTTGTTGGAAGAATTTGGGAAAGGTTTTGTGTGTGTGTATTTTATGTGTGCACAAGTTGTTGGAACAGCAAGTTCCAACAACAAGTATAAAGTATGCTTTTTCAAAGTCTTGTTATCCACAGATTCACCATTTAAGGCAAGATGCTGCCTTAGAATAATAATCTATATAATACTAAATGTCTTGTATCTGTTTATAATCTTCAGTTGGGCAAAATGGGGTATCATAAGGCAACCATTTTTGAACCAATATACCTCAAATGGGATAATTTACAGCATGTATCCAAAATCCTGAACTCGTTAATCCCATGGAATTGAAATTTGGCAAGTTGTGGCTACTTCAGTTACACTGCACCTTCAAGCTGCCATGATTGGCCAAAATCAGATGATCATCATGGGCTTATCTCCACCTTTCCTGCCTCCCTGTGATCCCTGCTTCCATTCGAGGGTAGTGAGGGAGAGGAAATGGTTTCAGTCCATATTGTGAATATAATGTGAAAAAAAGAATGCTTCCCACAACTCAATGAGGATGTCAGCAGAAGTTGAACTCTTCTGAGGTGATGACAGTACCATATACCTCAGGGATTGAAATTTTGCAAAATTTCAGCGAGGACCCCTTACTCCTGTGGGACTGAAATTTTACAAATGCTCCAACTTTCCACAAAGGAATCAACTGAGAAACCAGTCAGAAGTCACTCCCACGCTTTTTTGCCCGCCCCATGGTATTTGTTTCTTGTTTAGATAAAGAAATATCTCTGAAATGATGACTCAATGAATCAGACAGTACAATGGTGATATCAATAGTTAAATATAATATAAACTATAGAATTTTGGAGAACATTTAGGCTGACCTCTGCCCGGAACAGGAATTTGCACTATAGTATCCCCCATTATAATCAAAATCTACTGCTTTGTAATTTAAAGCCAATAAGGAACTCAGACTAATTTTACCCCATGATTTATATGACAGACCTTTTGATACCTCAAGACAACTGTCATGCCTCCCTGCCACTTCCTTTTTTTCTGGACTGAAAACAACCAGTGTTTCCAACAGTTTCTCATAGATTTTTCTTTCTATGATCCCTGTCATCTTGATTGTACTTCTCTGACATTTTTCAATTTGCCAATGTCCTTCTTAAAACACAGTATCCAAAACTGAACGCAGCATTGTAGGGGTATTCTGACTAATATAAAATAGAGAGGGACAATGTTTTATCCTGCTTTTGCCATTGAATCTGTTAATGCATAATCACAACTGCTTTTCTGCAACATCACATTCTTAATTGACATTCAGCTTGTGATACACCAACCCAGCCAGATTACTTTTTGCATATATTTTGCCTAGTATGTCCCCTACCTTAATTTTACCCACCAAAAGTAGGACTTACCAACTGTCTCTATTGATATTCATCTTGTTGGTTTCTGTTCATTATTCCAACTTGTCAAGACTTTTCTTAATCTTGTTACTGTCTTCTACAGTGTTTGCTTTTCCCCTATCTTTTTGTCATATGCAAATCTGATAATCTTATTTTCTTACTCCTTCTTCAGTTCATTTATAAGTAGGCTGAACAGCAGATACTTTTCTTACGCTTATCAGTAGCAATTCTTTAATGGTCTTTCCTACTTTTCCTGTGTAGGCTAGCAATTAACCTGAGACTTTCTCCAAAAAAGCACCTGTTCTACTACTGAGCTATTCATTCAATCATCAATACTGCTATAGTGAGTTGTTTCAATTAAAAACTTTTATAATAAACACAGTGGATATGATTTTTTGAGAGCCAGCTTGGTGTAGTGGTTAAGGCATTAGGCTCAAAACCAGCAGACCATGAGTTCTAGCCCTTTCTTAGGCACAAAGCCAGCTGGATAACTTGGATTTGTCATTCTCTCAGCCTTAGGAAAAGGCAATGGCAAACCCCTTCCAAAACATCTTGCCAGAAAACCTGCAAGAGATTTCAACAGACAATCTCTGAGAATCAGACACAACTGAAGGGGGGGGGGAGAAATTCTTTATACAAGTGGCTAAAAAAGATGGCCTTATTTCACGGTCAGTTGTGATACTCTCCAAACATTAACACCAAAAAATCAGTAACTTGCATAAGTATGCCACACTAGCTTAGCACAGTTTCATAGAAAAGAAATGAGGGAAAGAAGAAAATTATGCAAATATGGAAAGTGTCATTTTCATTTTTTTTTGTGATTCTAGAAATATATAACCTGTTACTTATTGAAAAGTACATGAAGCAAAAATGAACAATTGCTTTTCACCAGTCCACTATTTCTTTTACAAAATACCCAGAGAGAATTATTGAGATTTTCCAACTTGCATCTAATAAATTATTCAGAAGCTTGGTCTGTGTAAAGAAAGCCATATGGGAGACACACAAAATTGTGGTCATATAAAACAGACCAACATCTGACCTCAGTTATGCTCATATATAACTCTGATAAGGGAAAACACTGTTTCGAACATATTTAATATGCAAGGTAAACACTGACCAGATTTGGTAGATAAGCAGACAGAAACCCTGCTGCCTTAAGCCAGTTTACCAATCAAATTAGTAAAAAGCCAACATTTCAAACACAGTATTTTTTCTGGTTATATACCCAGTGAGCTTGAAACAGGAGAGTACAGCAGAGCAATAAATTAACACAGTAAGAATCTAATTAGGAGACAACTGTTGCTGTTCAATACTTTCAATGCATTATTAGAATAGTGATTCATATTCACAGTATTATCTAAATTAAAGAAACTTCTATGTACTTTCAAAAACCAATCCTACTGCTGAATACATGGGAATACCAGGAGAAGAATACACAATACTTCCAGCTGCATAAGTAGATTATGCTGTTTAGGCAGTTATGAGATCTAACAGGATCTAACAATTAACGACTGAGGTGATGGCAAACAAAGAAAGCAACCACATTTGCCTTGTCAAAAGAAAAGGAAAAAAGAAATCACAACTGAGCCAGGAAAACTTACATTCAATCAAGTTAGCTCTGAAAGGCAGATTATTTCAAATTGATTTTTAAAGGAACATTAAAAGCTTAGCTGCAAAGTTTGCATCAGCCAATTCAGATGAAATAGTAATAGTACTTATTTGGAAAGCCTTCAAAAAAACAAAAAAACAATTTCTTCTCCAGGCCACTTATGCTGGCATGCTGGTGCTCCTGTTTTTCACCAAGGAGCTGAGTTTAGAGTGCAAACATGCAAGCTTATAATTAAATTATAATTATAAGCTTATTATAAGATTTTGATAGTGCTGTGCATTCCCTAATTGGCTTTAACTTGAGATTTTAAGTATCTATCTTTCTGATCCACCAGAAATGCAATTTAAATATGGAAGCCCAAATAAGATCCAGTTTCACTTTGTACTGGAATAACACAAATTGTCCAAGATAATACTGTGGAAGAATTATGAAAGCAAAATGAATAAAAGAACAAAAGACCAAACCTAGTATAGGAGTAAACCTCAATGAACTCCATCAGATTTATTTCTAACTCCACAAGAAAAAATGTTAAGAAAATATTTTTCCATTTTGTATTTAAAAAAACTCTCCAACTGTTTCCTCCTCATCTAAACATGAAACAGAATCATCTTATTTACCCTGATGTCAATGAAAGAAATCGGCCCCAGTTACATTAGCAACCAGATCTTGCACTGTACATTCTAAAGGCAGAAGATCAGATTGCCACCTACAGGTATATTTAGTTTCTCACTCCCCACCATTTTTTTAAAAAAAATTCTTTTGAAAGTACATAAACAATGCAAAAGAGATGGAACATAATAGAAAGCATTTTTTAGATGAGTCTTGCAGTCCGTTTATACTACAATGTCATTTAAGAACAATAGAACACAGATCATCTTTTCTCATAAATATAGCTGACATAGGACTTTTCCCCACATAAGCATGCACATCAGATGAGTCACAAATGAATGTATAGGCTGCTTTCACAGAAAACATTATGACTTGTCAGCAGTATTGATGTCATATGCTGTTTCTTGCTATTGTTGGGCTGTACTTTTTGTTTTATTCATATGAGTAATCAGTTCATATTACAGTAATTGAACAAGAATATGCACTCATCTAGGCTATAGGCTTTTAAATAATCAAGCAATGATATCAGACCAGTAAATTGGTTAGAACCCTTAGGTTCTGCTCCAAGTCTCATAATAACAAAAGCAATAGGGAACAATAATAATACATTGACCAAAAGAGGGTTTACAGTTTTGGCTTAAATTTAATTTGCCTAAACCACATCCTTCCAAATGGGCTTTGCTTTTGAATAAACCTGCATAAGATCAAATTGCAGAATTAACCATAATAGACTCGGTTGATATATTTTATTTGTAGTCTTGATTATGACTTTTTCATTCTAACTATAGAACCAGACTTATTAAAGCTATAAAACCATAGAAAATGCATTACTCCATTTAAAATGCTCAATTCTGGCCACTCTACAGTTCTGTAGAAGAAACATAAGCCATTTACCTGATACAATTGGTGCTAGTCTGAATATGTCCGTTAACCTGCTGTTCACTGGTTCGTAAGGTGATTCTTCAAGCAAATCATTTCCTAAAAATAATTTAAAATGTTTTTTTTTCTTTCTTTCATGCTTTTTAAAATATTTTCTAAACTACAACACTCCTAGGATCTCCAGGCTATTCCCAACAACAAACATGACAATGCAATCAATTATTACTACTTTCCACTTTTATCTGGCTTCCCATCCCATCATATCATCTTCTTCAACTCTTTTTATTTGGTAACAAACCTACAGAAACTTCAATTGAAGGCATTTTAATCTTTCTCTTTCATATCTGTAGCTGTTAAAGATAGGGGAACAAACTTCAAGGATTCATTACTATTAAAGTTCAATCATTATTATATTTTATAAGTACTTTGTGCTTACTTCCAAATAAAAGGTAGTACAGAAATCAAATAAATAATACTAAGAGAAGGCAAAAACGGTTTTTTTAAAAAAAAAAATAGCAGGGGATGTTATGCTTATAATAATCATTTTCTACAGATGTTAAGAGAAAAAAGTACTTTGTTTTCAATGTTTCTTGTAAACCAAATAGATTTAGATCTACATCTAACTATATCCAATACATGCGGAACAAATATTTTTCTTAGTTGAAAGGGTGCCAGAAAGCTAAGGAAAAAACCTCATCCATACATCTATGAGAATCACAATAATTCTTTCCTCAAAAAAATCTTAAATTTGACATTCTATGCGAAATGTATGGTGTTACTGTTTACAGAATTCTGTGGGAAAAACTCATCTATTTAATATATGAGATACAGGCCACCAGCTTTCCTCAACCTGGGACAAAAATTCCACCATTTTACTTGAAGCAATGGAGACCATAGACTTGGCTACTTGTTTTTTCTCAGCCTATTTTCTCACATAAGCCCAAAACCACTGCCTTGAGATACTAATGGATAAAGCAGAGTATAACTCTGAGAAATAAAAATGCATTCAGATACTTGGATAAAAGACCTCAAGTAGGAAGCTACAGTCAATAATCCAAAGTTAAACTATTTTGTTTAGCAGCAAATATTGATTCAGCTGAGCCTCACAGATATAAAGATATATAGAATAACAAGAATAGCATAGCTGAACTTTAAATTGTCAACAAGAGCCATAGTCTGGTGATCCCTACTGCCTCAGGAAACAATGACTATAATTCTTTTCATTGGCTTGATGTCAGCATGTTATTAAGGAAGCTTTTCCCAAAATTCATCTACTCCCACACTACAGAAAGGATGCTGCTGTTAGATATAATGTCTTGGGTAGCTTGGCTAAGGGAGGTGTGACTTCAATTTGATCTCACACGTGAGAAATTGGCCTGTATAATCTCCCGACTTTAGATTTCATTAACAAAGGCTGATGGTCTTTGCTGGCAGGAGGGGAAGTTCCTAATTCAACCGTTTTGTAAATCTGTACTCCCCTTTTGACTTTGGTTTACAAAGGTCAGAGGAGTCCCTTCTGGGGAAAATCTTTTGAGTTTGCATTTTCAACAATAGGAAACAGCAACAGCAACAGCTGCTCTGGCTGGGTGGCATCAGTGGTCTTCCCTCTGCAGCCAAAGAGCACAAAGAAAATTACAAGGTCAGCTGATGGAGGACCTGAGGGGCAGGACAGAGGGCATTCCTTTCTAGCACTGGGGAAGGAAAGAGGCAGGGAATGATGTTGTGTATGACAACCACGTACCCTGTAAGCTTTGGTACATGCTCCAGTAAATACGCAGACAGTTTTTCTCCTTTTTCATGCCTCTTTTGCAGCGGCAATTATAGAGGGATTTCTGCTTGAGAGCCTCCATGGCGCTTTTGCACTCGTCCTTTGCCTCCAGGCCTGCTGCCCGGCTGAAGTTGCTCTCTTTGCCAGCTACACACTGCCTCAGTGTCCTGTATTTAGTGCTGCAGCTCTGCTCCCTGAGACACTGGTCACTGGCTTTCACACAATCCAGATGGTCTCCTCCAAGCAGCCCACTCACTTCAGCCGAGAAGAGCACTTCTGCATTCAAAGAGAGCAAAAGAAAGTCTGTCAACCCCTGAGAGGTCAGTCCAAGAGAACATACACAAAACTACAATAATTGCAAGAATCCAAAGGGGGGGGGGAGAGAGGCAGAGAGAACTCGGCTTTGGTTGCCTTTCTCAGGATAGCAAAGACACCAAAGAGAACTTGGCAAATGGAAGTCCAATGTCTATCCCTCTTCAAGAGATTGTTTAAAATTGAATGTTTTTTAAAAAGTCATTGTCAAATCAATGTATCAGCTGTGTAAGATAAAGTCATCTCACCTATTACCCCCATTTTACAGGTAGTTTTCCCCCCCAGGTTTCATTTTCTTTGGAAAACCCATATTTATGAAAGTTAACTTTCGAAGTACAGAAACCATCCCCTTTATGCTCTAACAACAGCATTAGGCAGTTAAATGTTCATTTGCACAAAGGCAGTGCTGTGATTTTAACTTCAGTCAGGAAAAAGGTCAAATGAGAGCAATATTCTTAAACATCGAGGAATCTTTCAAACTTCTGCTTCTTTTTAAAAAGCTAGGCTTCTGATATCTTCCACTGGAAAGATTTAAAAACAACCAGATTTTCAAATTCCTCTTCCTCCAGCATTTTTGGTACAACCAATAAGGTCATCTTTTAGTTCTTTATTTCCTTTCCAATAAAAAAAATAAACTAGCCTGTGTGCACTCAAACACTCCGTATCTATTTGCAAGCCACAGCAGACTGGAGATACAAGTATTTTTTATTGTCAAAGCTCAGAACAGGCAGGATATAACTATACCTTTTATAATTACAACCCTCACTTTCTTCTAATAAAGATGAATTTACTGGAAAGTTTCGTCCAACTTATTTCCAGTTTAAAAATCAAAAGGCAGCATATCTTTTGCAAACAGCACCACCCTGTGTAAGTTCTACTCAGAAGTAAACCCAACTAAATCCCAACGAAATCTATAGCCAAGTAAGCAGGCGCTGAATTACAGTGTAAAATCCATTTTCCGCGTTGCAAACATTGGTGTAAAACTGGCAGACCACCGTGTCTTTCCAAGACAATCAATCGGCAATCAGCCCCTGCTTGGAACTCACAAAGCCAAGAAAGATTGTACAGAGTCACATACCAAAGATTTAACGCACCGGCCACTTACCCATTAAGGGCAACACCAAGTAGAAGGTAGCCAGAGGCATCTTGCTCCTCGACAAATCCTTCTCTCCAACGAACTTGTTTCCGCCGCTCCAGAAGGCGATCTCAGCACCTAAGATATTCCAAGCCAGCAAGGTTCCAAAGCCACCAAGTTCATATCCATTGAATTTACAAGGGAGAGGGGGAGAGAGAAAAAGAAAGAAAGAAAGAAAGAAATCCCCACCCTCTCCTCTCTCTCTCTCTTCCGTCCACCGGGAGCAAAAGCAAGAGCAGCTGCTCTGCAAAAGGAGGGGGAGGCGAAGCGAAAGGCGAAGATTTTCTCACATGGAGGAGCTTACATCCCAGGATCCCGGAAAACAGAAGGGTCGATTTCTCAATAAAAGCGAAAGGGGAGGACAGCCAGCCTTTCCCACTTCAAGCGCGGGAGCGCAATTCGGAGATGGAGCTTCCCCAGCCTCTTTTTCGGGGGGCGGGGGGGGGCGGCAACGTCTCCACTCAGTAGGACCTCCAAGAAAGCGGAGGGGGAGGGGGAGAAAAAGAACAGCGATCCAAAGGTTGGTTTCCCAGTCCCGCTGCCGTCCGACAGCCTGCCGCTGGTCTCCTTTACCGCCGCCTCCAAGTCTGCGGGCGACCCCCGAGTTAGCCCAAGGGGTCCCTCTGCTTTCTCTGAAGGGACTTTTTCACCTCCCCGAACCTGCAGCCTTTCAGGGTCTGCGCCCAATTGGCTGGGTCCGAGCTTGATTATCGGAGAAAGGCACTAGAAAGGCGGCCAGCCCCACCGAAGCCTCCGGAGCAAAAAAAAAGAAAAGAAGAAGCCTTTTTGTAGCGCCGCCGGCGTTTCTCGATGCGCTCCAGTCGCCCCCTCTATTGGACGTAGAGACACGCGCAACGGACGGGGCTCTTGATCTCGCCGGAGAAAGCGCTCCAGCAGGTGCAGCTCTTGCGCACAAGACAAACCGCTCTCGTTTCCCCGGGAGGAAAGTCCCTCCGCTGGACTGAACTGGGCAGGGTCGGAGAAGGCAAAGGCGGCGGCTCTCGTCCCCTGTCCCCGGAAAAGTTTTTCCTGCGCTCGGTTGGGTTTCACACAGTCGCCATCAAAAAAAGCAAGACTCCACGTTCGTTCGCGAATGGACGCGGGAAGGAGCTTTAGTACCAACCGGGCGGGGGAGGAGAGGCGATGTTATAAATCAGGGATGGATGGATGGAAGGAAGGAAGGAAGGAAGGAAGGAAGGAAGAAAACTCAATGGCGCTTTAGTTATAAGCCAAAGGAGCCGTGGGTTTGGAGAAATTGGTACGTGCTCAGGACTGTGTCGCCTGACAGTCCTCGACCTTCGTCCTTGAGTAGACCCTTCCCAGCAAGCGAGCCTTTTTGCAGGAAGGCGCCTCCCTTTCGCTTTTTTTTTTCTTCTTTAGCCACTGAGCGCGTCCCTGCCTTTCCCGTTTGCCAAGGAAAGAAACTTTCAGGCGCCCTTCCCACGGCCAGTCTGCGCGCGTTTCCAGGTGCGCAAGGGAACAAAGCAGCCAATCTCGGGGAGAAAGCCCCTTAGCCGGAGCTTGTAACAGGTTGAGAGGACGGGCAAGCGCTGTGCTCTTGAGGGTCGGCCTGTTTCAAAAGTAACCCCCGCCCCCCGCTAGCTTGTATTGACTGTTGCTATCAAGTATTGGATAAATGTCACAGGCAGTTAAATTATCCATTCAAGAACAAAGACATGTATGGCCCCTTTTATCTTACGAATTATATCGATTAGGGATGGCGTTCTTGCTGCAAGTAGCTGGCTGTAGCACACTTTTTTTTTTCAAATTTCCAAAATATTGATAGCAGAAGGAAACAAGGCAAGTTAATTCCTTCTGTGAAACTGGAAGGGAACACATCCTCCATTATCACATCTATCCCAAGTTTCTGGATTAGGAGCAAAGTGGCAGCATGTTTGCTAGGGCTGCAACCTTAAACACATTAATTTAATTAGCTTGCCCAACAAATGGCTTTTAACCGTATTACTTAAATTCCACCATTGGAATACTTAAATTCCACCACCCTGCCACCATTGTCCTCACTATCCAATAATATGGAGAACAACAAGGTAGTGGGTACTGAATTATGTTGCTGGTCCTCAGGAGCATAGATGAATTTCTTCTGAATTAGGTAGAGTTGAGAGGGTAAACCATGTCAAGTAAATGAAGAGCTGGATAAAATCAACCTCATCATCTTTCTGTTGGGTGTTGCCATATGTGGAAAGTGGGTAGGATTTTGTGTACGTGACCATTTCTTTGAAAATTTGATCAGGCTTGGGAAAGTGTGTGCAGGCATGTACTTATTGTATCTGTTCAGATACTCACTAATCACTAAAGTCAAACATTACTTCAATGTATCAATTTACACTTCTGTCCTGAATAAACAAATCAAACATATGTCACAACTACATGACAGATGGCTCTAGCAGAGAACTGTCAGCTATTTTCACACAGTTTCTACTTATATAGAGAATCTCCCCCTTCCAAAATATCCCCAAAATCTAAAAAAAAAAAAATGCAAACTAGATTTAAAAATCCCTAGTTTTATCTCTGTGCACACATACAACAAAACTCAAGTTGGCTTCCCAATATTTACAGATTTTTTGACATTTACTGAAGAGCAGGAAGAGAAAGTCAAGCCTACAAATATCCTGGGAAACAGGAAAAAACAATCTTAGGTACATTTCTCAGAAGGCTTATTGTGTTCAGGGGGATTTACTCTCACATATGTCAGAATGGTCTGGAACTGATCAACATCCTCATTTTAAATTTACTCATATATAAATCCTCTTTCAGTCCATTTCAATCCCCCTCACAAAGCACAGTCTTGAATTATGTCCCAAAGTGATCAGCATAAAATGAATGCTAAAGAATAAGTTGATGGTACAAGCCACAGTACAGGTAGTCCTAGACTTATGATCACAATCAAGCCCAAAATTTTGTTAAATAACAAATCATGACAATGATTTTTTAAGTGAGTTTTGCCTTATTTTATGAACTTTCTGGTGCAGTTGTTAAGTGAATCACTGAAGGTGTTAAATTAGTAACACAGTTAAGTGCATCTGGCTTTCTCATTGACTTTGCTTATCAGAAGGTTGCAAAAAATGATCACATGACCTCAGGACACCGCATCTGTCATAAATATGAGTCAGATGCCAAAAATCTGGATTTTGATCATGTGACCATGGGATGCTGCAATGGTAGTAAGTGTGAAAAAAAACCATGTCACTTTTTTCAGTGCCATTGTAACTAAATGAACTGTTGTAAGTCAAGGACAACCTGTATCATCACATGACAAAGCAGACATAGGTACAATTGGGCATTATGTTATTTCTGATGTTTGAGTGCAAAAGGTAAAGGATGCTTGAGCTTCTACAAGGTAAATGATCCACAACATGTCTTTGCTACTGCATCTGCTGCCCCATCCCCATATGGTGGGAATCCAAGTTAAACTTAAATATTCATGAGTTGACTCCAGGGGGCTGCCTGGACAAGTCCCTGCAATTTTCTTGGCAAAATTTTCCAGAACTGTTTTTCCATTGCCTTCTTTCTAGGGCTGAGAGAGAGAGAGAGTGACTGTGCCAAACTCCTTCAGCTGGTTTCGTGTTTTAAAGTTGAGATTAGAACTCACAATCTCCTAGTTTCTAGTCTTATTACATCAAACTGGGTCTCAATGATTAATTATTATGTAATTAGATAAAGATAAAATGGAAGATAAATTGTGATCATGATAATATATTATATTTCCATATGCCAGTATACTGACTGTATGTATCCCATTTTCATTTAATTCAGGATGGCACACATGAAGATGTTTCATTTTTATCCTCACAAAAATAATATAGGTTAAAGGGGAAGATGGTGATAAAAACAATACTGCCTTTTGAGATTTATGGCTGAGCGCACTTTGTTCTGAGCGCACGCTACTCTCCCCAACACTCTTAATATTTCACTGATTTATGATACAAAGAAAGCTTGAAATCTATTGGTTCAACTGGATTTGGGCATATTTAACTCCTCTGACTTTTGTCCATATACAGACTAGGATATAAAACAAAATTTGGTATTGTAGTGCTATCTCTTCAGTGAGACTTTCACCTCCATCAAAATATATTAGGTAAGTGGAATTTACTTCTATGGAATATCACCATAAGAATATTAAGTTCAAAAATCCATTTACTGGAAGCAATCTCCTTAGCATTTCAGTGTGTCCATGTCTTTTAAATACTAATTATATGTAGACTCAAATTGACCTTGCAGAGGTTTTCAAATAAAACCTGGGTGATGTGATTTGGCAATTCTTGAATGATATAGTTTTTATTTTATTTTATTTTTTACAGATACAAATAGAATATGTTTATCTCTATATATTTAACATGGTTTATATAAGCAGTGTAAAGCTTTTCTCTCACTGCACAAATATAGTATTAATCAAGCAATGGTATTTTCTAAAGCATCACCATATACAAAAACATCAAAGAAAGTTTAAATAACTTCATATTAAAATATAAAACTGATATTCAACTGTGATGGAATGAAAAATTAAGATATAAGCTCTACAAAGGAACCTGAAAGCCAGTTTGTTTTATTTTTCTTTTAAATCCAGATAGGCACAAAAATTATATGAAAGCTTCATTCATACATAATGAATGCCATTTGCATTCACAGTTCCACAGCATATTAATCCTAAAGACAACTCTGTACAGAACAAGAAATGTGCATTATCCTTTTTCTAAGCTAGTTGGAATATCTTTGGTGACATGTAACTAAAAGGTAACATCATAGTATATTTTACTAAATATTTTACTATAGAAATATGTCTCAATGTATTACAATAAATGTCAAGTCATTTTTTTTCTCCCTTGTTTGAATCTTTTAGTCCTTAGCGTAGGATACAAGGTTGGTTTATTTATTTGTGTTAGAAGCATCACAATTAAAGTAAGACATACAATATGATATAACTGTGATGGCAAACCTACGGCACATGTGCCACAGGTGGCACGCAGAGCCCTCTCTGCAGGCACGCAAGCCATCAAACCAGCTCAGCTCCAGTGCACATGTGCACCAGCCTCCAGCTGGCCAGCTGATTTTCGTGTCTCTGCCACGCATGTGCGGGGTACATGCTGAAGACGCATGCACATGTGCAAAGGGGTCTCACGCACATGCACAGGGGGCCGGGGCAGCAAGGGAGGTATGGCATGTGCCACCCCACAGACTCTTTTTGGTCCCAGGAGGCTGCAGGGAGGCCTGCTAGGCCCAAAAAGGGGCACAGGCGGCAGGGGAAGCATGGGGGGGGGCATGTGTGCATGCGTGGATGGGTGTGGCATGTGGGAGAGTTGCGCACACATTGCATTATGCATACCCGCACATGGGCTTTCAGCATGTGATGACAAAAAGGTTAGCCATCACTGTGATATAACATTTAAAATATAAAATACAAGATTGAAATATGTGTAAGTTAAACAGATCTTGGCCAGAAACTAGCAACATTAATTATATTCTGTCACGCTACCATGAAGTTCTCAAGTGTACACTGACCAGGGCACAAAGGGCAGGTATACATATGTGTTGTTGCTTGCATGTCACCACAATTGCAAAGAACAGAAGCCACCGTCTCATCCCATTTGTTCATAGTGTCTTTGGATCTTGTTGTCCCCATGCAGTCTATTCAATGATTTCCATACTTCCTAGCTATCATCAGACCCAGGTGTCATTGGTTCCATCCATTGTTGGTTCTTTGTAGCTTTTCATAGGTCCCCTCTGCTTTTAAATTCTTCAAAGACTTCCATGGAACTAAGGAAGCTTTTTCCAGATTTTAATCTCTGATGATCTGGTTGTAGGCCATAGACCGTATGTTGGTATAGCTGGTCAAAGGCAAAATATGCTCAAAAGGGCATTTTCAGGAAAAAGGAAAAAATTTTTTTTTAAAAAAGTGTAGAGATGTGATAGAGTAGAAGAGCAGTAGAAGAGCAGCTAAGAAATAATCTACAACATGGTAATATTAGCCCAAACAAACACAGAATTCACTTCTCCTTACGCACCTCACACAAAAATAAATAAAATACATAAATACCAGGGGCGGGTTCCAAATCCCGTCGCTACCAGTTCACTCATGCACGTGGCACTTCTGCACATGTGTAGAAGCTTCTGGATGGGTGGAGCCTTCTGCTGCCGCAGCTACCAGTTCTCCCGATCCAGTGTGAACCAGTAGCAACCCACCATTGATACATACATAATTGTATTTCTGCTTGTAACTGGTTAGTTTCATTGTATTGCATTAAACAACCTTGATCTCATATATTAAACTGCTAGGGATATCAGTCCTGCCTACCCAATAAACTGACTGTGTCACCTGATATGGCCCCTGCAACCTCCCCCAAATAGATGCCAAATTGTAATTCATTGTTCAGTCTCATGGTAATAGAAATAAGATTGCTTCCAGGCCCACTAAAAAGTAGAATGGGGCCTTCTGTAAACAGATATTCAGCATTCAGACTCTAAAAGAATGATTTCAGCACACTGAGAGAGACCCTGGATGAAAGACCAGTATAGGAACAAAATGGACGTTCAGTCAGACTTATAGCATTTCAGTTGTAGTGACGATTATTGCTTTGATAAAACTCTGGATCCAAGCTTTAATTAGACACTTCTGAAATACTATTTTTTAAGTTAAGTTAAGTGAATTTCTGGAAACTTAATAAATTAGTGTTGTTTTCCTTTATGGTAAACTACATTATGGTTGATTGCATAGATAGCCAGATATTTAGACAGGATTACGCATTTATGTTGACCTGTCAAGGACCTGGGAGAGGTAGATTTATTTATTTATTTATTTATTTATTAGATTTCTAGACTGCCCTTCTCCCGAAGGACTCAGGGCGGTGTACAGCCTTATTAAAACACATAGGTACACAATAAATTTAAAATACATTTAAAATGAAATATTTAAATTTAAAACTAAAAACGGTCAAACGACCGATATAAAACCCTAAACTATAAAATCACCATTAAAAACCCATAACTTAAAAAACTAACCCAGTCCAGCGCAGATAAATAAGTAAGTTTTGAGCTCGCGGCAAAAGGTTCGGAGGTCCGGAAGTTGACGAAGTCCTGGGGGGAGCTCGTTCCAGAGGGCGGGAGCCCCCACAGAGAAGGCCCTTCCCCTGGGTGTCGCCAGACGACACTGTCGCGCCGACGGCACCCTGAGGAGTCCCTCTCTGTGAGAGCGCACGGGTCGGTTAGAGGTATTCGGTAGCAGCAGGCGGTCCCGTAAGTAACCCGGCCCTATGCCATGGAGCGCTTTAAAGACGTTCACCAACACCTTGAAGCGCACCCGGAAGGCCACAGGTAGCCAGTGCAGCCTGCGCAGGATAGGTGTCACTCGGGAGCCACGAGGGCTCCTCTATCACCAGCGCAGCTGCATTCTGACCAACTGCAGCCTCCGGATGCCCTTCAAGGGGAGCCCCATGTAGAGCATTGCAGTAGTCCAGACGAGACATCACAAGGGCGTGAGTGACTGTGCACAAGGCATCCCGGTCTAGAAAGGCGCAACTGGCGCACCAGGCGGACCTGGTGGAAAGCTCTCCTGAGACGGCCGTCAAATGATCTTCAAAAGACAGCCGCATCCAGGAGAACGCCCAAATTACGCACCCTTTCCATCGGGGCCAATGACTCGCTCCCGACAGTCAGCCGCGGACTCAGCTGACTGTACCGGGATGCCGGCATCCACAGCCACTCCGTCTTGGAGGATTGAGCTTGAGCCTGTTTCTCCCCATCCAGACCAGACGGCTTCCAGACACCGGGACAGCACTTCGATAGCTTCATTGGGGTGGCCCGTGGAAAAGTACAGCTGGGTGTCATCAGCGCACAGCTGGTACCTCACACCGAAGCCACTGATGATCTCACCCAGCGGTTTACATAGATGTTGAACAGAAGGGGCGAGAGAATCGACCCCTGCGGCACCCCACAAGTGAGGCGCCGCGGGGTCGACCTCTGCCCCCCCGTCAACACCGTCTGCGACCGGTTGGAGAGATAGGAGGAGAACCACCGATAAACGGTGCCTCCCACTCCCAACCCCTCCAACCGGCGCAGCAGGATACCATGGTCGATGGTATCAAAAGCCGCTGAGAGGTCTAATAGGACCAGGGCAGAGGAATAACCCCTATCCCTGGCCCTCCAGAGATCATCCACCAACGCGACCAAAGCCGTCTCAGTGCTGTAACCGGGTCGGAAGCCGGACTGGAACGGGTCCAGATAGACAGTTTCCTCCAGGTGCAGGGGAAACTGATATGCCACCATACTCTCTACAACCTTCGCCGCGAAGCGAATGTTGTGTTTGATAATGTTAAGGTATTGTTACAAGAAGTAAGCTGTTCCAAATAAAGTTGCCTTCTGCAATTGACTGATGGTAGTTTTGTCAGTGCCAGTGGTGTACAAATGGAGCTCTAGATGTTTTATAGTTTTGCCTAAAGGTGCCTATTACTATTGCTACCATCTTCACTCCCTTTTGCAACTAGTCATTCTATCTCTATTTGCAGGTCTTTATGATTTGTTATTTTTCCCAATTCCTTCTCTCCTCTACTATTATCTCCAGGTATTGCAGAGTCCACTATACAAAATTTTTGCCTTTCTTTTCAAGAATTGGGTGTTTTGTGGCTGATGCTTGTCTGTTTGGGTTCTAAAGTCCCAGAATACTTTATTTTGTTTATTCTCTATTACTTTGTTTTGCGGTCCCTCCAGTTCTTGCTTGCAGGCAAGTGGTATTTCTTGTAGGTATTCCAATGTACCATTGTTGCTATTTTGTCATTTCATTGTTTCTAAACAGTTTGTGCAAGAAACAGTGCAGGTCTGGGCATAGTTTTGTGAAACCCATAGAAATACAACAAGAATGCAGCTTGGATAAAGGAAGTGGAAGAGGAGAAAAAAAAGAAGGTGAAATATAAAAAAATGTAATAATAAAGATGGTCGAGAAAATGCAAGGAAAATCAAGAGTTAGTCAACACCCAGTGAAATTGAGCTGCATCTTTTTTTTAAAAAAAAATTATCCTGCATTTATTATTTTTATAAACAAAGTGACAAGCATACCTATTACTCCTCTCTTCTTCTATTTTCCTCAAAACAACAACTTTATGAAGTGAGTTGGGCTGAAAAAAAGAGTCTGGCCCAAAGTCACCAAGCTGGTTTTCATGCCTAAAGTGGGAGTAGAACTCAGTTTCCTGCTTTTTAGCCTGGTGCCCTAACAACTAGACCAAACTAGTATGTGCGCTCTCTCTCTCACATTCTTACTTTCTCTTTTCCTTTTTCTCTCCTTCTCCCTCTTCCTACCTCTCTCTCTCTCCCTCTGTCCCCATCTCTCTCTCTCTCTCTCATGACTAGTCTGCAGCCACTCATTGCTAAGCAGTTACACTTTAAAGAGATGAAATTAAAAATTGGAAAACCTCTGGCAAAATTTACAGCTGCCTGTTCTTTAGCTGGTGTTGGCTTTCATTTGCATTTAATTCTTCCCAAAACTTAGAATGTCATAAAGTACTGGCATAGCATATGTGCAGATCCAAGCATGGCCTTTGGTAATCAAGAGATAAAAATTTTGTCAATGTGCAGATTTTCTGTCTGTTCAAGATTTTTTGGCATATCACTCAACGTGCCAATAACCATTGGGATGACCAAAGGCAGTTTATGCCATAATCTTTCAGCTTCTTGATATTTTTGATCTTCTCCAATTCTTCGTCTTCTACTATCTCCTGACATTGCCACATAAGTTATCTATATTCTTTTCAACCAGAGTTATATCTGGAGGGTTATGAGCCAAGATTTTATCACTTTGTATTTAGAAATCCCACAATATTTTAACCTCCTTTTAATTGCTTTATTAATTAAATATGCCCACCAATTTTTCATTAGTGGCACATGATAATGTTTATAGATGTTCCAATGAATTATTTTGATGACCATGTTGTCACTGTTTATAATCAGTTTGTGTGATTCCTACTGCAGGGAGCAATAGGAAATTCTTGAGAACCAGATCTAGATCTGTTCTTGGCTTTCCTTGCTACCCCTTAACTAAACAAACTGTTGTTCTCAGTTGCATAGAAGATGATATTATGGAGCCCATCCCCTGGGAACATCTCTCTCTTTCTCCAGAATGTGTCTGGAGAGAGAAGTTCCCTAAGGATGGCCTCCAGCACAAGTCCAAAAGTTTGAAAAAATAAATTTCTGGTCCCCGTGACTGACTCAGATTGGATTCTGCAACCTTATCCTACATTTGCCTTCATTTGGAAGATGGCCAATGTTGAAATAAAATTCAAAGCCTAAGTTCAGTCAGGCAGTGATCTTTTTTTGAACTTGCCCGTAATGTCTAGGGAGAAAAGTACATGAGATTAAATAACTAAATCAAACTATTCACCTTTATATATCTTATGAAATATATTACAACACAAGTGTCAGGATTATCTTTTACCGTCCTTTTGACTGTGAAACCATCTCCAAGGAATTAATTGGGGAATGTTTGCATTTTAGGTCTCTAGAGTGACAGATTTATATTCTGTTCAGTTTCCCTCAAAGGATTATTGCTGGCAGTTTTGCTTTACTTTATAGGATGGCCTCACAAATTCATATAAACCATGGATTATTTTAATTGTGGCTCCTTAAACAAGCCATAATATTTGGTCCCCATTCAAGGCCTTAGTTTGCAAGTAATACAAGGACTTACCATGACATGGGAGCCCGCTCCTAAGGTTAAGCCAAAATCACCCAGAGATGAGTCTTAAATCTTAAAACATTCTTACAGGATTTGGATAGGGAAAATTCAAGTATTTCAAATTTCCCTTAATCAGTGTACCAGCCAAAGCATAGCTATATTTTGATATTTGCAGTTTTCTGAATCTTGTAGTGCAGTTCCCAATTTAATAAAAAATGCCTGCATTGGCAAAAGTTGTGTGCAACACACACAAATCTATTACGTTATGGAAAATTACCTTCAATAAACTGTTAGAAAAAGTCAGCACAAAAATATGTATGTCAGGAAAAAGATTCAGGAAAATCATAAGCAGCTATTGATGAGGTGAACAAAATAATATTAAGATTTGAGCACAGAGAACTGAGGGAACCCTAAATTGTCCAGCTTAAGGATAACAGGATACCTAGAGCATCTAACACCATCTCTGCATTCTATCTACAAACTCCATTTGGGATTCTTTGAGCTCCTTCTTGGCGGAAGTAGATATTTTTTTCTCCTTTTTTTTTTTTTTTGGTAATACCTTATTTACTGAAGTATTCTGAAAAACTCAACAGCATGCATATTTGTAGAACTACAGAATTATCCTGTCCAGTTTGGGTTTTATATATTTATATACTGTGCATTATAAACCATAATTATATTCCTTTATGTTGTGTCCTCGCACATACGACCGGCCGCAACCAGGTTGACTCTCAATCAATCGGAGCGATTGAAGCGCCGGCAACAGAGAGAGCGGGAAGATTAGAAAGTTCCTATTGGCTGGCGTTTGACAGCTAGCATTCGCGCACGTGCAAAAGTTCTGTCAGACCTTGTTTTTAGTTCTTCGGCTCCGTTCAGAGCAGTTGTTTGTTCCTGTTGTTGTCAAGCTTTAATAAACGAGAGCTCAGTTGAATTGGCTGTCCGTGAGCTTCCTTGAGATCTTAACCCTGGCGACGAAGGTTGGGGGAACACCAACACGAACTTGCCACTATTTTTTTATTGCCGCTCACGTTTAGGAACTTTCGCCTCACCGCTCTCATCATGGCTAACCATTTGCCGGTTTTCTCGCCATTCGTTCCCTCAGCTGAATTGTGGGACGTTTATGTTGAGCGTTTCGAATGTTTCCTTCTTGCTAACAATCTATCTGACCTCTCTCCAGCCAGAAAGCGGGGCTATTTTTTGAGTTCTTGCGGCAGCGACGTTTTCTCCATGGCGCGTACCCTTGCCGCCCCCCAGCTGGTATCCGATCTGTCCTGGGACGTCTTGATAGAGAAACTGCGGGGACATTACGCCCCAGCACCATGCCGAATTGCCCAGTGGCATGCCTTTCGTCACTGTGCGCAAACGGAGGGACAGACTGTCACCGATTTTGTTGCTTTGCTGCGAGCTGCCGCTCTTCACTGTGGTTTTGCTGACCTCGATGACATGTTATTGGATCAATTTGTATACGGCCTCAAAGACTTGAAGCTCCAATGCCGTTTGCTGGCGCGAAGGGACTTAACTCTCCAGACTGCTGTGGAAGAGGCAAGAGCAGCTGAGATAGCGGAGAAGTCTTCCGCTGAGCTTCAGCGTTCCCAAATGGGACCGGTGAGCAGTGGACAGCCGCTGCTTGTGCATTACGGGGACTCCGTTCAAGGTGGCTCTTCAGAGGATGACGAAGACGTCCGACGCCTTAACTCTGCACCTAGACGGAGGGCCGACACCATGAAATATTGCCCGACCTCCCAATGCCAGGGTTGAGGCGGCGACCACGCCAGGGATGACTGTAAGTTCAGGACAGCCGTTTCTCGTCGCTGCGGGAGACGCGGTCACCTGGCCAGGGTCTGCAGGGCCACCATGCCAGCCCGTGGTTCTGTCCACCAATCGCCCAAGCCGCGGGGAGAATTCCGGCCACAAACTCCACGCCAGGTGAATTCTTCCTCTGTGGCCCATTGTGAGGAGGAAATCTTCATCAACTACGCCTCCCACATGGCTACCGCTAAGAAAATATATCTCACCGTTCGTCTGGAGGGAACACCGTGCACCATGGAAGTGGATACAGGATCGTCCCGGTCGCTTATCTCCTGGGCCACGTTGAAACGCTTTTTGCCAAATATCTCCAAGACCAGTCTGAAACCCTGCTCTGTCATCTTACGTGACTATCAAGGGGGGGCTATTCCAACAATGGGGGTTGGTACCTTCAGTTTAGTTTAGTTTATTCAAATTTAGGGTATCATATCGCAATTTTGATGGTCGCCTGCCCCTCATTGTTGTTAAGGGAGACCTGCCCTGCCTTTTGGGGCTAGATTGGTTTGCCGCCCTAGACCTGCAGGTTACTGGGATCCACAACACAAGCCAGGATGTGTCTTCCCAATTGGCTATAGAATTCGCCGATGTTTTCGATGAGCACCTGGGTAAATACAAGGGATCTCCTATTTCCCTAAGTTTAGACCCGCAGGTTACGCCCATTTGCCTCAAACTTGAGGCCAAAGGTGGATGAGCAACTGGATAAATTGATAGCGCAAGGGGTGTTGGTTCCAATAGACCATTCAAAATGGGAAACACCTATCGTAATTCCCCTTAAGCCCAACGGATCCGTGAGGATCTGTGCGGACTATAAGGGGACGATCAACAAAGCTCTTCAGCATAACCCTTATCCACTGCCGATAGTCCAGCACCTCTTACACTCACTGGGGCGGGGCCGAGTGTTTGCCAAATTAGATATGGCCCAAGCATATCAATAGCTCCCGGTGGATGATGAGACTGCATTAGCGCAGACTATCGTCACCCACCGGGGAGCTTTTAAATGCACACGACTCCAATTTGGAGTTAGTGTCGCACCGGGGATATTCCAGAGTCTCATGGAACGTTTGCTCCATGGGATTCCTGGGGTCGTCCCTTACTTTGATGACGTATTGATTTCGGCTATTGACATGCCTGAATTGGTCACCAAAGTAAGGGAAGTATTATTCCGTTTCCGGAGAGCCGGATTGAAACTTTAAAAAGGCAAGTGTAGAATAGGGGTGCCACAGGTAGAATTTCTGGGTTTTTTAGTGGATGCTCAGGGCATCCACCCCACACCCACCAAAGTAGCAGCAATCCATAATGCCCCTACGCCATCCAATAAGGCAGAGCTCCAATCATTCTTGGGACTTCTAAATTTTTACGCGACCTTTTTGCCCCATAAGGCCACTATCGCAGAGCCACTCCATCGCCTGTTAGACGCTGAGGCACCTTGGGTCTGGGACCGAGCTGCAGCGGCATCTTTTGCCGCTGTCAAACAGCTCCTCACTTCGTCCGCCGTTTTAGTGCAGTACGATGAAAGCCTACCTTTGTCGCTAACGTGTGACGTCTCCCCCTGCGGCATAGGGGCTGTCCTCAGTCATGTTCTTCCGAATGGAAGAGAAGCCCCTTTGGCATTTTACTCTTGCACCCTTTCCTCAACTGAATGCAACTATAGTCAGCTGGATAGAGAGGCGCTTGCCATAGTAGCTGGAATCAAGCATTTTCATGATTACCTTTATGGTCATTCCTTTTTGCTAGTCACGGACCACAAGCCCCTTTTAGGGTTGCTGGCCGGTGACCGGCCATCGCCTCAAATTTTGTCCCCCCGAATGTCACGCTGGATCGAATTCCTGGCAGCCTATTCGTACCAGCTGTTACATAGACCAGGGAGAGAGATTAGTCATGCGGACGCCCTTAGTCGCTGTCCCTTGCCCATCTCCAATTCCGACCCGGCCCCATCCTGGCCCATCCTCCTGATAGAAGAGTCTGGCTGCCCGCTCTCTGAACTAGATATCTGCAGGGAGTCGAGGAAGGACTCCGTGGTAGCACGAGTCCTAGATTGGGTTCGCAGGGGTTGGCCAGATGGAGAGGTGCAGCCAGAGTACCTGCCATACATTCGCAGGCGGAACGAGCTGTCTACACAAGCCGGTTGTTTGCTGTGGGGTAGCCGTGTCGTAGTTCCAGTATCCCTAAGATCACAAATACTAACTTGTCTGCACGCAACTCACCCGGGGATTGGACGCATGAAGGCCCTGGCCCGAAGCTATGTTTGGTGGCCAAACTTAGACCGGGAAATAGAGGCCTGGGTAGGACAATGTCACATTTGTCAGCTTTCCTGTGCGGCGCCCCCTGCGGCACCGGTCCAAGACTGGGAGACCCCTAGAGGGCCGTGGGCAAGGATCCACGTAGATCTTGCTGGCCCCTTCCAAGGACGGACTTTTATCATTATAGTAGACGCTTACTCAAAGTGGGTGGAGCTATTCCTCATGACATCCACCATGGCTGAGTCCGTTATTAAAATATTAGACAAACTGTTCACCACACATGGACTGCCAGATGTAATAGTGACAGATAATGGGCCCCAATTTTCTGCGGCAGCGTTCCAAGTGTATTTAGCGGGCCTGGGCATCCGACATGCCCCCGTGGCTCCGTTCCACCCAGCTGGAAATGGCCTTGCAGAACGAGCCGTACGGTCAGCAAAGGAAGCATTGGGGCGATTGGGCACTTCTGATTGTCAGCAGAAGGTCAATCAGTATTTGCTGGCCCAACACACCACCCCCTGCCAGGTGACAAAGCAGACTCCCGCAGAACTGCTGATGGGTCGCCGTCTCAGAACCATACTAGACAGGCTGCACCCCTCATACACCCTGAAAGGGTTCCAGGACTGGGTGGTCAGGCTAGACAGTTTGTCCTGGGGGACACTGTGTATGCACAGTGCTTTGGGGGGACAGAGAAGTGGCTACCTGGGCACGTGGTTCACTTATCTGGGCCATATTCTTATAGGGTCCAATTGGCAGACGGGCCCATCTGGAGGCGCCACATTAATCAACTAAGGCATCGCCTGACCACCGATGGGGACAACCAATCTACAGCGAAGCCCCTACCAGACGTCCATTTCCGCCCGACAGAGCGATTAAGGCAGACGGCTGCAGACCTCATGACAGACCCTTTAGTTCCCAGGGGATCCATAACCAATACCGATAAGCCGACGCCCGATTTGGCATTGACAGCAGAAAACACATCTCGAAGTGCCCCATCAGGGTCCCCAGCTAGCCAGACCCGGCCGGTCCACCCGGCCAATAAGAACACAACCCAGCGCGAACTCAACATTCCGCACCCCACCGATTTGTTCTCGTCGGAATGCTCACCTAAAGGTCCTCCAGGCCCTGACGCCAATAATCGCTGTCCGTTGTTGGAGACTCCCATTCAGGACGAAGACAGTCAGGTGCCTTCCAGTTCCACGCCGCCTGTTGAACTGCGACGTTCAAGTCATACCCGACGTCAGCCGGCTTATTTGGCTGACTACGACTGCGCGATCTGAGGGGTGAGGGGTGTTGTGTCCTCGCACATACGACCGGCCGCAACCAGGTTGACTCACAACCAATCGGAGCGATTGAAGCGCCGGCAACAGAGAGAGCGGGAAGATCAGAAAGTTCCTATTGGCTGGCGTTTGACAGCTAGCATTCGCGCGCGTGCAAAAGTTCTGTCAGACCTTGTTTTTAGTTCTTCGGCTCCGTTCAGAGCAGTTGTTTGTTCCTGTTGTTGTCAAGCTTTAATAAACGAGAGGTCAGTTGAATCGGCTGTCCGTGAGCTTCCTTGAGATCACAACATCTATCACGCTCTCCTACCATTTGTGAGTGGTGCACTGGCCTGGAGGTAAAGACACTCACCTCCCATTGGAAGATTGAGAGTTCGATCCTAGGCAGTGGCAGATATTTCTCTATCAGGGTGCAAAGAGAAAATATCTGCTGAGAACTCCACATAGGCATCAGGAAGGGCATCCTGCCAGTAAATGCTCAGCTCTATTCAGTCACCCTGACTTCAACCTGAATAAAGGGATTAAAGGGTCATAAAAAGAAAAAAATATCTCCTACGATTTGTTAAATATATTCTGGACAGAGTTATATTGTCTTTTTGTGCTAAATAAAGCAAGTTTAAAATAAGCAGAAACAGAATTAAAAATCACACAAATGACAACTCATGATTAGCTAGTACATTGTTATGGAATAAACAACATGAAAAGCAATTAATGCAATAAGTTTTGAAAGCATATGTTGGACATAACAAGATTGAATTTCCAGCAATCATTTATCTAAATGTTATCTTGTCTTTTTATTTAGAATGTTCAAGGCAATTTACATAAAACAAAATTACATAATAAAAATGAAAAAATATTTTTAATAGTCAAGCAGATAAGTACAATGTATATATGCATTTTACATAATTTGTAGACTCCCCCAACTCTGAGCATTGAACTTTAACCAACTCTGAGCACTGAACATGAACAAACCCAAAATTAGTATTCAAAATTATGTACCAGAAGATTAACATTGAATAGGTTGACAGATCAAATGTTTATAGAAAAGGAAAGATGACTTCCTACTGTTACATAAACAGTTCCTCATTTAATTGAGACCAGGAGACTTAATCAAACATTCTTATATGAGTTGCACATAGAGGCTTAATTAGCTAATGTCTCTTTGTTTTTACATTAACTTATTCAGTAGCTAAATTCATAAACAGTTCTAAACTGTCATTTGTTAAACCATAATTTAGTACCTAAATTATAATTTATTAAACCTCAGTGTCTTGGTGAAGCATTTACATTACATTATATTGCATAAGGTAAGAGACACCCATATATAGTTGTCAAGAAATGCTTGACAACCAAAATGAACCCAATTCAACACCAAATATTGGGGGGAGGGGGGACTTCAGAAAATGTTTACAAATTTGAATTTGAAACTTAATTCCCATGTCTGGGTTTTTTCCCAGAAGTCCTTCTTGAACTATTATATAAATATCTGATTTATGTCACTCCCACCTGGTCTAAGAGAAAATAAAAATAAATATTTCTTCTTCTTGTTTTCAAATGTTAAGCCACTTTAACATAAGCTGACATAGTCATTCTTCCATGTACTTTCATTTGTACTTTCTAGTTTAGTACTAGAAATATAATCTTGAACTGCGGTAGTAACTGGCCCAGTGACCAAGACATCTGGCTATTATGGACAATATATCAATCCTGAGTGAGGAATAGACAAGACTACATGCAACCCATTATTGCAGAAAGATTCTGCCAGCTTACTACACCATCTGTGCATACACAAAAAAGTGACATAATTTCAATGTAAATGAGTTTTTACAATATTTCCATAGACGTGGAGCCAGAATCTTTTTTTTTTTTTTTTTTACAAACAGGAATATATTCATGAGGCTAAAATGATGATTGGACAATTCTTTTCAAATATTTACTTTTCTGCTCCCTCTTTTACTCCCACACTTTTTGACACCAACTTTACAATAAAGCACCAGATGATATAGTCATAGTATATTACAAGCCTCTCCACTGTAATTATTTGTTAAAAGAACAAAACTAGTTTTCTACCCAAAACAAATAGTAGAAAGCAGAGCAGCCTGGTGAAGAGACTTATTTTAGACTCCTAGAAGCCCAAATCAATATCTTAGCTTTTTTCTGACCTACCCTGGGCTGATATATTTCTGGTAGAAGTGCTACTTTTAGAAGCAATCTTCAGCTGAAGGACAGTTTAGACATATATTCTTGTCACAAGTCTGTTCAACTTTATTGTAAGGAAGTAAATGATGAACATTCAGGACAATACAAGGACTAGACTAATATGGAGAGTAAAGGCAATAGTGAGCACTTTTCTATTGTCATTAAGAAAACTGCATCATTGTATCCCTACAATCATACAGAGATAAATGAAGGGTGGCTATCTTTTTTTAAAATCAAAGAATATGTAATGTAAAAAAATTACATTATAATATTCTTTGCAATGTCCTTCACTCCCCAAGTCTGCTTGTAGATTTGAATCTTGAGAAAAGGTCTCTTAGAACAAAAACTAAACTTTTTAATAAAAAAAATAAGCTCTAAAACAAGCAAGCTCTAAAATACCTGTCCTATCCCCCCTCCATTAGTAATGAAAAGCTTTCAGAGCTTGACATTCATTTAAAATTTCTCCATTTTTCTTTCCTTAGATCATAGCTCTACACTGAGTTAGTTTTAATAAATGTAGAAGGGAAAACAATATGGAAGATGATCAGGCCACATTAGTTTAGCTACCAGCTGCAACTGTCTTATTTTTCTTAAAAGCAAGACTTGGCATAGAATTTAGGGAATCAGAATTTTCTCATTACTCTGAACTTATTCCAGGTTATTAAAGGAATGTTTAACATTCAATCAATATTCAAAATTCTGCATTCTTCACTAGTGTGTATATATTTAAAAAAGAAGGATCTAATTCTTGCTTATCACTAAAGAAGGGAAACTGCTGATTACACATTTATATCTAATGATCAATTAATATTGATATGCATATGCACCAAGACAAATTCCTTGTGTCCAATAACACTTGGCCAATAAAAAAATCTATTCTATTCTATTCTATTCTATTCTATTCTATTCTATTCTATTCTATTCTATTCTATTCTATTCTATTCTATTCTATGATCACAGTATTGATGCAAGAGTATTACCACCTGCTTCATCTTGAAAGTCAGAGGCTTTTTATACCTGTCCAGCCTACAAACTGGATTAAATAACTCTCGGAGATGTGACTTGGCATTGGTTTGGAGATTTCAAACCAATTTAGAGAAATGTGTCAGGCTTTTTGAATAGTAGCAGAATTATGAGTGACTATTGTTTCTGTTCGTATATAACTATTTATGTTTTTCCTTTCTGTGTTAGGAATCAAAGATTTTTTATGAGTTTATGAGTTTGTATTTTTCTTGGAATCAATATACAATAGACTTACTATTTGAGCAGAGTGAGTGTTCAAGCAGCTGCCATTTTATGCAGCCATGTTCTCCAGAACACTGGATACACTGATCCGGCTAGCTACTCTGCACCGCCCCCACCCCTCCCCCTCCCAAGAACTTTCACTCGCCATTCATCATCTCTGCCTCTCACCCACACAGCTATCTGAAAACATGCCTTCTGATCCTGCTAATGGGATTGGTACTGAAGAGCCCATGGATACTTCTGCTTCAGTTACCCATCCTGAGCATTTCCAGACATCGCTTGTTTTTTTATTTATTTATTCGGTTTTATAGCTAGCATTCTCAGCCAAATGACTCTGGGTGGCTTACAATTCTAAAACGATAAACAGTTAAAACCATTAAAAGTAACAAAACTATCAAAAAAATACATACAACAGTCAAGATAGTTAACCAACTAACAAAAAAAACCAAGAAACAAGACCCTTGATGCTGGTCTACCACAAAAAGGTGCTGAAAAATTAAATGAAGTGTACCATGCAGGGCTAGTTGCTCACGGTGGTTTAGATGAAAGAGCTAGTGGAGCTTTAAAAGAATTTAATGAAGAAGGTTCACTGGCAATGCTTCAGCAATTTAAAGCCAGTGATCTCTCTCGTGTTCTGAACAAAAGTGCCTTTTATGTGGGCGTCATGAAAACATATAGACAGAAAAACAAGGGACCAAAGTGACAACTTCCAGCAAAGGGCCAGATCAGGCAAAAATTTAGGCACTTTTGTAAAGAACAGGTTCTATCCAGTAGGTTAGGTTATATCCTATTGGACAGAGTAGTATGGTAGTCCTCCAACAGTGTGTCTAATTAAGACAACAGCCTTCTGAGATATTTGTAGATAAAATTCCTAGGGACTTTTTTGAAGATGAATTTATTCCATTATTTGAAAAAAAATTGATCTATTTGGGTCATCATTTTAATGATGGATCCCTTGACAGGTCTAAATAGAGGCTATGCTTTTGTCACTTTGTAACAAAGGCACAGCTCAGGAAGCTGTTAAAAACATGCTAACAATCATGACATTTGTTCTGGAAAATACATTGGAACATATATCTTTCTGCCAATAATAGGCTCTTTGTTGTCTGTATTCCTAAGAGCAAAACCAAGGAACAAATTACAGAAGAATTTAGCAAAGTAAGGGAGCGTCTCACAGATGTAATACTGTATCACCAACCTGATGACAAGAAAAAGAACAGAGCTTTTGTTTCCTTGAATATGAAAATCACAAAACAGTAGCTCAAGCTAGGAATAGGTTAAGGAGGGGGAAAGTAAAAGTTTAGGGTAATGTTGCTATAGTTGATTGAGCTGACACCAAAAGAAGATCCAGATTCTGAAGTGATGGCAAAGGTGAAAGTATTATTTGTGTGGATTCTTGCAAATCCAGTCCCAAAAGAAGTACTAGAAAAGGCTTTTAGTAATTTTGGAAAACCGGAGAGGGTGAAAAATCCTTTTATTATGCTTTTATTCATTTTGATGAGTGTGATAATATTTTAAAAGGGAGGCAGGAACAGCAAAGATTTAGAATATAGGATAGAATATTCTTAATTGGCCAAGCGTGATTGGACATACTATTTGTCTCCATTGCATTACTTCTCAGTATGCATACAAGCAGCAAAATGATAAATCATAAATCATAAGATACAACCAACGAAGTGATAATCATAATATACCAATAGGAGTAGGTAATAGGAAGAATGAGAAGGATAATAGAAGTACAATCTGGATACATGTTTATATATCCTTAGGCATAAACAGTGCTGTGGAAATTATATGTTTAGCAGAGTGATGGCATGGGGAGGAGGGAATTGTCTTTGTATCTAGTTTTGGCATGCAATGCCCTGTAGTGGTGTCCTAAGGGAACAAGTTGAAACAGTTCATGTCCATGATGTGAGGGGTCTGTAGATATTTTCTCAGCCCTCTTTCTGGCTGGTGCAGTATACAGGTCCTCAATGGAAGGCAGGCTGGTTGCAATTGCTTTTTTCTGCAATCCTTACTATCCATTGAAGTTTGTGCCTGTCCTGTTTAGTTGTTGCATCAGATCAGACACTTATGTTAAGAACAGATGACAGACTCAATAATTCCTCTGTAGAACAGTATCAGCAGTTCCTTGGGCGGTCTGAACATCTTGAATTGATGCAGGAAGAATACATTCTTCGTTATGCTTTTTAAATGATAGTTATAATGTTAGGTTTCCATTTTAAGTCCTGGGATATTATAGAACCACAAACTTGATGGTCTCTACTGTTGATACTGTGTTGCCTAATATTGTAAGAGTTGGTAGAATAGGAGTGTTCCTCCTATTCTACCATCTCTTACAATAATTATAATTCTGCCTCTTAAAATAATCTACATCTATTCTACCACCCTTTCTCTAAGGATAAAGTAGTGAAATTGTGTCCACAAAGCCACCAGTTCAAAATAGGAAAGAACAAAAAGCAGATACAAGCTGCTAAAAATCAAATGTATGATTATTAATACTACTATGGCTAGAGATAGACCTAACTATGGCTATCCTCCTGACTACAATGAGTATGAATATCATTATTATTATTACTAGGGCTATGATTATTGTAACAATTGTGGGGGATGTGAAGATTCTTACTATGGTTATGAAAATGTTTAAGTAGGAGCTAGAAGAAGGGATGGTATAAAGAATGCTACTCTTCCTAGAGGTCAGGGGCTGCTTCTTACCATAGCAGAGCTGACTATGCACAGAAAGTTGTCCTGGATCAGCAAGAGATGTTTGTGGTGCCCACCAACAGGGAAGCTGCAGACAAGGAAAAGGGATTGAGGCTGATCCTGACCTGTATTGACTTGCTAAGTGGGAATACCCCAGAAGCTGGCAGTGGAATAATGATAAAGAAATGAAATCATTTGGCTACATTGGAGCAAATTATTTTTAAAAGATTCTTTCTGTAAAGATCTTGAAATTAAATTTGGGATACTTAGACTTTCATACAAATTTCTAATACAGTTTCTCTGCAGTGCAAATTAGAATGCTAATGTTTTCCCAGTATGTTCAACACAGTAGTGGGTTCCACTTACCTTCGCTACAGGTTCGAAACTGTGAGCGCACATGAGGGGCTTCTGCACATGCATAGAACCTTCTGCGTATGCCCAGAGCAGGTTCTGCGCATGTGCAGAGCCTCTGTGATGATGTCCGGGTGAGTGGGCGGATCCTCTCGCTGCCGCCACTACCATTTTGCCCAAACTGGTAGAAACCCACCACTGGTTCAACATGATTTCTCCATAGCATGGCCTCATAATAATTGTTTTGAATTTTTAAAAAAAAAGGGGTGGGAGGAAACTTAATGATTCTCCCATAATTAGAGCTATTTGAATGAAAATTCTGTCCCATAACCTGCATAAATATCTGTCTACTTGTGACTTCAATATAGAGTCGGTTTTTCAACCTAGTCAAATATTCTTCATTACAGTGGAATGTGTTATAAAATCTTTCCTTACCCTTTAAGTGGCATCTAACTTTTACTATAACAATCCTTGATTTGTAGAAATATAAATAGCCTTTGACATAACTGTTCTGATTTCACAATGGACCTCTGGTATTTGTGTCAGTATATGTAACATTAGAACAGATTTGCTAATGGTGTCATGAGACTTAAAATCTCTTCCCATCAAATTTCTGATTTCTTAGTGTAAATTTGTTTTTTTTGATAGCCTTTGGCTATACAAAGATATTTGTTGGTTTACAAAACAGATGGTCTATCATAGAGATTTACCTCAGAAGTTGTTTAAATGTCAGAATAAAACAAAGAATATAAAAGCCATTAAAAAGTATAATACACTTTAAAATATAATAAGTAGCATATTCATGTCAAGCTAGACTTTGATTTGCAAGCCAGATCCATTACAATGCTTTTTATTGCTGCGTATGAAGAAAAATAATTTATAATTAAATAGACTGGGTAACCTGGCTCATTAATAGCATGATGTAAATTTGCCAGATTTTGCACAGGTTTTCTTCAAGAGATCCACCCAAATAAAATGCAACCCTCCCCAAATAATATTTAATATTATTTTTAATATTATGTATTAATATTTTCTATTTAATAAGGAAAATCAAAAATTGTGAAATTGAGAGATAAATGAAAAGGAAATTGTGCAGAATCAAGCCTAGGGCTCTATCCCTATTTACTTTTCCCCAGGGTATAATCATTAATGACAGCACTGCTTTCCATCCTTATTCCCAGCTCACGAGTGAGACAGACTTGGGCAGTCGTTAGCTGTACTGGCATAAAAGTAGCATTTTTCTGCATATTCTAACTGCCTCAAGGATTTGAAATCAGTTACAGGTTAACCATTTACCTTAAAGGCAATACCAACAATCAGTGATGGATGTGATCAGAAGTTTGCTGTGGGAATACAAGACAAAACTCTTCCTGCTGGTCAGACAGCCTCTACTACAGTTATTTCAATTTCAGCCTTTACCATCTCCATGTGCATTTTATATCCCAAGTTCATTTCATAACCACCAGCCTCCCCTTTCTGTTTTTGACATCAGGCTTCAAAACATGGATCAGGGCTGGTTTTCTTAGCTACTTTCAATACAAATGCCAATGGAACTCCTTTTCATCTCCTTGCTCGGATCAGAAGTGGTGCTTGCAGCTCTTCCTGGAGGGCAAAATTGAAATTTTGAAATCTTGAAATTTTGAAATCTTGAAATCCTGGGATTAGAAAACTTAGAACTCCACCGACTCCGACAAGACCTGTGTTTAACATAAAGAATCATCAATTGCAATATCCTTCCTGTAAAAGACTACTTCAGCTTCAATCGCAATAATACAAGAGCAAATAATAGATTCAAACTTAATGTCAACTGCTTCAACCTTGATTGCAGAAAATATGACTTCTGTAACAGAGTTGTTAACGCTTGGAACTCACTACCTGACTCTGTGGTCTCTTCTTAAAATCCCAAAATCTTCAACCAAAAACTGTCTACTATTGACCTCACCCCATTCCTAAAAGGACTATAAGGGACCTGCATAAGAGCACAAAAGTGCCTACCGTTCCTGTCCTATTGTTCCCTTTCATTATTATTATTATTATTATTATTATTATTATTATTATTATTATTATTATTATTATTTCAAATTAATATAGTTGTTGCATACTTTTGCTTATATATATATTTTTCTTTTTATGATGTGTTGTTTTATATCAATGTTTACGTATACTGTTGTGACAAAATAAATTTAAAAAAAATTACTGAGAGATTATTGCCCCACTCCAGAGTGGAGAGTGCCAAGCTATCTCCCAGGCCATTTTATGTTGCTACTAAGATTTAGGGTTATCTGCAAATGGTGGAAGTGTCACAGTTGATCTCCAATCAACAGTAGGATAGTTGTTTTTGTAATCAACTTAAACTTCATGAGGAAGAAATTATGCTCAAAGCTTGTTGCAATTAGGATTGAATCTGATCAGACATATAACTTCTCATGGACAGGTCAACTATGCTTGAAAGATCCAATTTGTAGTTTGAGTAAAATCTCAGCTGAAATAGGAAATTCAGTATCCTCCAAAAGTTGGCCCACTCTAGTTTAAACAGAGTCATGAAAATATAATTCATATCCCTCATTAAATCTAAACATAATTTATGAAAAGATACTAGTTTGCTGATTAAAATTGTGCAATTTATATTGGTTTTCAAGCTGATTATTATCTTAAAACATAGAGGGTAAAAAAAAATGGGAAACCTAGATTTTCTTGTTGAAGGGTAAGGCCTGATCACTCAAAGATGGGGAGGGAGAGCCCCCTAGCTGTAGTTCAAAAGGATGTTCTCCTGTTATAATGAAAGAAATCAGGCAAGTGAAGGGAACATTATCACTGTCAGGTTTCTGATTGCTGTATGTGCTTCTTTTGAATTGTATGACAGAACAGGTGTAGCATGGACAAGTTCCTTTTCCAAAGAATAATTAATATGTGTGCTAAAAAGTTTGAAAAAACATAAAAACTAGGCCGCAAAATTACTAGAACATATAAAATAAAGTTGTAATAATATTAAAACACATTATTTGTTATAACTGCAGTTTTCAGCAAACCGAAATATTTTAAAGATTGGAGTGGTAGATTATATGCTTCTGGTTTGGGCTACAAAATGGAGAGTCATTTTAATGTTTCCATCTACCAGGCAGTCATCATAGGCTATCCATCATTGTTCTTCCTCTTTTCAGCTTTATGATAGAGTGATTTTTAATTCTTCATCTGGATATTCTGTGAAGCAGATCTTACATAAAGCACAAGATATGAGATCCAGTAACTCTACATTGTGCTGGACTGAAAAGAAAACAAAGAGCCAGCAGGAAATAACAATTTGCCGGGGGGAAATGGCTCTTTACTCACTGTTTAAATTGCTGAGGCAGAAGGACAAAATGGGGGGACGAAGCTGAAAGATTACTTGTAGTCATCACTGAATGAGTATCTACACTTTCTGGGAAACTGAAACAAAATCTTTATTTTTGGTTCTGTAACAATTAATTTCCTGGGTGCCTAATTTTATTTTTGACATGACATTTTCTGTCTAGTGTCAACCATCTTTGTAGCAATAATAACTCAGGAAAGGACAATTTTCAATTCTAAAGCACATGGCTTCCAAGTAAAACTGGCATTCTGTGGTCTGGGAAGTGGAAGATATTTTTTTTATGGCTGAAACCCATCAATCTGCAACTTGATAATGAAATTTAGATAAATTGCTTCCTTTTTGATTTAGTGGAAGATGATCATGCTTGAGACAATACCTTCATCTTTTTTTACCCCTTTCTCCTTTTCTGTTGTTGATTTAACAGCAGAAAATATTGGTTAGTTATGATAATGCTTCAAAACATCTTTATCAAAGGTAAATTAAATATGGATAGGATGAGAAAGAGCAAGGTAAATAAAGATGACAGTAATTATCTAGCCTACACTGATTGCTGCATAAGTGCTGGAAGGGCTAAATATTTTCTAATAGCAACCTGAGAAAAGATAAGCAGAATACACTTGGGAAGGGAATGGATAATGTTTGCAGTGAGTCTCCCTTGCTAGCTATGTTGGGCATGGAATATTCCTGTCCTGATCCAGATGTGAAGAAATAGTCAATGAGAAAGTAGCAGAGTGAGAAGTGAAAATAGAAATAACTTGTCTCCTAATCACCATATACTAGGGTTTGTCATGCGGAAGTTTGTCAGTAAAATCTGGCATATAGCAAAACACTCTTGACTTATTTATCAATTCTGGGATCGCTTTCTCTCCTTTAGTAGTACTCTTGTATACATTGATTGGTTAGTGACCATAAACAAACAAGGCCTACTCAAATATCACCTTACAGGCCAATTATGGTTAACAGCCAGTAAACAGCTGTGGTTTTTAAATGGGCTTACATACATGCATACATACCGATCACACTAGTCTTTCTCAGGGTAAGCAACTTTATACAAAGCCCAGCAAAGGAGTAAGAAATATTGTGACAAGAGATAAAAAGATGGAAACATAGCCAAACCTAGTTTACAACAATTCAGTCACTGTATCTTTCTATAATTTTCTTAACCATCTGCTTCACACATTGCCTTTTATTTTTTTTTGAGGGGGGGGGGAATAATAAAAAGCAATTTTCTCATTATGAAGAACTTATCAATTCCATAAACTGTGACTTTCTTGGCATGGCACAGCCTGCATACAGAAATACATGCACATTCATGCTCATAACCAATACACCTCTTTTATCATCACAATGATTCTTTAGATATTTAACAGATAATGTATAACCAAGGGGACATCCCCAAATCTCCCTGCTCCAGGTTGAACCATGCATTCACTATTCCATTTATTTAGCACATGCTTTACTTCCATTGTGTACCGTACTTATTGCATTAAAAAATATCCAAGTAGCACATAAACTCTCTCTTCCTGAAACTATAGTATGCGACCTATCCCTTGACACTACTCTTCGATTCTTACTATGCTACAGAGCCCCTGACTATGACATTACCCATGCAAATATGCTAACCTCAATGCTAACATGGGCTACCTCTTGCCCATATCCTCTCATCTTCCTGGGTGACCTAAATCTACCTCTCATTAACTGGACAGCTAATGAATGTTCAACTGACCCAATCCATACTACACTATACAACGCTGTTACAAACCTAGGTCTTGAACAACTTGTAACTAACAATACAAGACTCAACAACTGCCTTGACCTCATCTTCTGCAACAATTCAAACTCAATTTACGGACTACAAATTAAAGAACCTTTTTCCAACAGTGACCACTGCATGATTGATTTTCGTCTCAATATACGTCCATACTTAAATCGTCATAACAACAGTACTCCCAACTACAACTTCAAAAAAGCCAATTACAACCTTATAAACAACGATCTTTCATTTCTGGACTGGCAAAATCTGTTTGCAACCTGCATAACTGCTGAAGACCACTATAGAGTCTTCCTACTTGAAATCAATAGAGTCATTAAACTATATGTACCACAAATGACTACCATGACCAAGAAAAACAAACTACCCATATCAATAAAAAAGCTTCAATCAAAAAAAAAATCCCTCTGGAAAAGAAACAAAAAAGGCTATGTTACAAATTTCAAAAACTGCTACAGAAACATATGCAACCAAATAAAAACTGAATGCACAAATTACCACACCAAGCAAGAAGAGAACCTTCTGTGCACAAATTCCAATCGTGCCTTTTATAATTTTGTCAACAATAAACTTAAAGACTCAAGATCCATCCCACCACTAAAAGATTCAAACAACAAAGAATGCAATGACGAAACAGTCAAAGCAAACCTCTTCAACATTTTCTTTGGCTCAGTTTTTGTTAACTCCAATAACACATATCCGACATTCCACAAACGTACCAGGAATGATTATGATGACTTAACCCATATAGATTTCACAGAAGACAACATTGGAAAAGCTCTTCACAACTTAAAACCATCGCTTTCTATTGGACCCGATGGACTATGTGCATATTTTTTTAAAAAACTTTCCATTAATATAGCAGAACCCCTAAGTATTATCTTTGATAAAGCTTTCACTACCAGTTCTCTTCCCAAACTTTGGTCACTAGCCACAGTCATCCCTATCTTCAAAAAAGGAGACCTCAGCTTAGTCGAAAACTACAGACCGATCTCCCTTTGCTGCGTCACTTGCAAAGTCATGGAATCTATCATCAACCAATCCATTACCTCACACTTAGAAACTAACAACCTACTCTCCAACAAACAATTTGGTTTCAGGAAAAAATTATCATGTAACTTACAACTTCTCCACTGCAAAAACATATGGACTTCAAATCTCGATCAAGGCAAATCAATAGATGCAATCTACATAGACTTCTGCAAAGCTTTTGACTCAGTAGTACACGATAAACTTCTCCTAAAACTAACATCCTATGGCATCTCAGGACCCCTCCACAAATGGATATCTGCTTTTCTGTCTAACAGACAACAAGTGGTCAAAATTGGCAATGCTTTATCAAATCCTGTTCCTGTCAAGAGTGGCGTTCCTCAAGGCAGCGTCCTTGGACCAACACTCTTTATACTATACATTAATGATCTTTGTGACCACATCTCAAGTAATTGTGTTCTCTTTGCTGATGATGTCAAACTATTTAACACCACAGACAATACTTCTATCATTCAAAACGACCTTGATCATCTAACCATTTAGTCTAAAAATTGGCAGCTCCAAATTTCAACCAGCAAATGCTCAGTCTTACATATAGGAAAAAAGAACCCAAAAACTAAATACATACTAGATGGACATTACCTTACAGATGACCCCCATCCCGTTAAAGACCTTGGAGTTTTCATGTCAAATGATCTAAGTGCCAAAGCCCACTGCAACTACATAGCAAAAAAAGCTCTAAGAGTTGTAAACCTAATTTTGCGTAGCTTCTTTTCCAAAACACCACACTACTAACCAGAGCATATAAAACATTTGCTAGACCAATTCTAGAATACAGCTCGCCTGTTTGGAACCCTCACCACATCTCTGACATCAATACAATTGAACGTGTCCAGAAATATTTTACAAGAAGAGTTCTCCATTCCTCTGAAAACAATAAAATACCTTATCCCACCAGACTTGAAATCCTAGGCTTAGAAAACTTGGAACTCCGTCGCCTTCGACATGACCTAAGCTTAACTCACAGAATCATCTATTGTAATGTCCTTCCTGTTAAAGACTACTTCAGCTTTAATTGCAATAATACTAGAGCAACTAATAGATTTAAACTTAATGTCAACCGCTTTAATCTAGATTGCAGAAAATATGACTTCTGTAACAGAATCATCAGTGCTTGGAATACTTTACCTGACTCTGTGGTCTCTTCCCATAATCCTAAAAGTTTTATCCAAAAACTTTCTACTATTGACCTCACCCCATTCCTAAGAGGACCATAAGGGGCGTGCATAAGCGCACAAACGTGCCTACCATTCCTGTCTTATTGTTTTTTGTTTTTTGTTTTCTTTTCTTCTTCCTATATATATGCTTATACCTCCTTATATTTACTCATATATGTGTTTATATACTATATAATCTTTTGTATGACACCTACATATATTGTTGTGACAAAATAAAATAAATAAAAATAAAATAAATAAACAACCAATCTTCAGGTCCTATTCAGAATAGTTTATTCATTGCCCCATGTTCATACCTCTGCTAAGCAACTACTACCATCCATTTATGGCCTAAATATAATTTTATTGTAAAATCTTAAATGTCATCATCGAGACCACTTGATTGTAGTGGTCTTGAAAAACTAAGCACACACACACACACACACACACACACACACACACACACACACAACAACAACTTTTTGTGTGTAGATACAGTAGACAGATAGAAATAGATATTAATATAGTTTTAGAATTTGCAGCAGTTTCTGATGTGCTGTATAACTCTGCCTTTTAAAAATTATTACTTGCAAACAGCATAGACCTCATGGTGGTTCAATCACAAGGCAGAATGAGGACATGCAGCACAGAGAAAAGCTAATCCTTCCTCTAATGTCATTGTTCCTACTACCCTAAAAGCCCATCATGTTTGTGAAAAACAAAACTGGCACAGAGGAGATACTATTGAAGGAATGGCTTTGCTTTGGGACTGCTTGTGCTCCCTACACTGTTTTTCTGCTGAACTAATGGCTGTTTATAACAGGCTCAGATAACATGGTGAACTATGAGTAAAGTAAGCTTATCTAAAACAAGCCAGGGCTACAAATCATACTTAAGGAGCCATGCCTCATCCATAGTCTGACTGAGAGGTGGTCTCGGTTTGGAAAAAAGGATAAGCCAAGGCTCACTGCTTTCTGTTTTCTCAGAAAGAGAAGAGATCACTATAACAATTATTTAATATGGACATGAACTATTAAATCCCAACTAAAAATATGATGATCTCATAAGTAGAAAATTTTCTTTTTAAATAAACCAGTTTCTATTTTTTTCAATATAAGAATGCAATCCAAGATATGTCTTAATTACGGTAAAACTATTTACCACGGCTGTCAAAATCTAACAACCCTTAGATGGCAGCAAATATTCCACCTTAAACTTTACGTAAACAACTATAAAACAACAAAAGCCACTTTTGGATGATTTAGAAACAGTCACTACAATTCTAACATGTTGCTCCTGTTGTTGGATACAGTTTTTTGGATTACAGTTGTATTTTACTGTTGGTTAGTTTGGATTACAGTCATGCTTAAATTTCTTCTACAGCAGAGGAAGAAAAAAACTTTAACGGTAATAGGAGAAGGAAGGTTTTCACCATCTTTTCAAGTGCCTGTGGTGAACCCTACTCCATACTGAATTTCCATTTAGGAGTTTCCTAAAAATGGCTTCCTTGAAATATGGGAGTGATGCCAGAAGAATCTGCACCATGTTAGAGACATTACAGGCGGTGGTGGGTTTCAAATTTTTTTAACTACCGGTTCTGTGGGCGTGGCTTGGTGGGTGTGAAATGGCTTGGTGGGTGTGGCTTGATGGGCATGGCAGGGAATGGAAACTATAAATTCTCCATTCCCTCCCCAATCCAGGGGAAGGATACTTCAAAATCCCCATTTCCTCCTGATCAGCTGGGACTTGAGAGGCAGAGAATAGATGGGGGCAGGGCAAGCCAGATTTTTTACTACAGGTTCTCCAAACTACTCAAAATTTCCACTACCAGAACTGGTCAGAACCTGCTGAAACCCACCTATGATTACAGGGAAGCAAAACAAATCTAACCACCCCATTCTACTCTTTAATCTTTTTCCACAGACAGTAAATGGGGAGATGATGAAAGTCGTTTTTAGACTCAGCGTGGTCTATGGTTAGAGTTTCAATACAAACAACTTTACTATGCTCTTAAACAGGAACAAAAAAAATAATGCTACAATAAAACCTGAGTAAATTTAATACCTGGAAAAGGTCACCTGCTTTACTCTCAATATAAGGCAGATAACTGCTATATATGTTCTCATAGCAATATGAGATAGCAATATGCCAGATGTTACCTGCTAACTGCAAAAAAATATTTTATTTTACAACTAAGTAAGTTACTTTCTGGACCTTGTCAGCAAGTTTAATAATCAGTATAAAATTCATCAAGTTTGGATTAAATAGTTTTGCCAAGCTACTGTTTGATTAGCTCTTAGGCCTTATCTAACCTACAAATAGCAAATATTCCGGACATATGATCTCTATTTGCTGATAATTCTGTTCCACTTTTGTGACCTATGTTTGCCAGATATTAGAATGAAAAACAACCCAGATGGATCCTCAGCAATGTTAATAAAAAAAAACCTTGCCAGATTTGGTTTTGGATTCTAATCAGCTTGGCTTCCAGACATAAGGCTACATTTGGAATATGTCTAGATATTATAAAAAGTGAGCCTGATTGGATTTTTTAAGAGGTCCAAAATTGGAATATAAGCCTAATTGCACTCCATTTAATAATTGTACAGCAACAAATAATTTACTTGTGTCTGGAATGAAGTTTCTTCCCGAAATACAATGCAACCTTAAATTTCTGCAGCACTCTTTTTTGCCAAATAATCCAAAGATTCCTAATCTTTTTAACTTTTTATAAAGAGTTACCAATCTGGATGTTTCCCTAGGCATTTGGACCAAGAGGTTCTTCAAGCAATATGAGCTGGAATTGTTTTTATTGTAACCTGGGGTTGCTCAGTCATTTGTTACTTGGATTGTTACTTTAATTGTTTTGGTTTTAATTCTTATTTAATTCTTATTCATTGTTCAGAGTCATTGCTTGTAGATGGCTGCCATAGGAATTGTATAAACAATGAATAAATATTTGAACAATCTATGAATTGTCTTCCCAGATTCCAAAACGAGCATTCCTGGATTCCAATTTTTGCTTCAAATATGGCCCCAAATTTAGAGCTACGTGTAATCCTTTTTCAATTATATTTAATTTGATTCTGGGGTGCCAAATACAAGTTGATGCACAGCAGCATGAAATGTTCAAAGTCCACAAGCATTGTGGCAATCTATTCTATATGAAAGGAAAATTGGGAAATCTTAGCCCATTCATTGGGCTTACTATTCTTCTGGGTTTGGTATTAGAAAATATGCATGGTATATCATCCATCAATATATCATCCATCAATATTCCAAAATATCACTGACAGTTGTGTCACTTCTGTCTTTTAATAATTGTCTTTTATTGGAAATTTGTTCTGATCTCTCTAGTTAATAAGGAACTTGAACTCCTGCACAGGGTTAAAAGATTATTATCTAAATTCTTTAAGGATCCACCTGCCATTCTTTTGGTGAGAAAAAATTATATTCCGTTTATTCACAGAGGAGTCATTATCAGTTACTTGGGCATTTTTTATGAATGGGTGTCTACTTACAAGGTAAAATTGGGAAAGATGTATTTGTAAGTCAGATTTTCAAGAATAGGACTCTTGCTTTTCTTGTATCACAGATTTGGATTGGACAGAATTCTGAGTTTCAAGGCTGGAAGTTATTTTACTTTCTGCACCCAGATTTGCAGCAGGAACATGACTCATCTTGATCCTCAGTTGAGCTACTGACCCTTTATTCTAGTGCTACCACGATGTAGTTCTCTAGTTGTAATTAACAAATGTCACAGTATGTCTGATTGCTCATCAAATGTTGATCAAAGAACTAAAGCATAACTGGGTGAATGGAACCTGTGATTCTTCTGGGGGCTAGTTCCTGTGAAGCATTAGTTTGACAGCTATCATTTGGAAGAGATGTTTTAGTTGAATCCTCTGTCAGTTTAATTTGTGATTGTAGCTCAGCAGCAAAGGGCAACATTTTGTGATCTACTTAATGCTTTCCTGAAAACACATTTCTAGCTACATCTTCTGTCAGTTGATTCTCGTTATCTGAAATACTATATTAAAGTCTTAGAACTGACAAAAGTTTTATTCATAATCATGTTGGAAGTTTATGGAGAAGGTATGGAGCCAGTAAGGCAGAGTATCATAGTGGTTGGGTTTGAGTCTCTCTTTAGCAAAGTTTCCACGTTCTGTTATACCAGCAACAATACTGATTTACAATGTATCTTACTCCATAAAATATTACCTTAAAAGTCTGGGAGAAATTGAAATTTTGCTGAATTCTTTAGATTAGCTTCCCCCCCTCCCCCGCCCCACTTGGTATGGCTGAAGATTCAAGACTTTTCTTTGTGAAGCTATTGTATTATTACTATGAGAGGTAATGGTATTGGCTGTATGCCCAGAAACTACAGTTGAATTAGCTTTTCTCTCTATACACATTGAACAAAGAATATGAGGTTAATGTAAAAACCATGGGTCAAATCCCTACTCATCCAAAAAGTTTACTGGATGATTTTAGAGTTCTACCTGACCTACCTCAGAAAGCAATTGTGAAGCTAAAAAGCAGAAAGAGAGGAACCCTGCAGTCCCCATTTTTACACATTTTCCTTTACTGGTCAGTAATAACTTAGTTTATAGAGGACTTACAAGGAGTAACAATAAAGGTGATATGATCAATAAGTAACAAAATGAATGACAAGATATGGATAAAGAACTGGAGTAGGGGAAAGAATAGGGAGTAGACGTGTAAATTGATCAATCCAGATGACATGCATTTTTGTGAGAGAACAAAAGGTAACACAAAAGTAAAGCAGTGACAAAATACAGATCTTAAAATAATTGTCTATTCTGCTATCTTCAATTTAGGAATTGTCAGATGTATCAGCAACAGTTTTCATAATTCCCTTCCAACACTGCCCACAAATGGTTAGAATTAAGAGAACATTTTTAATAAAATATTTAGACAGATATGTAGTTACAATTTTCCATTCATTATAATTTAATGATAGATACTGTTTTAAAATAATAACCATCAGATGATAATCCTTTAGGTACTGCTATTTTTTAAAAAAACAGAACACAATTATATATACAAGTAATCTTCTACTTACAATAACGATTGGAACCGAAATTTCCATTGCTAAGTGACAGTGTCCTAAAGTGAGACGTCATGTGACCACATTGCTTAGAATTTCCTGCTTACTGTCTTTAGAGATGGTTCAGTGAAGAGAAGTTAGAGAAGTTAGAGAAGAATTCAGATGGTTAAGTGAATATTCACCCTAATCCAAGCCATTCAAGGCTTGGTCCCTCTAACCCCAAGCCTCAATAAGATAAGACACAGCCTTTGATTCTCCCCACTCCCATCTCCTTGCCTTTTTTGACCTCCTCCTACCATATACTTTACCACCTTAGTTGACATTCGCTATCTTCTTTATCATGTTTCTAACAGGGCACACCCACTCTGCCCTTTGCACCAAGAATCCCCCTTTCCCCACACTGAGTTGGGGGTGGGTGTCCTGGTGTGCCATGGATCTCTGGCTGTTGCTTGCTTGCTTCTCATGGTGTTCTAGGTTGGGGCTTTTTAACACATCACAAGAAGTAGAAACAAAAGTAAGGCATGGGTCTTAAATCCCTTTATTTAGTGCCACTGTAACTTCCAAATGTTTCTGAATGAATGGCCGTTAGTAAGACACTACTTGCACAATGTATGGGAGAGATGTTTTCAATTATCACATTATTATGTTCAAATTCATCATTGGATTTATCCACCCATTTTCACAGCTTCTTTTCCAAGTAGTGAGGAAAATAAAATTTGATATCAAGAAGGCTCTACAGGAAACATGGTGGAAAGATTAACTCCAGTGTCCCCATGGTATCCCCTTATATTCCCAATGTGACTTGTTATAGAATTAAAAACATATCCCATTGGATATGGTGGAAGGCTTTCTTTCTTTTCTTTCTTTGAGCAGGAAAATCTGTTTTGCACATTTCAAGATGTCTCTGATAATGGTATTTAGTTTGAAAATCAGATAACTCAGAAAATGTAGTAGGATTGCTTTGGTTCTTATTATTTAAGATATAATGGTGAAAAATGTTTAATATTAACGTTTTTCCATTATGGTGTAAAATTTTCCTTTTTTAAAAAAATTACCTTTAATGGTGTTTTAACATGCATTCAGATAATGATTAAAAGTAGTTCATTATGCGGCAGCTTCTATGAAATGATGAAATAAAAAATGAATATGAAACATATTTCTTAGAAGAACAGAACAAAGAGAGCTACCAAAGTAACAAAAACACAATAATCTAAAATCAATTGTTATTCTATTGCTCAAATACATACTGATTTGGGAAAAATAGAGTTAAAAAGCTAGATTAACCATACTTTAATTAAAAATATATATTCAAACTAATGAGCTTTCAAATTAGAATTGATTTCTTGCAAGGGATTAGCACACAAATTAATTTGAAAGGGAAAAGCATACCAAACCTTGCAAAACAAATCAGTCAGCTGAATGCTGAATAGCTGCTCCAAATAATGCATGGCTCAGAATAGCTTAATATAAATACAGAATCTCAAAATCTCATAATCATTAACATGTATATGAGATACATTCTTTGACATGCATGTACACATTTATTAAAGCATATAATTCCAGTATTACTGCTAAGATAAGCCCCCAAAATGAATGCTAAGAAAATTCAATACACCTGCTTTATAAATGTTATAAATGTTAACCGAAGTATTGCATTACACATTTCAATGATTTTGCTTTTATCTACTTTGTTTTTTCTATACATGTAGTAAGACAAATACTTAAGAAATAAAGGAATCTGTCTATCTGTCTATCTGTCTATCTGTCTGTCTATCTATCTATCTATCTGTCTATCTATCTATCTATCTATCTATCTATCTATCTATCTATCTATCTATCTATCTATCTATCTATCTATCTATCCATCCATTCATAAACATATGCACATACATTCCCATTCATATACAGAGTTATACATAATATTCAAATACTAAATAGTTTGTATGTGGTCTCAGATAATTTAGCATCAAAGATACTGCCTATTTAAGGTTACTGGTCATTCATTTCAGTCTGGCACAAAAGGCAGTGAAACAGGTGGAAGCCTTATCATGAGAAATGTATAAATATATCCACCATAATCAATCAACACATTATGCTAATCATGATGTGAAAGCCATTAATGAGACAGCAATACTTTAAAAATTGTGAACAATTACTGTGTATCCCAAAAATGCTTTTCAAAAGGCAACTGGACTTTTTTGTCCAGTTACTGTGTATCCTTCTAAATTGTTGGTGATAGTTCCTTTTTCTTTTTAAAAAGAACAACTGTGTACCAGACCCTGGAGTAAATTTAGAAATTAAGCAAGAGGTTGGAAAGGTTTAAGAAGCAAAATGTATACTTTCTATGCATTAATTATGTCTCATACTCAGCTTCATATCATATGAGATCTAACATATAGTGTGACCTTAACTTTTCTTTTTCATTCACTTTGCAAAACTTTCCACTATGTATTAGCATAAAATATACTAATCAATTGTGGACAGCTTCTTTTTAAAAATTACACAGCTCTAGCAAGTTAGCAAAAAAAGTCACAGAAAAGGAAATATTCATACCATCCTCACTGCTAATTCCACTATTGAATTCTTTTTTATTTGAAGAATGCCAAATGAGGAGATAACAGGCATTACTTGTATGTATGAATGATTGTAGTTTTCTCTGCACTTCATGAACATTTATCTTGATGTATCAAGACAGCGCTAAAGAAATCAGGCATGGACTAGTTCTGATAGAATTTTTGAGTATCCTATTTAATTCCACTGACAGAAACTTCAATAAACTATAAGCCGCATGTACTCTGCAGTATAATTCATTCTTTTGACAGTACTTGTACATCTGTTAAGGGTTGATGCACCAAAGAACTAGCAAGTTAGGGCATATAGATCTGCACTTCTAAGAAAATGCTTCACTTCTTAGATTGTTAAAACATTTTAATACTGAGATTGCTTGGCTTGGCTGGATTCATTATATATGAGGGTAGGTGGGAATGACCTTGGGAGACTGAGCCAGAGATAGTTCCCAGTTAAGAGACAGCATACATTGCAACTGGATAATGGGCATGGCAAGAGTCTCAGAAGAGACCCTCTCTAGTTTCTTCTGAGTATAGGAGATAGGGGAGAATTGTACTTTCAGACTTGCATGATTCTGTTCATGTACCTTACAATAAAGTAGAATTAACTGAACAGGTTTTGTTTCCTATCTAGTCTACCTGGTAAGGCTGACATTGTGTATATTGATGATGTAATTGTGTCAATAATTTAATTAAGATATTTAACGAAAATATACTTAACAGGAAAATTACAGATGGAAAATATAATTAAATTAGAGCAAAATACAGAAATGAGTTTCCATGAGTTTAAAATAACTATCTTGTGTCTTGGTAGAAAAGTATTAGGAGAAAACTGAGCATTTTATGATGTCTGTATACAATATAAAGCAATTTGAAATCAAGCCCCTTGTTTTCTGTAAAATAAAGGTAAAGGTAAGAGAATTGCCTTTCAAGAAAAGAGGTGGGGCTTGA